>NC_037670.1:176473779-176777216 GCF_003255815.1 Theropithecus gelada
CGGCCCCCGGGGTCTCCGCCCGCGGCCCCTCCCCCGGGCCGCCCGCGGCGGGAGGAGAAAGGGGCCCGGCGCGGGGAGGGCGGGCCGCGGGGCCCGGCGGGGGCGGCGAGGGGGTCGCGCCCCCGGCCGGCCGCCCCTCCCCCGCGCGTCAGGCCCGTCAGGCCCGGGCGGCGGCGGCGAAGTTTTGACAGCTGCTCCAGTGGCGGCGCTGGGCGCCGGGCCGCGGCTCGCTCCTCACACTCGCTCTCTCACACACGCTCGCTCGCTCTCCCGGAGCAGGGGAGGAGGAAGTTTTGCGGGTGTGCGTGGACCCCACACACACGCCGCGCGACCGTGGCCGTCGCGCGAGGCCCGCGCCGGGGCTCCCCCGGGGCGACCCGCACCACAGACCTCTCCAACTCGCAGCCGTCGCGCCCACACACCGCCGCCTCGACGGCCCCCGCCCGCTCCCCCACTCTCGGCCCCTCGCCCGCCCCCCGCTCGCCGCCGCTGCCACTCACGGGCCTCGCTCCGCGCATGCGCCGCTCCCGCCGCCCGCGGACGCGCCGCCGCCGCTGACCTCACCGCCCCTCCCCCTCCCCCCGGGTTCCCTCCCCCTGTGACGCGGCGGCCGGGCCCAGCCGCGACTCCGGCTCCGGCTCCGGCTCCGGCTCGGGAGGGAGCCAAGCTGTGGACCCAGAGATCCGGGATCGGGATCGGGGGACTGCGGGCGAGGGCGGGAGGGAGCCGCGGACACACGCCGAGGCTGCCGCGGCCGCCCGGGGCAGCCCGGCGCGGGGAGCAAGTGTGCGCCCGCACGGCAAGGGCAGCCCGGGCTTCGCTGGTTCTCGCCGAGGTCTTTCCTCGTAGCGCCCACACTACGGGGAGGAAAAGGAATGGAGTCAACTTCGTCCTAATCCAACGCCAGTTAGAGTTTCGTTATTATAACGTCATTTTTTTAATCCAGAAAAGGTTCATAAGGATGTAATACGAAAAGAACGATGACAGCTCGAGAAATAAAACGGTTAAAGACAAAATAAGCCAATAAAAACCCAACCACTTGATTTTAACGTTCAGTGTGTTGTGACGAAGAGGCAAATTTCGAAGTATTTCTAAGCCATCTCTTATAATATGTAAAAATGGTAAAAAGAAAAATGGGGCTAGAATCCGCCTGAAAAATGCACTTTCTCAAGGAGGACAGTTACAAATATGGGATTCTGGATTTCTCAGGCTAATACCTGATGCTTGGACGATGATCTATTTTGTGCTTTCCCTTCACTATCGATTAGTATATGGGAGTGAACAAATTCTAGATTTGAATAGGGGAGAAATAGTAAGACCTATCAACCATTTGTGAAGGATTGACTCATTTAATAAGCATCTACTTTGGGCCTGGCATTCAGAGGCACACTCTCATCCTGATTTCTTTTGATCTTCGCAATGTAGTTTTAGTGTAAGGTAAAAACGATAGGCTCCTTTTCCAGCGATGTTGTTCGCTTTCCCTTCTAGTAGCTAGGATGTTAACTTTAAACTGTGTCTTCCACTTGGGCAAAATATACACACTTTGATTCCCAGAGCCTATCCTAAATGAAAGCATAATTTTTTGAAATGACTGAAATGAGGAATAAAGTCAGAGAGTCATTTGAATTCCTTCAGGGTTTAATCCCTGCTGGCTCTTTCAAATTTACTAAATTTATAACCAAAGGAAATTTGGGGTTGAGGAGGAGGCTGGCATGGTAAATGCAAACTAGAAATTAAAAGTGCCTGACGATTACACATAGAAATACAACACATACATGACTCGTGATAAACATACGATGTGATCTAGTGAAAGTTTACTAGGTACAAATTTGAAAGCACCCTTTCTTTTTTTCATTTTTTCAGCACATTGTACTTAAAGTACCCTTTCAAAACTGGATTATTAATCCAAATGTTTATCTGTGTTCCGTACTGAAATTAGAACAGGCACTTCCACTGTGAGTTTTACATGCACAAAATTATACATCAGGATAATTTACTTTGATACGCTTCTCCAGCACTTCCAAGAACTTAAATGTCAGTGTATACAAATTGCAAGTCACTCCTGCTGGAGAGTTCACAAGAAACGAAGGGTACCAAGAGCAGAAAAGTGAGCTGATTGAATGGAAGTGTAGAAACAGAGGTTTGTGCAGCGATGCTTCCTGGAAAGATGAAGATGATGCAGGTAAGTAAACTCAGCCTTAAATCTCCATTCCTTTGGCCACTATGAGCAGGGAGTTGGGATCTGTTTTAAGAGAATTGATAGCAGTCTCCTTGGCATGAAGGTATCATGAGCAGAGCAAACAAATATAACCCAGGATGCTAAGGAAGGATTCAAGGAATACTTATTCAACGTAAATAAAGGTTTTCCAGAGGTTTTTCCATCTCAGTCATCCAAATTACACAGCTCTGAGACCACAGTGGCAAAAATCTAGGAGGCAGGGAGCTGAGGTCCTTCAAAATCATAAAACCAAAAAGGCAGAAGCATCTGGAAATAGTACCAAATGCCATAGAAAAATATTAGAATGAGTACTTTCTGATAAGTATACATGTTAAATATGGGATTTTAAATTTAGGTAGATGTGCAGTAACCTGTTAACCAATCATCTGCAAAGGGTTGAATTACAAGGGACTTTTACTGTCTATAATAGTTGAATATTTCAAAGCACATGTAATCATTTAATCATATATATATATATATGCAGTTTTTAATGGGGAGGTAATGAACATTGTTATCTGTGACACAGAAAAACCAACATCTCAGGAAACAATAGGCAAGGAAGATTGTCAAAGCATCTAGCAAACAAGTGACAGTGAATAAAAAATCATAGTCCAATATTCATTCTTAGTAATTGAAGGCCTATAAAATGTCATTGATACTGTCTTTATTTATTTATTTATTTATTTATTTTTTATTTATTTATTTTTTTTTTTGAGACGGAGTCTCACTCTGTAGCCCAGGCTGGAGTGCAGTGGCCGGATCTCAGCTCACTGCAAGCTCCGCCTCCCGGGTTCACGCCATTCTCCGGCCTCAGCCTCCCGAGTAGCTGGGACTACAGGCGCCCGCCACCTCGCCCGGCTATTTTTTGTATTTCTTAGTAGAGACGGGGTTTCACCGTGTTAGCCAGGATGGTCTCGATCTCCTGACCTCGTGATCCGCCCATCTCGGCCTCCCAAAGTGCTGGGATTACAGGCTTGAGCCACCGCGCCCGGCCTGATACTGTCTTTATTTAGAGTGCACAGGTTCACTAGTAAATGATGTCTGTCTCTTTTGTTTTCCCATAAATTCCTCAAGGCTTTTTAGGAACCAAACTTTCACAGTTACAGAAGGACCACTGAGGCCTGGCGCGGTGGCTCAAGCCTGTAATCCCAGCACTTTGGGAGGCCGAGACAGGCGGATCACGAGGTCAGGAGATCGAGACCATCCTGGCTAACACAGTGAAACCCCGTCTCTACTAAAAAATACAAAAAACTAGCCGGGCGAGGTGGCGGGTGCCTGTAGTCCCAGCTACTCGGGAGGCTGAGGCAGGAGAATGGCATAGACCCGGGAGGCGGAGCTTGCAGTGAGCTGAGATCCAGCCACTGCACTCCAGCTTGGGTGACAGAGTGAGACTCCGTCTCCAAAAAAAAAAAAAAAGAAGGACCACTGAAAGCTTAAATTTTAGATCTTATAATTTTTGTGTTCATATTGTTATTATTAAAGTTGCACTGTAGGCTGGGCACCGTGGCTAACGCCTGTAATCCTAGCACTTTGGAAGGCCAAGGTGGGTGTGTCACTTGAGCTCAGAGTTCCAGACCAGCCTGGGCAACATAGTGAGACCCCCATCTCTACAAAAAAATACCAAAGAAAATTAACTACACATGGTGGCACATGCTTGCAGTCCCAGCTACTTGGGAGGCTGAAGTGGGAGACAGTCTCGCTCTGTCGCCTATGCTGGAGTGCAGTGATGCAATCTTGGCTCACTGCAACCTCCACCTCAAATTTGCCTGGCAGGGTAGCGCACACCTGTAGTCCTAGCACTTTGGGAGGCCAAGGCAGGCAGATCACCTGAGGTCAGGAGTTCGAGACCAGCCTGGCCAACATGGCGAACCCCCATCTCTACTAAAAATACAAAAAATTAGCCTGGCATGGTGGCGTGCGCCTATAATCCCCACTACTCTGGAGGCTGAGACAGGAGAATCGCTTGAACCCAGAAGGCAGAGGTTGCAGTGAGCCAAGATCAACCATTGCACTCTAGCCTGGACAACAAGAGCGAAACTCCATCTCAAAAAAAAAAAAGAAATTCATATTGCTATATAAGTTATTTCAGTAATGTATATCATGTACCTGTTTGGTGGAAAAGTTAAAGGAAATACCAGGAAGGAAACAAACAGAACAATCATCTTCAAAAGTAATTTGTGTTTAAGAATGTGAGGACTAAGTAGATGTTTTGCAGTACATTTTATATAGATACAAATCTTGCCCTCTAGGGATCTATACTTTAAGCCTGGCAGTAGTAGTTAACAAGGATAAACACAAAAGGACAAGTAGGCAACTAGAAAATAAACATAGAGGCCGGGCACGGTGGCTTATGCCTGTAATCCCAGCACTTTGGGATTTGGGCCGAGGTGGGAGGATCACAAGGTCAGGAGTTCGAGACCAGCCTGGCCAATATGGTGAAACCCTGTCTCTGTTAAAAATACAAAAACTAGGCTGGGCGCGGTAGCTCAAGCCTGTAATCCCAGCACTTTGGGAGGCCGAGACGGGTGGATCACGAGGTCAGGAGATCGAGACCATCCTGGCTAACATGGTGAAACCCCGTCTCTACCGAAAAATACAAAAAAAAAAAAATACAAAAACTAGCCGGGCGTGGTGGTGGGCACCTGTAGTACCAGCTACTCAGGAGGCTGAGGCAGGAGAATCCCTTGAACCCAGGAGGCAGAGGGTGCAGCGAGCTGAGATTGCACCACTGCGCTCCAGCCTGGGCAACAGAGGGAGACGCCATCTCAAAAAAAGAAAAGAAAAGAAAAGAAAGAAAATAAAAGAAACATGGAAAAACATACAAATAGAAAGATTAAATATTTACATCCATTGTATACAAGATCATATTTTAAAAGAAATTCATCTGTGGGATTCAGGGGGAAGGGCAGGGGTGAGAGTAGTCATAGCAGACAACCGTATCTGTTCAGAAGAGGGTGACAGAACACATTCTGCTGGCAAGTATCATAAACTAGAAATTTTCAGGCCAGGCACGGTGGTTTATACCTGTAATCCCAGAACTTTAGGAGGCTGAGGCAGGCAGATCAGTTGAGGTCAGTAGTTCAAGAACAACCTGACGAACATAGTGAAACCTCACCTCTACTAAAAATACAAAATCAGCCAAGCA
Source organism: Theropithecus gelada (assembly GCF_003255815.1). Lineage (NCBI taxonomy): Eukaryota > Metazoa > Chordata > Mammalia > Primates > Cercopithecidae > Theropithecus > Theropithecus gelada. Next base: position 176,479,143 of record NC_037670.1, read on the forward strand.
TGGTGGCAGGCGCCCATAATCCCGGCTACTCTGGAGGCTGAGGCAGGAGAATTGCTTGAACCAGGGAGGTGGAGGTTGCAGTGAGCCAGGATCATGCCACTGCACTCCAGCCTGGGCGACAGAGTGAGACACTGTCTCAAAAAGAGAAAGAAAGAAAAAGAAAGAAATGGAATAGACAGCCCTATTCATCACCCTGCAGGCTGAAGCCTAAATTCCTTGGCTTGGCTCACTAGGTCCTGGAGAGCCCCTGCTACCCTCTGGCCAATGTGCTCATCTCTTCCCCGGCTTTCCCTCTCACCTGACCACCAGTTTTCAGAACTCCTTCTGGTGGGCTACAAACCACCAGGCTGTCCCATCTCCCTTCCCCTTTCCACGAGGCCAGTTCCTACTTTTTCTTCGGCTTTCGCTTTAAACCTCTGCCCTCCGCGAGAATGGCTGTGTCCACCTAAATGCTTCTGCCAACCTCGTGCTTTCCCCACTCACAGCTCTCATTGCCTATAATGAAAGTGCCCAGATAAATGTCTGTATCGTCCCTAAGCCCAGCGGAGATGGCAGTCGTTATCTGCCTTATTTCCCCTATTCAGCAGCAGCTCAATGAACAGTTGTAGAGTCACTGAAATAAATATGAAAATATAGGTTAGGTGTTAGAAAAAGAACTAAGAGGATCCTTTATAGGAGTGTGTATCTATTTGATTTTATTTTTTGAGACAGGGTCTCACTGTCACCCAGGCTGAAGTGCAATGGCACAATCTCAGCTCACTGCAACTTCCACCCTCAGGGCTCAAGCAATCCTCCCACCTCAGCCTCCCAAGTAGCTGACTACAGGCACACACCACCATGGCCGGCTACTTTTTTGTATTTTTAGTAGAGACAGGGGTCTTGTCATATTGCCCAAGCTGGTCTTGACTGCCTGAACTCAAAGCCATCCACCTGGCGCAGGCCTCCCAAAGTGCTGGGATTATAGGCTTGAGCCACGGCCACTGGCCAGGAGTGTTTGTTTTATTTTATTTTATTTTATTTTATTTATTTTTGAGACTGAGTCTCGCTCTATCGCCCAGGCTGGAGTACAGTGGCACAATCTCGGCTTATTGCAACCTCCACCTCCCAGGTTCAAGAGATTCTCGTGCCTCAGCCTCCTGAGTAGCTGGGATAACAGGCACCCACCATCACACCTGCCTAATGTGTTTATTTTTGAAAAAAAGACACTGTATCTTTAGAGAAAATGTATACATGCATACTTTGCTACATTTTTGTTGATTGTTATGTTTTACATTTGTGTAACAACACAGGCAAGTCATCTTTGCGCTCCTAACCACATCTTTCATGGAACATCAAGCCTAGGCTGAGGTACAGGCTTTCAGAAGCCTGAATTTGGAGGACCATGCCTGATCCAAATGGAGTCTCCAGAATCAAAAGTGGTCAAAATAATCATTCATGGTCCCCAGACCAAATAAGATCTCCTTAGAAACATTTCTCAGGCTGCGCACGTGGCTCACAGATCGGGCACGGTGGCACACACCTGTAATCCCAGCACTTTGGGAGGCCAAGGCGGGCGGATCACCTGAGGTCAGGAGTTCGAGACCAGGCTGACTAAACATGGAGAAACCCCGTCTCTACTAAAAATACAAAATTAGCCAGGCATGGTGGCGCATGGCTACTCAGTCCCAGCTACTCAGGAGGCTGAGGCAAGGGAATTGCTTGAAACCAGGAGGCAAAGGCTGCGGTGAGCTAATATCGCACCATTGCACTCCAGCCTGGGTGACAAGAGCGAAACTCCAAAACTCCATGTCCAAAAAAAAAAAAAGAAACATTTCTCTGAGCCAAAATAATGTTGAGGAGGAAATGATTACAGAATAGCATATATGTATCATAATCTTATGTAAAATGGTGTAAATCTATAATTATGTATGCGTACAATATGTGCAAAGTAGTAATGTTCATCACGTTGTAAACAATGGTTATCTCTGGACTAGGATTCCAAATGACCTTTCCTTTTCTTTTTTTTTTTTTTTTTGAGACAAGTCTCACTCTGTTGCCCAGGCTGGAATGCAGTGGTGCAATCATGGCTCACTGAAGCCTCAACCTCCTGAGCTTAAGCAATCCTCCCACCTCAGCCTCCCAAAGTGCAGGGATTACATGCATGAGCCACCACGCCCAGACTAAATATGTGTTAAACTAAAGCAGAAGCATCATTACCCGAGTAGGCTCTATAGGAGGAAAGAGGAGAGGAGTGAGGAGAGGAGAGGAGTGAGGAAAGGAGAGAGAATGAAAAAAAAGAGACTTAAATTATAAGCATTGAAGTTTAGGGTGGGAAGGCGATTGGCATTTAAACCTCAGGGCCCCATTTAGGCTTCTACTTCCCTGACCACTGGGAGGCTAGTCGCTTTTCACCCCTCTGGGTTCACTTCTATTTGCCTGTGAGCTGTCAGCATCTTTCCCCCCGGTTACCTTGCCCTGCCTCTGCCAGGGAGGTAGAGATGAGTGGTGGCACAGGTATGCACACTGTGCAGCCTCCCACACCTGCACCCTGAAAGACCAACAGATACCCTAAGAAACCTGATACACAAGCACAAACTGATAAGGTACCCAAAAAGGCAAAGGCAGACAGATAGCAAAACAAGGATAATATTACATAGTACTGCAAGTGAAAGTAACACCAAAACAAAACAAAACACAGACATCATCTCTCAGTTCCTTCTCAAAAAAAAAAAAAAAAAAAGGTCAGGTGCGGTGGCTCACACCTGTAATCCCAGCACTTTTGGAGGCTGAGGTGGGCAGACCACTTGAGGCCAGGAATTCGAGACCAGCCTGGCCAACCATGGCCAACATGGTGAAACCCCCCATCTCTACTAAAAATACAAAAAATTAACCAGGCGTGGTGGCTGGCGCCTGTAATCCCAGCTACTGGGAGGCTGAGGCAGGAGAATTGCTTGAACCTGGGAGGCGGAGGTTGCAGTAAGCTGAGATCGTACCACTGCACTCCAGCCTGGGCAATAGAATGTGACTCTGTCTCAAAAAAAAAAAAAAAAAAAGATAGGGTGGGTGTGGTGGTGGCTCACACCTGTAGTCCTAGCACTTTGGGAGGTCAAGGTGGAAGGCTCTCTTGAGGCTAGGAGTTCAAGACCTGCCTGGACAACATACAGAAACCCTGTCTCTACAAAAAATACAAAAACTAGCTAGATGTGGTGGTGTGCGCCTGTAGTTCCAGGTACTTGAGAGGCTGACCAGGAGAACTGCTTGAACCAGGGAGTTGGGCCTGCAGTGAACCATGGTCATGCCACTGCCTCCAGACAGGGTGAAGTGGGTAGTTTTTCACTTGATCTCCTCTTCACCGTCTCTAACGTTTAAACAAGTCTCAGACCTGGTGCAGAGGTGCATATACCTCCATTCCTGGACGAGGCCTGACTTTTGCCTGCTGGTAGGGCCTCCTCAGTTCTAACCAGCCTTCCGTGACCTCATTCTCTACCCTGGTTCCATTTTCCACTTTGTGACTTCATCAGTTAAAGATCCCATTTCAGTCACCAAGGTTGAGAGGCCCCAAGAGCCCAGTTCCTTTACAGAATCAACCCTGGGGTGGCTTTAGGACTGGGCTCTTTGGAGCTCATCCTTGGACCCACAGTGGAGTGCCAGTCCGTGCTGACGTCTTCAGATACCAATCAATGGGCATTTGGCTCCTTGCTTCCACTGACCTCCTGAGTACTTTCAACGATCGGTGTCTTTCTAGAGCATCTCTGCAACTCACGGTGGCCTCTCTTCTCTCTGCAGGCCATGGACAGCACAGTCTCTTCAGCCCTGGAGCTGCCCCAGAGGCTGGCACTGCACCCAAGGGAGAGCCCGAGGAGTCCGGAAGAGGAGGACCCCCACCTGCTGAGCAGCTTGGCTGCAGTCCAGACCCTGGCCAATGTCATCCGGCCTTGCTATGGCCCCCATGGCCGGCAGAAGTTCCTGGTGACCATGAAAGGAGAAACAGTGTGCACGGGGTGTGCCGCTGCCATCCTCAGGGCCCTGGAGCTGGAGCACCCAGCGGCATGGCTCCTCCGGGAAGCAGCCCAAACCCAGGCAGAGAATAGTGGGGACGGCACAGCCTTCGTGGTTCTGCTGACAGAAGCCTTGCTGGAACAGGCAGAGCAGCTGCTGAAGGCCGGCCTGCCTCGCCCGCAACTCCGGGAGGCCTACGCCACAGCCACAGCAGAGGTCCTGGCCACACTGCCCTCCCTGGCCATCCAATCTCTGGGGCCTTTGGAAGATCCGTCCTGGGCTCTCCATTCTGTGATGAATACCCACACCCTGTCCTCCACGGACCACCTGACCAAGCTGGTGGCCCATGCCTGCTGGGCTATCAAGGAGCTAGATGGCAGCTTCAAGCCTGAGCGTGTTGGGGTGTGCGCACTGCACGGGGGGACACTGGAGGATTCCTGCCTCCTCCCGGGGTTAGCCATGTCTGGGAAGCTCTGTGGGCAAATGGCCGCAGTGTTAAATGGTGCCAGGGTGGCTCTCTTTGCTTGCCCCTTTGGTCCTGCCCATCCAAATGCACCAGCAACGGCCCGGCTTTCTAGTCCTGCTGATCTAGCTCAGTTTAGTAAAGGAAGCGACCAATTACTGGAAAAGCAAGTAGGCCAGCTGGCAGCCACGGGAATTAATGTGGCAGTGGTGTTGGGGGAGGTCGATGAGGAGACCCTCATGCTGGCAGACAGGTATGGCATCGTGGTGATCCAAGCTAGGTCTCGGATGGAGATCATTTACCTGAGTGAGGTGTTGGACACACCTCTGCTGCCTCGTCTGCTCCCTCCCCAGAGGCCAGGCAGGTGCCAGAGGGTTTACAGGCAGGAGCTGGGAGATGGTTTGGTTGTGGTATTTGAATGGGAATGTACAGGCACACCTGCCCTCACCGTGGTCCTCAGGGGAGCCACCACCCAGGGGCTGCGGAGTGCACAGCAGGCCATCTACCACGGCATTGATGCCTATTTCCAGCTATGTCAAGATCCCAGACTGATTCCAGGAGCTGGGGCCACAGAAATGGCTTTGGCAAAAATGCTCTCTGATAAAGGAAGCAGATTGGAAGGGCCCAGTGGGCTTGCATTCCTTGCATTTGCCCGGGCCCTGAAGTATCTTCCTAAAACCTTGGCAGAGAATGCAGGCTTAGCTGTCTCAGACGTGGTGGCGGAAATGAGTGGAGTGCACCAAGGTGGGAACCTCCTAATGGGTGTGGGAGCTGAAGGGATAATAAATGTGGCCCAGGAAGGGGTGTGGGACACCCTAATAGTCAAAGCCCAAGGATTTCGAGCAGTGGCTGAGGTGGTGCTGCAGCTCGTGACTGTAGATAAAATTGTAATGGCCAAGAAAAGTCCCACACATCAGCAGATCTGGAATCCTGACTCTAAGAAGACAAAGAAACGCCCACCTCCTGTGGAAAACAAAAAAATCCTTGGAATGAATAAGTAGTGATACCCTCAATAAAACAGGGATTGCCAAGAAGGGAACAATCACCCCAAAAGTGAATGTTTGCCTTTATTCCATGTTTGGTACTTGATTCAGTTTCTTTAAATAAAAACATGAAGGAACATAAAAGTTCTTTTCATGCACTTAGTTCCTTTCCAGTTCTCGACTTTTTTTTTTTTTTTTTGGAGAGACAGAGTCTTGCTCTGTTGCCCAGGCTGGTGTGCAGTGGCACGATCTTGGCTCACTGCAACCTCTGCCTCCCAGGTTCAAGCGATTCGCCTGCCTCAGCCTCCAGAATAGCTGGGACTACAAGTGCACACCACCACGCCCAGCTACTTTTTGTATTTTTAGTAGAGACAGGGTTTCACCATATTGATCAGACTGGTCTCGAACTCCTAACCTCATGATCCTCCCACCTCAGCCTCCCAAAGTGCTGGGATTACAGGCGAGAGCCACCGTGCCTGGCCAGTTCTTGACCTTTTCATTTTCTGTTTCTACCAGATTGTGTTCCTTTCCTATGATAAGAGCAGGATTCAATTCTATTAAGATTTTTTAACTGAGTACCTATGTGGGCTTTGGATATGCAAAACACAGTGCAGCAATCTCTTCCTATTTGAGCATTCCCTGCATGATATTCTGATATATATGGACTTATGTCTAGAAGTCACTTTGGGAGTCTGAAAACATCAGTTGCAGCTTACAAGAGTGGCCAGTCATTCCCGTTGTGGTTATTTGGAAAAAAAATAAGGGACTATCATCTTAAAGCACAAAGAGAGAGAGAGAGAGACAGAGAGAGAGAGACAGAGAGAGGAGGCAGGAAAAGGAGCTGCTGTGGTGGCAGGCAGAAATTTAACTTAAAAAAAAAAAATCCTTGCCTGGCACAGTGGATCATGCCGATAATCCCTGCACTTTGGGAGGTTGAGACAGGAAGATTGCTTGAGTCCAGGAGTTCAAGACCAGCCTGGACAACCTAGTGAGACCCTGTCTCTACAAAAATAAAAATTAAAAAAATTAGCCAGGTGTGGTGATGGATACCTGTAGTCCCAGCTACTCAGGAGGCTGAGGTGGAAGGATCACTTAAGCCCAGGAGATGGAGGTTGCAGTGAGCTGTGATTGTGCCACTGCACTCCAGCCTAAGCGACAGACAAAACAAAACAAAACAAAACAAAACAAAAGCCAGCAAACATCCTTGGCATAGATAACAGAAGATAAGAACACATACCTTAGGACTATGCTAAGGTTGTTGTGTAGGTGAGGAGAAAGCTGAGGGTAGGGGGAAGGGCTAGGATTGGACAACCTTGGGCATTAAAGAAGGGGTTTGAGCAGAGCTGAGTGGGTTCAGCACCTAATACCCAAAGCCTTTTCCACTTTTTTAACCATCCAGTTTACTCTAGGAAAAGATCAGAACCTATGGGACAGAATCTAGGAAATGAGAAGGTGCAATCTCTTAGAATCATAAAAATAAAAAGTTTTAGGCATATGCAGAGAGAATGAGACTCAAGAAACCATTGTCTTATAGCATGCATATTAGCTGCAACACAGTAAAACAAAATTTTATTTATTTATTTATTTTGAGACAGAGTCTTGCTCTGTCACCCAGGCACAGTGACTGGTGTGGCCCAGGCACCAGTGCAATGGTGCAGTCTCAGCTCACTGCAACCTCTGCCTCCCGGGCTCAAATGATTCTCCTGCCTCAGCCTCCTGAGTAGCTGGGACTACAGGTGTCCACCACCATACCTGGCTAATTTTTGTATTTTTAGTAGAGACGGGGTTTCGCCATGTTGGCCAGGCTGGTCTCAAACTCTGGACCTCAGGTGATCCACCTGCCTCAGCCTCCCCAAATGCTCGGATTACAGGTGTGTCCCACCCCAATTTGCTGTATCTTGATTTTGTCTAGAATCTAAGTATCCTCTTTAATGTCATCTTTGAGTGTCCTTTTTTTTTTCTTTTTCTTTCTTTCCTTTTTTTTTTGCGACGAAGTCTCACTCAGTCACCCAGGCTGGAGTGCAGTGGCATGATCTCGGCTCACTGCAACCTTCACCCCCCGGGTTCAAGCGATTCTCCTGCTCAGCCTCCCAGTATCTGGGATTACAGGTACCCGCCACTAAGCCAGACTTTTTTTTTTTTTTTTTTTTTTTTTGAAATGGCATCTCACTCTGTCACCCAGGCTGGAGTGCAATGGCGTGATCTCAACTCACTGCAACCTCCACCTCCCAGGTTCAACTGATTCTTCCGTCTCAGCCTCCTGAGTAGCTGAGACTACAGGCATGTACCACCATGCCCGGCTAATTTTTGTATTTTTGGTAGAGACAGGGTCTCACTATATCAGCCAGGCTGGTCTCGAACTCCTGACCTCGTGATCCACCTGCCTCGGCCTCCCAAAGTGCTGGGATTACAGGCATGAGCCACCGTGCCCAGCCAATTGTTTTGAATTTTTTGTACAGATAGGGTTTCACCATGTTGGCCAGGCTGGTCTTGAACCCCTGACCTCAAATGATTCGCCCACATCGACCTCCCAAAGTGCTAGGATTACAGGCATGAGCCACTGACCCCAGCATAAGTGTCCTCTTTAGTTGTCGAAACATATGACTCAATCATCAAGTTGTTTTTCTTCTCCTACTGACTATGGAGAAGTTAACCAGAATTTGACCTCAATTTGGCCAGATCCAGATTCTTCTTCTGAGGTTACAGGATCAGGGTCTCCTAGCATACTAGGTCTCAGTCCTCAAAGGCTTTGGCTTTGGGGTTGGCTACAAATTTCTCTTCCAAGATGAGCTGCTTGCTTCAATTCTAGAAGCAGCTGAATTTCAGAAATGACAATTCCTGGAGGACATTTTCTTTTTTCTTTTTTTTTTGAGACGGAGTTTTGCTCTTGTTGTCCAGGCTGTAGTGCAATGGCATGATCTCGGCTCACTGCAACCTCCGCCTCACAGGTTCAAGTGATTCTCCTGCCTCAGCCTCCCGAGTAGCTGGGATTACAGGCACCCGCCACCACACTCGGCTAATTTTGTATTTTTAGTAGAGACAGGTTTCTCCATGTTGGTCAGGCTGGTCTCAAACTCCCGACCTCAGGTGATCCGCCCGCCTCGGTCTCCCAAAGTGCTGGGATTACAGGCATCAGCTACCGTACCTGGCCATTCCTGGAGTACATTTTCTACAAGAACTTGTAGCTGGTGGACTCATCCCAGACCCCTTCCAGCTTTGTGACACTGCTTTACTGTGCTCCATATTGATCCAGCAAGCAGAGAACAAAAGCCACAATCCGGAGAAAACAGGGGAGGAAAATGAGAACTGAGTCCTGGGAAATGAAGGAGATGAGAGGCTGACTTGGACAGTGGAGGCTGGGACTGAGCCTTGGGAACTTCTCATCCATTTGGGCTATATGTAGGCCAGTCATGGCCTCTAATCCCAATAGTTTGTAAGGTCAAGGCAAGCAGATCGCTTGAGGTTAGGAGTTTGAGACCAGCCTGGACAGCACACTGATACTCCTTTTCTACAGAAAAATAAATTACCCAGGTGTGGTGGCATGCACCTGCAGTCCCACTTATTCAGAAGGCTGAGGCAAGAGAATCTCTTGAACGCAGGAGGCGGAGGTTGCAGTGAGCCGAGATGGTGCCACTGTACTCCAGCCTGGGCTACAGAGCAAGACTCCATCTCAAAATAATAATAATAAATTAAAATAAAAATTAACTGGGCATGGTGGTGCACACCCGTAGTCCCAGCTACTTGGGGGGCTGAGGTGGAAGGATTTCTTGAGCCCAGGAGGTCGAGGCTGCAGTGAGCAGTGATTGTGCCGCTGCACTCCAGCCTGGGTGACAGACTGAGACCCTTTCTCAAGAAAACAAAACAAAACAAAAAAGACTTCCGTCTACGAAAACACTGGAGTTCTGATGAAGAGAAAAAGTGATCAATTCCAAACTGTGAAAAGAACTGTAAAGAGAAGGCTGAAAACAAAACAACGGAAAAGAGTTGTCACAGTTTGCCAGTCCTTTCTCTACATGGACCAGCCTCTTCTCATGTGTATTGTTTCTCCAGAGTCTTTTTTTTTTTTTTTTTGAGATGCAGTGTTGCTCTGTCACCCAGGCTGGAGTGTAGTGGTATGATCCCGGCTCACTGCAACCTCAGCCTCCTGAGTTTAAGTGATTCTCCTGCCTCAGCCCCCCAAGAAGCTGGAATTACAGGCACCCGCCACCACACTCGGCTAATTTTTGTATTTTTAGTAGAGACGGGCTTTCAACATGTTAGCCAGGCTGGTGTCAAACTACTGGCTTCATGCAATCCACCCACTTCAGCCCCCTAAAATGCTGGGATTACAGGCGTGAGCCACCGCACCTGGCCTCAACAGTCTTTCCTGGGCTCCGAGAGCTCTTCATGACAGGAGCTCTGCCTTCTAGGCCTACAAACCTGAGGGTCATGTAGTGCAGAGGCCAAGAGATAGAGAAAGCTAAGATTCAAAAGAGGAGCAAACCCAGAAAACTCCAAAACAAGGCATCTGAATGGGAGGGAAGGAGAATATCAAGGCTTGAGGTCCCAACTGTTTTATCTGTAAATAAGCAAAACGAGTTTGAAAAAGTCTTGCTTGTGCTGTGTTTGCTGGACACTCACCGCACACGTCTGCATCCCCAAACTACTCCCATTTCTGCTTGAGCCTTGCTGGAATAGCGACCAACTATTGATGATGCAGCAGCATGGATGTGAGGGAGGCGACACTTCAGTGTTACAACTGATGGGCTGGCTTCCCACGTGATTTGCTGCAAATTTCCCCTGTACTGAGTTGAAAGGGTGCCACTGACGAAAGGGAAAGCTGTCCCTGTTGCACTAAAATGCCAAAACACCAGTAGACAGGTATGACAGATATTCCAAAAGTAGCTGAGTCACCTTTTCCCCTGAAACATCAAGCATTCCCACCCCCACCCCCCGCCGCAGGCTAAAGATCCTCTTTCCTAACTAGGGAGGAAGAGGAAGAAGGTTAGCGTAAGAATGAGGGAGATGGTGGTAGAATCTCAGAGAGGGATTCTACTCACCTCCCAGTGGGTTCCAAGGAGTGAGATGGGGGAAAGGACAATAGAATCCCTAGCAAAGTTTGGGCGTCTTGAGGAGATTCTCTGCTTTCAATCTGGAACCCTGGGGCCCCGAGGAGTTCCCTGTGCCAACAGGACAGCAGAGCTGTAGAGCAGGAATGGCTGAGGCCTCTGGTGGAGATGGGCCCCAGGTAGTTGATGGGATATTCAGGGGTGCTAAGCAGCCTCAGAGAGCAGCCAGGGTCCCCCATGAAGCAGCAATGGGTGTTAGATATTTACGGACATAGCCCCTGAACCTCAGGGCATTTCAAGGTTATGACAAGAGGTAGGATTGTAAACTTTAGCCGAGGCTTGAGAAAGACAGAACATGACCTCAGACCACAGGACACCAAGATGCTGCATCAGCCTGTGGACTGGAGGCTGATAGGGTGGGTGAATGAGAAAAGGAGGTGAAGGAGGAGATCAAGAATGGACTTGGTTGAGGTTTGGCCTGATCAGGAAAAATTGTAAAGGGCCGAAGTTTACCTGGAATTGACTAGATTAAGTATTTTACCATCAGGCAGAAAGGGGGCTAGAAATAGAATTACTGAGATGATTTAGTTATAAAAGTGTAGTACGAATACTTCCCACATATTGGAGTGTAGAACTTAAGAATTTAAACTCTCAGCCAAGCGCGGTGGCTCACACCTGTAATCCCAGCACTTTGGGAGGCCGTGGCAGGTGGATCACCTGAGGTCAGGAGTTTGAGACCAGCCTGGACAACATGGTGAAACCCTGTCTCTAATAAAAATACAAAAATTGTACAGGCGTTTTGGTGGGTGCCTGTAATCCCAGCTACTTGGGAGGCTAAAGCAGGAGAATCACTTGAGCCTGGGAGGCAGAGGTTGCAGTGAGCCAAGACCCTGCCACTGTACTCCAGCCTGGGCAACAGGGTGAGACTCCATATCAAAAAAGAATTGAAACTCTCTACAAATGTGAATTTTCTTTTTCTTTTTTTTCTTTTTTTTTTTTTGAGACAGAGTCGCTCTTTCCCCCAGGCTGGAGTGTAGTGGCACAATCTTGGCTCACTGCAACCTCCACTTCCCGGGTTCAGGTGATTCTCCTGTCTTAGCCTTCTGAATAGCTGAGATTACAGGCACCCACCACCACGCCCGGCTAATTTTTGTATTTTTAGTAGAGACGGGGTTTCACCATGTTGGCCAGGCTGGTCTTGAACTCCTGACCTCGTGATCCGCCCACCTCAGCCTCCCAAAATGCTGGGATTACAGACGTGAGCCACTGCACCCGGCTGAAAAATATTTTCATATCCAGATCAACATTCATTTCTTTTTTTTTTTTTTTTTTTTTGGGACGGAGTCTCACTCTGTCACCCAGGCTGGAGTGCAGTGGCCGGATCTCAGCTCACTGCAAGCTCCTCCTCTCGGGTTCACGCCATTGTCCTGCCTCAGCCTCCCGAGTAGCTGGGACTACAGGCACCCGCCACCACGCTCGGCTAGTTTTTTGTATTTTTTAGTAGAGACGGGGTTTCACCGTGTTCGCCAGGATGGTCTCGATCTCCTGACCTCGTGATCCACCCGCCTCGGCCTCCCAAAGTGCTGGGATTACAGGCGTGAGCCACCGCGCCTGGCCTAACATTCGTTTCTTAAAACATCTTAACACATGTCCTCTGCCTCCTGTGTCCACAGGCTCCAGAACCCTAGCATTCCAGAGTCCCCCTCTCCCTGCTGTGGCTACTGCCCTCTTGGCAGGCACCCCAAGTTCTGGACTAGTATTTCCCCTACAGAAGAGCACAAGATCTCTCAGTCAATCTCAGACTTCCCTATGCAGATGCAAAATATTATGTTTCATATCTCATTCCTAGTCAGTCATTTTGATTGCAAACCTCCTTCTATTTCAATATTACTGCAGGTTTTTGTTGTTGTTGTTGTTGTTTTGTTTTGTTTTTTTGAGACAGAGTCTTCCTCTGTCACCTAGGCTGGAGTAGAGTGGCACGATCTCGGCTCACTGCAGCCTTGACCTCCCGGGTTCAAGCGATTCTCCTGCCTCAGCCTCCCAAGTAGCTGGGATTACAGGTACGTGCCACCACACCCAGCTAATTTTTTTTTTTTTTTTAATTATTTGTAGAGACGGGGTTTCATCATGTTGGCGAGGCTCGTCTCAAACTCCTGACCTCAGATGATCCATCTGACCTGCTGGGATTACAGGCATAAGCCACGCACCAGGCTATTGTAGTTTTATTTACAAGAGGCATAACAATCCATGAACCAAGATTAAAATATTGTTTCAGGTGAAAATAGTTTCCAAAACTACTTGTGATATTTTCTACGTTAGATTTTGAGAAGAATCTATATTTGCCTTAATTCCTAAAACTAAATAGAAAACATTTCAAAATATACCTATATGTTAAAAGTCTTTTTTTTTTGGACAGAGTTTGGCTCTTGTTGCCCAGGCTGGAGTGCAATGGCATGATATCGGCTCACCACAACCTCTGCCTCCGGGGTTCAAGTGATTCTCCTGCCTTAGCCTCCCGAGGAGTTGGGATTACAAGCATGTGCCACCACGCTCAACTAATTTTTTTTTTTTTAATAGAGATGGGGTTTCTCCATGTTGGTCAGGCTGGTCTCAAACTCCCAACCTCAGGTGATCCACTCACCTCAGTCTCCCAAAGTGCTGGGATTACAGGCGTGAGCCACCATGCCTGGCCTGAAATGTAAAGTTTTAATTTAGATGTTCAGCATCATACAACAAAAATACAGTCTATAAAGTCTGATGTTCTTTTTTTTTTTTTTTTTTTTGAGACAGAGTTTCATTCTGTCGCCCAGGCTGGAGTGCAATTGCACCATCTCCGCTCACTGCAACTTCCACCTCCCGGGTTCAAGTGATTCTCCTGCCTCAGCTTCCCAAGTAGCTGGGACTACAAGCGGGTGCCACTACGCCCAGCCAATTTTTGTATTTTTAGTAGAAATGGTGTTTCACCATGTTGGACAGGCTGGTCTCAAACCGCTGACCTCAAGTAATCTGCCTGCCTTGGCCTCCTGAATTGCTGAGATTAAAGGTGTGAGCCACCACGCCCAGCCCTGGATGTTCTTAAATTAAATTTCTCTTCTTTCATTTTTTTATCTCTACTGAGTACTTCAGCTTTTAATAAAATTTTCTTCTTTTATCTAGTGAATACTCGTAAACATTTTTGGGGGGAGACTTACCCAAATGATGAGCTTCTGAGGGTGTTGAAAGCTAAGAATCTCCTCTCAATCTGCGTAGAAACAGTGGAGTTCTGGAAGTAAGCGTAACTATTTACATTTCAAGTCAATAAACCCAAGGGTGCACTTGGGTTTATTGTTCGAACAATTCGAACATTTATGAAGTGCCAACCCATGTAAAGAATTACCCAGCAACCAGAATTCAACTTGGTCAGCAGGCAAGGAGTCTTGATCAGACAAACTCGCCATTTTTAAATATGAAAAATTACATGGAAGGTGGCTGGAGCAGACAAGGGTCGCATGCTTCTGTGTGCCACCACCACAGATACATCCTGGATGGTCAGCCCCTCAGTGAATGAATGGAGCTATTTTGAAACTGGTGGGATGACGACAATTGTGAAAAGACCCCACTCAGATCTCCTGCTGCAGGTGTAATTGACTGAGAACCTCAACTGCTGTCCTCTGAATCTACCACCACCACATTTATAACAAGACCATGCTTCCCGAGGGCTGTGCCCAGCCAGCCACTACGGGATAATAAGGTCACTTCCTGCCAGATTCTAATGGGGACTTGGGTCAGCCTGGCCAAAACCATCTGAGAGCTGCACTGCAGTCTGGGGCCCTCCTACTTACTCTGTTCTCTTTTCTTTCTAGGGGGTCAAATTTCCTCATTCTGGCCACTCGAGGTGGCTCACACCTGTAATCCCAGCACTCTGGGAGGCTAAGGAGGGCGGATCACCTGAGATCAGGAGTTTGAGATCAGCCTGGCCAACATGGTGAAACCCCATCTCTACCAAAAATACAAAAGTTAGCCGGGCATGGCGGCACACACCTGTAATCCCAGCTACTCAGGAGACTGAGACAGGAGAATCGCTTGAAGTCAGGAGGCAGAGATTGCAGTGAGCTGAGATCTCACCACTGCACTCCAACCTGGGTGACAGAGCAAGACTCTGTCTCAAAAATAAATAAATAAATAAATATAAATAAATAAATAAATTTCCTAATTCCTCCAACTTTCTCCACGTTTTTCCCCCTCATCAGTGTTTCTCCCATAAATCTCTTGTATGACAATCTTCTTGGCATCTATTTTTCAAAGGACCTGAATCAACACAGGGTGGTAAAATATTAACATAAAATGACTGATTTAGTCGGGTATAGTGGTGCACGCCTGTGGTTCCAGCTACTCAGGAGGCTGAGGTGGGAGGATCACTTGAGCCCAGGAGGTGGAGGCTGCAGTGGTCCAAGATAGCACCACTGTGCTCCAGCCTGGGCGATGGATTGAGACCTCGTCTCGGGGGGGGAAAAAAAAAGTTAAAATTAAAAATATTAAAAAAATGACAGATATAGTTTGGATATTTGTCCCTGCCCAAATCTCATGTTGAAATGTAACCCCTAGGGTTGGAGGTGGGGCTGGTGGGAGGTGTTTGGGTCTAGGGGTGGATCCCTCATGGCTTGGATAACCAGTGAGTTCTCACAAGATCAGGTTGTTGTAAAGTGTGTGGCACCTCCTCCACCCCTGCTATAGCTTCTCCTTCCCCCATGAGTAAAAGCTCCCTGAGGCCTCCCCAGAAGCCAGGCAGATGCTGGTGTCATGCTTCCCGTACAGCCTGCAGAACTGTAAGTCAATTAAACCTCTTTTCTTTTTTTAAAGATGGAGTCTCACTCTGTCACCCAGGCTGGAGTACAGTGGCACAAACTCAGCTCATTGCAGCCTCCGCCTCCCAGGTTAAAGTGGATTGCATTGGCATGGCTCACTGCAACCTCTGCCTCCCAGGTTCAAGCAATTCTCCTACCTCAGCCTCCCGAGTAGCTGGAACCGGATGCGTGTAGCACCACGCCCAGCTAATTTTTGTATTTTTAGTAGAGACGGGGTTTCACCATGTTGGCCAGGCTGGTCTCAAACTTCTGACCTCAGGTGATCTTCCCACCTCAGCTTCCCAAAGTGCTGGGGATTACAGGTGTTAGCCACTGTGCCTGGCCTAAACCTCTTTTCTTTATAAATTACCCAGTCTCAGGTGTTTCTTTATAGCAAGGCAAAGAATGGCCTAATGTGACTTCTCTTTAACAGGTTGCCTCTTCCTAGTACTTGATTTGCCCTACCAAGTCAGCAACTCTCCTCAAATGTCAGTCAAGGAGAGACAACTTCAATTTATAGCCAACTACCACAACAATCTCTCTCATCCTAAGAACAATTCCCTATGCCACTCCTCAATGGTACACAAAGGGCCATGTCTCAACTACACCTTCCTAATCTTAACAAGAACATGAACACACACACACACCACACACTCTTTCTCAAGTGCCATTATTCATTTTGAACCAACTAAGCTTATCCTTTGAAGGCACTCTCCATTTCTCCCCTTAATGAGGCATAATTACTACATTAATAATAACACAAATAAAATGCTTCCCATAAGAATAGCATTTCCAGGCGGGCATGGTGGCTCACGCCTGTAATCCCAGTACTTTGGGATGCCGAGGCGGGTGGATCATCTGAGGTCAGGAGTTCAAGACCAGCCTGGCCAACATGGTGAAACCCCATCTCTACTATAAATATAAAAATTAGCCAGGCGTGGTGGACACCTGTAATCCCAGCTACTTGGGAGGCTGGGGCGGGGAATCGTTTGAACCTGGGAGGTGGAGATTGCAGTGAGCCGAGATCGCACCACTGTACTCTAGCCTGGGCAGCAAGAGTAAGACTCCGTCTCAAAAAAAAAAAAAAAGAAAAATTGGCATTTCCAAGCCTTGTACATAAACAGTACCTCATTTGATCCTCATCATAACATCAAGGGTAGAAATGACCAGTATCATTAGCCTCACTTCACAAAGGAAGAAACAGACTCAGACTGATGTCTCTGGGTGTCAGTTTCCAAGTCTGTCCAATGAAGGATTGAGCCCTGTGACCTTTAAGAACTCTTCCACTTCTAAAATTGTATAATTTCCATAATTTGTCTGAAATCACTAAGCTAGCAGTGGCAGATTAGGGACCTGAGAGAATGACTTGGTGCCAGGCAGATTCTCCCACACCGTGTTATCTTTGCTGCCAATAGCAGTAGCTAACAGCAGCTATGCGATGTGTCCTGCACTGTGCCAGTTACTTACAAGGCATTGTTATTTTATTTTATTTTATTTTTTGAGATGGAGTTTCACTCTTGTTGCCCAGGCTGGAGAGCAGTGGTGCAATCTCGGCTCACTGCAACCTCTGCCTCCGAGGTTCAAGCGATTCTCCTGCCTCAGCCTCCCAAATAGCTGGGATTGCAGGCATCCACCATGCCTGGCTAATTTTGTATTTTTAGTAGAAACGGGGTTTCACCACATTGGTCAGGCTGGTCTCAACTCCTGACCTCAGGTGATCTGCCCGCCTCAGCCTCCCAAAGTGCTGGGATTAGAGGCGTGAGCCACCGCGCCAGTCTAGAGCATTGTTGAATACCTACTCAGCATTGTCCTCCATCCCACTGTGTAAACGTATTTACATTTCAGTTACATACACACGTAATGGAGAAGGCCCTGCTCCAAGGCTGTACTCCGATCAACACTTTCCATTCTTCCGGCCATAGTCATTGGATGACGTGGGGGCTCTGGCCTGGAATGCCAGAACAGAAGTACACCCTCTCCTACTGAACATACATTAGGAAGCACTGGCTTCTACTGCTACTGGCAGCCTCTCTGTGGCCCTGAGGGGAAGCCTCAGGATCTTGTTTGGAACCGACAGTTTTTAGTAGCTAAAATCTGAGGCGTCTATACTTATCCTTAAAACTCTGAACAAACTGGCCGGGCGCGGTGGCTCAAGCCTGTAATCCCAGCACTTTGGGAGGCCGAGACGGGTGGATCACGAGCTCAGGAGATCGAGACCATCCTGGCGAACACGGTGAAACCCCGTCTCTACTAAAAAATACAAAAAACTAGCCGGGCGAGATGGCGGGCGCCTGTAGTCCCAGTTACTTGGGAGGCTGAGGCAGGAGAATGGCGTAAACCCGGGAGGTGGAGCTTGCAGTGAGCTGAGATCCGGCCACTGCACTCCAGCCCGGGCGACAGAGCGAGACTCCGTCTCAAAAAAAAAAAAAAAAAAAAAAAACTCTGAACAAACAACATAGGCAAAGACAGATGATGTCACTGAGACCCAGAGAGGATATCAGACCTTGCCCAGCATACATTACCTATTGGGAGCCAGTTAGGACTAAATTACAAGTCTCCAGCAAACTGACCTGGGGTTCTTTTGCCCTCAGCATGTAGAAAGGGCCCCGTGTGCAAAGGTTCCGGATAAAGATCAGACCGTGATCTAGCTGATGAACAGAACCTAGAAGTATGTTTGAGGGGGAGGAAGGAGGAGGGTAAGAGAAGTCTTCTTCTGTTCTGCTTTTTTGCCCTGAGGGGATGACACTTAACCACCGCAGGGGCTGCAGCTGAGCCGCAGGGATGGTCACACTGAACCAGGACTTCTTCCCTTCCCCCACTCTAAACCTCTGCCAAGCAGAGAGCCTCTGAGACTGCTCTAGAGAAAGGGGCTGCCTGCCAAGTATCTGCCCACCTGGGGCCAGGGTGAGGGCAAGGCCAGTGACTACATTCTGTGAACAGCTGGAAAAAAAGTGGGCAACACAGTGGCCTTGGGGCAATGGCCTTCCCACTCTCCTTGTCAAAAAATAGCAGGATTCAAAAAAAAAAAAGGCGGGGGGAGGATATTTATTTAATCCTTTTGTTACAAATTAAAGTTGCTTGTTTTCAAAAATTGCAGGAAATAAAGTACGTGAATCAAAGAAACACAAAATATTTAAAAACAAAATAGCTATTTTCCCAACTCTCTTACTTATAGGTATGTCTATACAATTCTGGCAGAATCCAAAGGGAAGGACAGTTTGGTTAGTCCATTCAGTCACAGCAAATGTACCTGTTCATTTGTTCAAGGATTTGTTGAGTGCTCACCTTGTGCCCTGAAGATACAGTTCTGAAAAAACACCAAAAAGGCCCCTGTGTCCAGCAGCTCACATCTTAGTGGTGGAAGGGAGATGAAGGGGAACAGACCGTAATAAGTAAGTAAACAATGATTTCAGACTGTGCCAAGAGCTCTGAGGAAAACAGGGTGACATGATAGGGAGCGGTGAAAGGTACTTTAGGTACGTACAATGTCAGAAATGCTCCCCCAGGCCAGGCGAGGTGGCTCAAGCCTGTAATCCTAGCACTTTGGGAGGTTGAGGTGGGCGGATCACTTGAGCCCAGGAGTTTGAGACCAGCCTGGGGTTTCACCATGCGAAACCGACTCTACAAAAAAAAAAAAAAAAAAAGGAAAAGAAAAAAGAAAAAAAATCGGCTGGGTGCCATGGCTCATGCCTGTAATCCCAGCACTTTGGGAGGCCAAAGCGGGTAGATCACCTGAGCTCAGGAGTTCAAGACCAGCCTGGCCAACATGGTGAAACCCCATCTCTACTAAAAATACAAAAATTAGCTGGGCACTGTGTAGGGCGTTTGTAATCCCAGCTACTTGGGAGGCAGAAGCAGGAGAATCGCTTGAACCCGGGAGGCGGAGGTTGCAGTGAGCCAAGATCACGCCACTGCACCCCAGCCTGGGTGAAAGAGCAAGACTCTGTCTCGAAATAATTAAATTAAATTAAATTAAATTTAAATTTAAAAATTAGCCAGGTGTGGTAGTGCATACCTGTAGTCCCCACTACTTGGGAGGCTGAGGTGGGAGGATCACCTGAGCCCAGGAGGTCAAGACTGCAGTGAGCCAAGATTGTACCACTGCACTCCAGCCTTGGCAACACAGTGAGACCCTGTCTCAAAAAAAACAAAAAAAGAAAAGAAAAAGAAAAGAAAAGAAAAATGAAAAAGAAGCCAGGCGCGGTGGCTCATGCCTGTAATCCCAGCACTTTGGGAGGCCGAGGTGGGCAGATCACTTGAGGTCCAGAGTTTGAGACCAGCCTGGCCAACGTGGTGAAATGCTCTCTCTACTAAAACTACAAAAATTAGCTGGGTATGGTGGCAGGCACCTGTAATCCCAGATACTAGGTAGGCTGAGGCAGGATAATTACTTGAACCTGGGAGGCAGAGGTTGCAGCGAGCCAAGCCTGGGCAACAGAGAGAGACTCCATCTCAAAACACAGAAAAGGAAAAGGAAAGGAGGAAGAAACAAAGAAATGAAGGAAGAAAGAAAGAGAAAGAAGAAAAGGGAGAGGAGAGGAAAGGGGAGGGGAGGGGAGCAGGGAAGAGAGGAGAGAAGAGGCTGGGCCCAGTGGTTCATGCCTGTAAGCTGAGGTGAATGGATCACCTGAGGTCAGGAGTTAGAGA
Source organism: Theropithecus gelada (assembly GCF_003255815.1). Lineage (NCBI taxonomy): Eukaryota > Metazoa > Chordata > Mammalia > Primates > Cercopithecidae > Theropithecus > Theropithecus gelada. The sequence continues at coordinate 176,499,085 of NC_037670.1, forward strand.
CCAGCCTGGCCAACATGGTGAAACCCTGTCTCTACTAAAAATACAAAAATTAGCCGGGGGTGGTGGCACATGCCTGTAATCCCAGCTACTCAGGAGGCTGAGGCAGGAGAATCACTAGAACCTGGAAGGCGGAGGTTGCAGTGAGCCAAAATCATGCCATTGCACTCCAGCCTGGACAATAGGGCAAGACTCTGTTTCAAAAAAATAAAGAGAAAGAAACAAAGAAAGAGAAATGCCTCCCCAAGGTGACAGATGAGCGAAGCCAGGTGAGAAGTCTAAAGAAATTCAAGTACAAAGGTCCTCTGACAAAAAGGTCTTGGCAGAAACGTGGTCAGTGCGCTTGCTGCATTGAAACTGCTCCTGTAAGCCAGGGATCCTATAAGGTAGGCCTTGAATTCCATGGTGGGGAGCTCGGTTAGGACCCCCACGATAGGCAGGAAGGCAGCTGGAAAGAGCAGTTCTGCCATTCTTCCGGATATATTAATGAGCCATGATGGGTCGTCCTGGTGGACCTCTGGAGTCTGAGCTGGGTCCACGTTTGAGGTCTCCCACTTTAGTGACCCTGGGAAAGTTACTTGAGTCTCCTTATTTGAATAGCCAAGGGTTTCTCGTGTTTGATGCCAAATGCCTTGGGCGGGGATTGGCTCCAAACTTCAGCCTCATCAGTCAGTCAATTTATCCTCACATTCAAGAGCAGCCATTTACAAAACGAGTTCAGAAAATTAAAAAAAAAAAAAAAATACAAATTTTAAATCGTTAGAATACTGCATAAACAAACTAGAAGTAGGCCGGGTGCAGTGGCTCACGCCTGTAATCCTAGCACTTTGGGAGGCCGAGGCGGGCGGATCACCTGACATCAGGAGTTCGAGACCAGCCTGACCAACATGGAGAAACCCCGTCTCTACTACAAATGCAAAAATTAGCTAGGCGTGGTGGTGGGCGCCTGTACTCCCAGCTATTTGGGAGGCTGAGTCAGGAGAATTGCTTGAACCGGGGAGACGGAGGTTGCAGTGAGCCGAGATCGCGCCATTGCACTCCAGCCTGGGCGACAGAGCGAGACTCCATCTCAAAACAAACGAACAAATAAAAACAAAGTAAAAGTAGATTCCCCAGGCAAAGCTGATAATATTGCTGGGATAATCGACTTTGTCACTACAGTCTCACTTGGTACTTTAAGAAACTCCATCTTGATCCTAGGTCTGGGTTGATCTGGGCGTTCCTGCTAATTCTGTGTTTTAAAAACCTAAAGCAATAAAAATGTTGATATTGACATTTATCATTTTTATCCTCGCCCTCTGCCTTGTTTTGCTGGGAGATCTGTTCCACTTGGCTGAGTTTAGAGAGGGCGGGGAAGCGGGGGAGAAACCGAGGCGCAGGGTGGAGAAAGGGAGAAAAGCCTTGCAGACTGAACACACGAGAAAACCTGGAGAAGGGATTCGCTGTGCTTATTTCAGGGAAGAAAACCGAGAAGTGAAGCACAGAGGGGTCAGGTTCCGGGAGCAGCGGGAAGGTTGCAGGGGGCCCCAGGGCAGGTCGTGGAACTCAGGCAGTGGCACCGGGGGCCCAGTTCAGGCCGCGGGGTGCAGCCGGGCAAGACCGCTCGGGCTGCCGAAACGGGAGGAGATCAGAAAAAGGAGAGACATGGAGAAAAGGAAAGGAACAGGAGCAACACTCGGGCGGGAAGGAAAGAGGCCGAGACAGAGGAACGCCCGCAGGAACCCGCAGCCGAGCAGCCAGCCGGGCTGGGCGGGGAGAAGGGGCTGCGGAGGGGGCGGGGTGCCAGGCGGCGCGAGGCCAATGAGAGGGCGGGCCGGGGCGAGGGCGGGGCGCTAGGCGACATGAGGCCAATGGGAGGGTGGGCCGGGGCGAGGGCGGGGCATTAGGCGGCGCGAGGCCAATGGGAGGTCGGGCTGGGTCCTCTGGGCTGAGGCTGGGTGCCAGGCGGCGAGAAGCCAGTGGGAGGGCAGGTTGGGGGCAGGGGCGGGGCCCCAAGCCAATGGAAGGGTGATACCGAGGGGGCGGGGCGCCAGGCGGCGAGAGAGCCAATGGGAGGCAGAGTCGGGGACCGCGGGCCGTGGGCCGCCCCGCGAGGGGAGGGAGACCCGGAAGGCGGTGGGGGCGGGGAGTGGAGCTGACAACCTGTCAAATCCACTTTGGGACGAACTAGGTCACGCGCTTCCCGGGCCGTGCACCCCCGCCCGCGAGGGCCGGCCGCGGTTCCTTCCTCTTCCTGCCTGCGGCAGTGGGGGTGGGGCGGGCCTCGGGACACCTGCCTCCGTCGCCGGCCGCCGGCCTCGTGCGGCTTCCCGGGCGGCTCCGCCTCGGCCGTACACCCCCGGCCCGCTCGCGGCGGGTGGAGCCGTGGTCCCGCGGGCCCAGCCGCGCTCTCTCCCTGGACACTGGGAGCCCCGCGCGGCCTCGCGGGCAAAACCTCTGGACTCCCCGCACCCCCGACCGTCTCCGCGCCGCTCCTTCTCGCGCGCGACCGTGGACTCGTCCCCGCGGGCCCGGGTTGGCAGAAGCTGCGGGGGCCGGGGGCGCACTACTTGGCGCGGAAGGGCCAGCGGCGGGCGGAGGGATCCCCGGCCGCGGGGTGAGCCGCAGGGAGGGGTCGGGAGGAGCCGCAGGGGGGAGTCGGGAGGAACCTGGCGCCCGCACCCACGCGGGCCGTGGTCACCTGTTCCCCGCGGGAGCCCGGCCGCGCTCGGGAAGAGGCACGCTCGCAGCTGGGGCTGCCGCTTTGTGCCCGTGGAACCGCGGGGAAGGCGCCGCGCTCTCGGGTCTTCCTGGCGGGTGGTCCTGCACTTTCCCACTCTCTGGTACGGACCGCCGCGATCTGTTTCCAGGCAGAGGAAAAGACGTCAAAGACTCAGAAGGCAGCGTGAATCCAGGGCCCGGGATGCAGGGTTTGCTGGAACGCCAGCCGGTGCGATCGCGCCCCTGGGATTCCGCTTGGCCCGCGCGTCCATTTCCCTGCACGGTGGACTCAGTAAAGCCGGATCTGTCCAGCGCTTACAGCGTGGAGGTGGAGGCGGACTAATCAAGCAATGCTCTGTTATTATTTCTACCCATCCCCTTTTCTCCATGCTAATTTGCTTAGAACTTTAACATCGAATGGACAGCAAATGTCATGTTGTTTAATTTTCACTCCTTGACCGTTATGTTAATTTCTCTCCCGAACAAGGTGACGCATTGTTTTAAGTAACAATGACCAACTCATGTACTCTTTTTGCAAATTGTATGAATTGAAGGGTAAAATGTGGGAAAACGCTAAATTTTAATGCTAAATTTGAACATTTGACACAATATTTTGAAATGCTTCTTTGCAATATTATGGCATTTCGGAACAGATTAAAATATTTCATTTTCAGAGATTTCTTTGGTCAACAAATACTTCTTGAACGTTTATATGCAAAGCAATGCATATAACATTTTCATTGCTTTACAAGTGTATTTATCAGTAAAAGAATTTTGTTTTAAATTCTAGCCTTCATTTAAATGTATTTTAGTTACCACATTGGGAAGAAAATAAAATATTACTGTGTACGGAATGTACAGACATGTTTTTATATTTACAAAAAATAGTCATTAAGAAAGAAAATATGGCCGGGTGCTGTGGGTCACGTCTGTAATTCCAGCATTTTGGCATGCCGAGGCAGGCGGATCACCTGAGGTCAGGAGTTGGAGACTAGCCTGACCAATAAGGTGAAACCCCGTCTCTACTAAAAATACAAAAATGAGCCGGGGCGTGGTGGCGGGCGCCTGTAGTCCCAGCTACTTGGGAGGCTGAGACGGGAGAATTGCTTGAACCCGGGAGACGGAGGTTGCAGTGAGCCAAGAGTGTGCCACTGCACTCCAGTCTGGGCAACAGAGCGAGACTCCATCTCAAAAATACATATATACAGATATCTATATATAGAGATATCTATATAGATATGTAGGTATATACAGATTATAGTATATATAGATGTCTATATATAGATGTATATTCCTTACATTCAACATAAGAATGAGCTTATTCATAATTAGCTGTAGTATTATTACACTTGAAGAACTACCATATTGATTACATTTATAAATACTATTTATAAGTATTTAAATAGAAATATTTTAAATAGAAATTAAATGCAAACAAAGCAACAAAAAGAGGCCTTTCATACATGGTTATTGGCTTTTCATTGTAGCCAGTTCTTACTGCCAGCTAATTTTCCAAAGGGAATCGTTGCTTTCTGTCTTGACCAATTGGCAACCTATACAGTGCTAGAAACTCTTAGCCCTCATTGGGTGTATAAATATATATCTTATTTCAAATGTTTTGTTATCTATTCCTACTGGAGGTTGTTTTCTTCTCTCTCTCTTTTTTTTTTTTTTTTGAGACGGAGTCTCACTCTGTCACCAGGGCTGGAGTGCAGTGGCAGCATCTCAGCTCACTGCAACCTCCGCCACCCGGCTTCGAGCGATTTTCCTGCCTCAGCCTCCTGAGTAGCTGGGATTACAGGCGCCTGTCACCACGACCAGCTAGTTTTTTGTATTTTTAGTAGAGATGGGGTTTCACCATGTTGGCCAGGCTGTACTCAAACTACTGACCTCGTTATTCAGCCGGCGCTGCCTCCCAAAGTGCTGGGATTACAGTCATGAGCCATCGCGCCTGCCCTCTTTTTTCTTTTTCTTTTTCTTTTCCTTTCCTTTTCTTTTCTTTCTTTCTTTCTCTCATTTTGATCTTAATACCCACTAAAAAGATAAAACTACGAGTGTTTTTCTTCAGATCACGAGATTGTCAATAATAGAAAGTCAACACTGCCAAATCATGAGAATGAATTGCGTATCATTGTACAAAAAATGAATACTGGAAATTAGCTCCTAGATCTATTATATTACCATAATAAGAAAAACTAAAGAATTAAAAAATCTAAACAAAATGCAATCCTAAATTATGCTGCAGCCAGGCAAGGTGATTCACACCTGTAATTCAGCATTTTGGGAGGCCAGAGCCGATGGTGTCTTGAGCCCAGGAATTGGAGACTAGCCTGGGGAACATGCCAAAACCTCATCTCTACAAAAAGGAAAAAAGTACAAAAAATTAGCTGGGCGTGGTGGCACATAGCTGTAGACCTAGCTACTCAGGAGGCAGAGGCAGGAAGATTGCGTGAGACGGGGATGTCGAGGCTGCAGTGAGCCATAATGGTGCCACTGCACCCCAGCCTGGGCAACAGCCACACCCTGTCTTGAAACAACAACAACAAATTCATCTTGCTGCATTTCAGTATTTTTAACTCGTTTAACATAGTGTAGACAGTTTTGACGTGATGTGTCACATCTTTTTTTAACATCTAATTTTTTTTTGAAATGGTGTTTCGCTCTTGTTGCCCAGGCTGGAGTGCAGTGGCGCAATCTCTGCTCACTGCAACCTCTGCCTGCTGGGTTCAAGCAGTTCTCCAGTTTCAGCCTCCCAAGTAGCTGGGATTACAGGCGTGTGCCACTACGCCCAGCTAATTTTTGTATTTTTAGTGGAGACAGGGTTTTGCCATGTTGGCCAGGCTGGTCCCAAACTCCTGACCTCAGGTGATCTGCCCGCCTCAGCCTCCCAAAGTGCTGGGATTACAGGCGTGAGTCACCGTGCCCAGCTGGTGTTAGTTTTTTAATTGATTAAAATACATTTAAAAGGATAGAATAAAAGGGCAGATGAAAATATGGCAAAATCAAAGCGGTTATGGATTTCCAAAAATTTTTCTAGTGACATGTTGTATGTACACAATCAGGGAAGAAACTAAAAATCAAACTGAGCATGTGCTTATTGAGTTTTACTTCCATAAAAGAAACAAAAAAATTATACTATAGCTACAGATGTTACTGTCTCCAGATTTCAAAAATGTTTTCCAACTATCTCAAGCGGACTGGGCAAGAGAGAACAGATGGCTGAGCATAACCTACTCCCAATGCTAGAGAAGTAAATCAAAGTGCATTTCATACTGATGCTACCTCAGTAATACCGGCTTTGAGCAGAGAAGGATGGTGTAAATCGCTTTCCCCCACTGTAACCCTTAAAGCCCGCTCGTCCCCCAGCTTTGTCTGAGGAAGGATAGTTTGTGACCGATCGACAGCATCTAGGAAGGGATGTTAGTTTGCTAGGGCTGAGGTAACAAAGTGGCACAGACTGCATGGTAGCAGAAATGTACTTTCTCTTGGCTCTAGAGGCCTAAAGTCCAATATCAAGGCATTAGCAGGGTTGGCCTCTCCTGAGGGCGTCTCAGCTTGTAGATGGTGTCTTTACTTGTGCCTTCACATGGTTTTCCTTATGTGTGTGTCTGTGTCCTGATCTCCTCTTGTTATGAAGACACCAGTCATATTGAATCAGGGCCCACACTGAGAACTTTTTTTTTCTTTTTTTTTCAGACAGGGTCTGATTCTGTCGCCCAGGCTGGAGTACTGTGGCTCCATCATGGCTCACTATGGCCTCAACCTCTTGGGCTCAAACGATCCTCTTGCTTCAGCCTCTCAAATAGGTGGGACTACAGAAGTGTGCCACAATCCCTGGCTAATTAAAAAAAAATTTTTTGACTGGGACGGTGGCTCACGCCTGTAATCCCAGCACTTTGGGAGACCGAGGTGGGCAGATTACCTGAGGTCGGGAGTTCTAGACCAGCCTGATCAACACGGAGAAACCACGTCTCCAAAAAAAAAAAAAAAAAATTAGCCAGGTGTGGTGACACATGCCTATAATCCCAGCTACTCGGGAGGGTGAGGCAGGAGAATTGCTTGAACCTGGGAGGTGGAGGTTACAGTGAGCCAACATTGCACCATTGCACTCCAGCCTGGACAACAAGAGTGAAACTCCATCTCAAAAAATAAAAAATTTTTTTTTTTTTTTTGGCCAGGCATGGTGACTCACACCTATAATCCCAGCACTTTGGGAGTCCGAGGCAGGTGGATCACCTGAGATAACGAGTTTGAGACCAGCTTGACCAACATGGCAAAACGCCTTCTCTACTAAAAATACAAAAATTAGGCAGGCGTGATGGTGGGCGCCTGTCAACCCAGCTACTCGGGAGGACCCCTTGACCCTGGAAGGTGGAGCTGAGATGATGCTACTGCACTGCAGCCTGGCTGACACAGCAAGACTCCGTCTCAAAAAAACCAAAAAAACGTATAACAACAAAACAAATTCCAAACTGCATTGACTTTTTCTACAGCGAGGAAATTTTGATGTGAACCAAAGAATTCTTCTTTTCATTTTGTAGCAGGCTCCAGTCCCTTTTGGAAAAGGTGAGGGTATATATAATGAATAAATAAATAATATCACTGTATTTTGCATTGGCAGAAAAAAATCTGCATGTGCAAGCAACAATCTTTTCCTTGTTTCAATATTAAATTGCTTACTTGGACTAAAGTAAACCTTTAAAAGTATAAAACTGCTTGGCATTCGTATCAGTTAGCGTAAATTCAAAGGAAATCAATCAGCATAACCAAGTGACATTGAGTCAATGTTGATTTTTCTCTTCTACTGGACTTATTTATTTATTTATTTATCTTTGAGACAGGGTCTTGCTCTGTCACCCAGGCTAGAGTGCAGTGGAGCGATCCTCACTTACTGCAACCTTCACCCTCAGCTCAAGTGATCTCCCACCTCAACCTCCCAAGTAGCTGGGACCACACCGCCACCATGCCCAGCTAATTTTTTTTTTTTTTTTTTTTTCAGATAGAGTCTCGCTTTGTCCCCCAGGCTGGAGTGCAGTGGCGCAATCTTGGATCACTGCAACCTCTTCCTCCCGGGTTCAAGCCATTCTTCTGTCTCAGCCTCCTGAGTAGCTGGGATTACAGGCACAGGCTGCGATGCTCGGCTAATTTTTCTTTTTTTTTTTTGGCAGTCGGGGGACGGAGTTTCACTCTTGTTGCCCAGGCAGCAATGCAATGGCGTAATCTCAGCTCACCACAACCTCCGCCTCCCGGGTTCAAGCCTCCCAAGTAGCATGGATTACAGGCACGTGCCACCACACCCAGCTAATTTTGTATTTTTAGTAGAGACGGGGGTTTCTCCATGTTGGTCGGGCTGGTCTTGAACTCCCAACCTCAGGTGATCTGCCCGCCTTGGCTTCCCAAAGTGCTGGGATTACAGGCGTGAGCCACCGCACCCAGCCACCGGGCTAATTTTTTGTATTTTAGTAGAGATGGGGTTTCATCGTGTTCCCAGGCTGGTCTTGAACTCCTGAGCTCAGGCAATCTACCCACCTTGTCCTCCCAAAGTGCTAGGATTACAGGGGTAAGCCACCACGCCGGGCCAATTCTTTGTATTTTTAGTAGAGATGTAGTCTCACCATGTTGCCCAGGCTGGTTTGAACTCAAATGATCCATTCTGTCCTCCCAAAGTACTGGGATGTACTGGTGTGAGTCACCACTCTCGGCCAAGACTTCTTTTATTTACACTTCATGGGAATTATGTTTTGGAGATGCCTAAGGCACAGAAAAATTAAATGATGCTGTAGACTGAATTGTTTCTCTCCTACCCATTCATGTGTTTAACCCCTAACACCCAATGTCACTGTATCTAGAGACAGGATCTTTAGGAGGTAATTAAGGTTAAGAGAGGTGCACTGATCCTAGCCCCCTCTCTCTGCCATGTGAGGATACTTAGAGAAGGTGGCAGCTACAAACCAGGAAGACCTACTCTTGCCAGAGGCAGCAGCTGCAGGCACCTTGTTCTTGGGCTTCCTACTCTCCAGAACTGTGGAAATAAATGTATGTTTATTTATTTGCAGACAAGGTCTCGCTCTGTTACCCAGGCTGAATTGCAGTGTCATGATCATAGCTCACTGTAACCTCGAATTCCTAGGCTCAGGTGATCCTTCCACCTTGGCCTCCCAAAGTGTTGGGATTACAGGCATGAGCTACCATGCCCAGCCAATTCTGTTGTTTAAGGCCCCCCATCTGTGTGTTTTGTTATAGCAGCCCAGGCAGGCTCATACAAATGACCTGCCTAAACCCCTGACTGTCTCCTTTGTAGCTTCCAGGTCTTCATCTTACATATGTCTTCATTATTTCCTTTTCTGAAGAAATGATGCCCAGTCCACCCTAGCAAATGTAAGCCCCATGCTCATTCTCTGTCAGAGCACATTTTTATTTCTTTTTTGTTGAGACAGAGTTTTGTTCTTACTGTCCAGGCTGGAGTGCAGTGGCAATCTCAACTCACTACAACCTCTGCCTCCCAGGTTCAAGTGATTCTCCTGCCTCAGCCTCCCGAGTAGCTGGGATTGCAGGCACCCCCTACCATGCCCGGCTAATTTTTATAGTTTTAGTAGAGACAGGGTTTCACCGTGTTGGCCAGGCTGGTCTTGAACTCCTGACCTCAGGTGATCCACCCGCCTCAGCCTCCCAAAGTGCTGGGATTATAGGCATGAGCCACCGTGCCCGGCCATCAGAGCACTTTTTAGAAAGCATTTATCCTGGCCAGGTGCGGTGGCTTACACCTGTAATCACAGCATTTTGGGAGGCCGAGGCAGGTGGATCCTGAGGTCAGGAGTTTGAGACCAGCCTGACCAAGATGGTGAAATCCTGTCTCTAAAAAAATACAAAAATTAGCCGGGCGTGGTGGCGGGCTCCTCTAATCCCAGCTACTCGGGAGGCTGAGGCAGGAGAATCGCTTAAACCTGGGAGGCGGAGGTTGCAGTGAGCTGAGATTGCACCACTGCACTCTAACCTGGGCGACAGAGCGAGACTCCATCTCAAAAATAAATAAATAAATAAATAAATAAATAAATAAATAAATAAATAAAATAAAAGCATTTATCCTAGTCATATTGATTTGTTTTACTTGTTGATTTTCACTTGCATGTCACAGAGACCCTCTCTCTCTTGCTCTGTCAGGTGCCTTCTCAAGGCGGAAGGCCTCGCACATGGCAGGCAGTACAGGGAAATGTTCTGCTTATCAACAGCTGTGCCCTAACGGGGTGAGCAGACAGGCCTGAGGACTTTAGTTTTTCAGTCACAATGAAGAACATGTATTAAGTGGGGCCAGTGGAAGCTATTTCCAACCTAGGCTAGGCAATTAACCCACTGACTCAATATGATGATGCTGTCTTGATTTGATTCTCTACTTCATTCAAAACAGGCTCAGACTGGATAGAAAAGAGAATCTGTTCAAAGTTTGGTTATAGGTTCCACTTGTTAATTGATGATGATGGTGAACGAGCAGAGTGTATGACATTTTGCTAAGTGTTCATTGTGAAAACAGTTCAGAGCTTGGATCCAGGAACTTGTCCACCAATGGGGTTTTGCTGTAGGCTGCTGTGTGGCCTTGGGCTAGGCATTTACCCCTTTCTCTCTCTCTGTTCTTTCTTTCTCTCCCTTCTTTCTCTCTCTCTCTCTCTCTCTCTCTCCTCCTTCCTTCCTTCCTTTCCTTCCTTTCCTTCCTATCCTTCCTTTCTTTCCTTCCTTTTCTTTGAGACAAGGTCTGGCTCTATCGCCCAGGCTGGAGTGCAGTGGCATGATCTCTGCTCACTGCAACCTCCACCTCTCGCGGTCAAGCGTTCTCATGCCTCAGCCTCCTGAGGAACTGGAACTACAGGTATGCACCACCATGCTCGCCTAATTTTTTTTTTTTTTTTTTTTTTTAGAAACGTGTTTTTGCCTGCCATGTTGCCCAGCCTGGTCTCAATCTCTTATAATCTCAAGTTGCCAGAAGGTGCTCCTTTGCCTCTTAGGAGGGTGACAAGGTGGTAGATAAACTTTCTCCATGGCCGAAGATGGCATGCTCCCTGTAGAACCTGCTCCCTTCAGAACCTGCTCCCCACACCAGGGCTGGGCGCAGTGACTTATACCTGTAATCCCAGCACTTCGAGAGGCCAGTGTGAGAGGATCACTTGAAGTCAGGAGTTCGAGACCAGTTTGAGCAATGTGGTAAGACTACCCTAACTTCTCTATAAAACATTGAAAAAATTAAAATAACAAAAAAGCAAGAAACTTCCCTACCAGAATATGAATTAAGGTGTTTGCCCATGAAGAAATCACATTGTAAAATAGCATGATTAATACAATCACATTGTAACAATAGCATGAGTATTAGGTCAAGCCTGGTCCCACCCTCCAACTCGGTAAAAGAAAACTTAGCTGGGGGCCGGGCATGGTGGTTCACACCTGTAATCCCAGCACTTTGGGAGGCCGAGGCAGGTGGATCACTTGAGGTCAGGAGTACAAGACCAGCCTGGCCAACATGGCAAAACCCCGTCTCTACTAAAAATACAAAAAGTAGCCAGGTATGGTGGCGCATGCCTGTAATCCCAGCTACTCGGGAGGCTGAGGCAGGAGAATTGCTTGAACCTAGGAGGCGGGGGTTGCAGTGGGCTGAGATCTTGCCACTGCACTCCAGCCTGGGAGACAAGAGAGAGACTCCATCTCAAAAAAAAAAAAAAAAAAAAAAAAGGCACGGTGGCTCATGCCTGTAATCCATCCCAGCACTTTGGGAGGCTGAGGCGGGTGGATCACGAGGTCAGGAGTTCAAGACCAGCTGGACCAGCATGGTGAAACCCTGTCTCTACAAAAATTAGCTGGGCATGGTGGCACCCGCTTATAATCCCAGCTACTAAGGAGGCTGAGGCAGGAGAATCGCTTGAACCCAGGAGGCAGAGGTTGTGGTGAGCCAAGATCACACCACTGCACTCCAGCCTGGGTAACATAGTTAGACTCCATCTTAAAAAAAAAAAAAAAAAAAGGGCCGGGCGAGGTGGCTCACGCCTGTAATCCCAGCACTTTGGGAGGCCGAGGCGGGCGGATCACAAAGTCAGGAGATCGAGACCATCCTGGCTAGCACGGTGAAACCTCATCTCTACTAAAAATACAAAAAAAAAAAATTAGCCAGGTGTGGTGGCGGGCGCCTATAGTCCCAGCTACTTGGGAGGCTGAGGCAGGAGAATGGCATGAACCCGGGAGGCGGAGCTTGCAGCGAGCCGAGATTGTGCCACTGTACTCCAGCCTGGGTGACAAAGCGAGACTCTGTCTCAAAAAAAAAAAAAAAAGTGTCGAGAAAGGAAAGGGAAAGGCTCTTTTCTATTAGAGTTCAGTGAACTGACTATAGAGCTAACAGGCAACTTGCAGGCCAGCATTCCCTCAAGTAGAAATGCACTCTAATATCCATGATCAAGCCCAGAAACGTGTTGGTTTCTTTCTTCTACGCCGCTGAGAAGTTAATTACTTCCAGCTGAGTCCTAGCCTTTCCTGGCCAATGTACCTGGCTATCTCCGCAGTCAATCCCACACCTATGAAAGCTTATACTTTTTCTAAGGGATGGTGTAATAGTTGGGAGAGCTAACCCAGGATTAGACAGGCCAAGGGGGTCTGAGTTGGGAATTTAATTATATAAGTGCATAACTCACCATTTTCTACTTTTCCTGACATATGGATACAAACCCTCAAAATGACAGGAAAGTAAATTTAAAAATGAAGCAAGGGCAGGAAGGAAGAAAAGAAGAAAGGGAGTTCAAATGTTAAGTATTAGAATGGTCTATTCTCTTGAGTACACCTGCAGCTATTCCTCAAGTTCTAGCATTGGCCCATCTCTCTCTCTCTCTCTTCCATGATGATTTTGTAACTTAGGTACTGCTTGCCAAATACCCAACCTAACTTTCAAACAATATTCAGAGCAGCTGTTTTCAATTCTCATCTCTATGCAGTGAACTCTGAAATCTACATCTCTATTTTGTTTTTTGTTTTTTGAGATGAGTCATGCTCTGTCGCTCAGGCTGGAGTTCAGTGGCGCGATCTCAGCTCACTGCAACCTCCGCCTCCCGGGTTCAGACAATTCTCCTGCCTCAGCCTCCTGAGTAGCTGGGATTACAGGCGCCCGCCGCCACACCCAGCTAATTTTTGTATTTTTAGTAGAGACAGAATTTCACAATCTTGGCCAGGCTGGTCTTGAACTCTTGACCTTGTGATCCACCCACCTCTGCCTCCCAAAGTGCTGGGATTACAGGTGTGAGCCACCATGCCCAGCCTTACACCTCTATTTTAAGCTTCTCGATAACTCTGGGTCTGTATTTTCAGCACTTACTGGACATCTCCACCTAGATGTGCCACCACCCTTGGCCTTGCTGGGCCCAGGAGGACCTTCTGCTTCCTCCCAAACCAACATCTTCTGTGTTACCTATTCCCGTTCGTGATGGACTTCTGACGGGCCTGGTCACCCGGGCTCTCTGGGTAAGTGGGTCTCAACTTGGCTGAACACTACATTAGCAAGAGGGACATTTTTTTTTGAGACGGAGTTTTGCTCTTGTTGCCGAGACCAAAATGCAATGGTGTGATCTTGGCTCACCGAAACCTCCACCTCCTGGGTTCAAGTGATTCTCCTGCCTCAGCCTCCCGAGTAGCTGGGATTACAGGCATGCACCACCATGCCTGGCTAATTTTGTATTTTTTTTTTTTTTTTTTTTTAAAGTAGGGATGGCGTTTCTCCATGCTGGTCAGGCTGGTCTTGAACTCCCGACCTCCCGACCTCAGTGTCTCCCAAAGTGCTGGGATTACAGGTGTGAGCCACAACACCCGGCCTAAGAAGGACGTTTTTGAAAGCTCCCTAGCTGATTGTAACGTGCAGCTAGTGTTGAGAACTACTCTGCCTTTCTTTTTCTTCCCCCCTTTTTTTTTTTTTTTTGAGACGGAGTCTCACGCTGTCACCCAGGCTGGAGTACAGTGGCGCGATCTCGGCTCACTGCAACCTCCGCCTCCTGGGTTCAGGCAATTCTCCTGTCAGCCTCCTGAGTAGCTGGGAGTACAGGTGCATGCCCCCACACCCGGCTAATTTTTTGTATTTTTAGTAGAAACAGGGTTTCACTGTGTTAGCTAGGATGGTCTCCATCTCTTGACCCCATGATCCTCCCGCCTCAGCCTCCCATAGGGCTGGGATTACAGGTGTGAGCCACTGCACCCGGCCTACTCTGCCTTTTGCAAGATCACAGTTGCGAGTCTAATCTGTGACTTTTACTGCTAACGTAGCTCAGAAATCTCCCTTCCTTCCTTCCTTCCTTCCCTCCTTCCTTCCCTCCTTCTTTCCACCCTCCTTCCTTCCCTCCCTCACTCCCATCCTCCCTCCCTTCCTTTGTGACAAAGTCTCTGTCACCCAGGTTGGAGTGCAGTGGCACCATCGTAGCTTACTGCAACCACCACCTTCCAGGTTCAAGTGATTCTCCTGCCTCAGCCTCCTGAGTAGCTGGGATTACAGGTGCCTGCCACCACTCCCAGCTAATTGTTGTATTTTTAGTAGAGATAGGGTTTCACTATGTTGGCCAGGCTGGTCTTGAACTCCTGGCCTCAGATGATCTGCCCACCTCGGCCTCCCAAAGTGCTGGGATTACAGGTGTGAGCCACCGTGCCCAGCTCTGTCTCCTTCTTTCTATTCCCAGTATTATCCCTTTAGTTTAAGCACCATGAAAGCACATCTTGGCTTCTTATTTTTCCTGCTCCCACTCATGCCTGACAAATCCTTCCAACGTATGGTTCTGATCATATTAGCCCTCATTTGAAAACCTTCCTGCCATGTGCCTTAGTCAGGCAGTCATGTCTGTTAATGACAGGTCCTGCCTTTTTGCCAAGATTGGTAAGTATCCTCTACTCCCCCCGTTTAAAAAAAAAATAGGCTCGGCGCAGTGGCTTATGCCTGTAATCCCAGCACACTGGGAGGCCAAGGTGGGTGGATCATGAGGTCAAGACCATCCTGGCCAACATGGTGAAACTCCATCTCTACTAAAAATACAAAACATTAGCTGGGCATGGTGGTGCACGCCTGTAGTCCCAGCTACTTGGGAAGCTGAGGCAGAAGAATCGCTCGAACCCGGGAGGCGGAGGTTGCATTGAGCTGAGATCGCGCCACTGCACTCCAGCCTGGGCAATGGAATGAGACTCCATCTAAAATAAAAATAAAAATAATAGAGACAGGGCCTCACTATGTTGCCCAGGCTGGTCTCAAACTCCTGGGCTTAAGTGATCCTCCCACTTTGGCCTCCCAAAGTGCTGGGATTACGGGTGTCAGCCACCCTCCTTGGCTTCTACTCCCTTTAGTGAACCCTTATGACAACCAAGGGAAGTTGCTTGCCCTTCCCTACACATGCCCTTTTTCTGCCCCTGTGCCTTTGCTCACGCAGTTTCCGCCCCCTGGGGCACCATTCTGCACATGTCTCCATCCTGTGTTTTCATCAAGGGCTGGCTCAAATGCCACCATCTCCCAGAATGGCCTTCCCTGATCTGTCCAGCTAGGAGTAAATTATTCCTTTGAATTATCTTAGAATTTACATATTCTGTCAAAAAACCACTGAAGAGAGAACAATTTGCAAAATAATGAATTGTTTTTCTGCTTTAGGACATTGGTTCTCAAAATTGAGTATACGTGAGAATCATTTGGAGAACTCATTTCAAATGCACACTCCAGGCAGAGCGTGGTGGCTCATGCCTGTAATCCCAGCACTTTGGGAGGTCAAGGTAGGAAGATTGCTTGAGCCTGGGAGGTTGAGGCTACAGTGAGTTGTGGTTGTGCCACTGTACTTCAGCCTGGGCAATAGAGCAAGACCCTGTCCCCCGCCAAAAAAAAAAACAAAACAAAACAAAGAAGAGGAGGAGGAGGAGGAGGAGATTGCTTATTTCAAGAGATTCTCAGGCTTATTTCCAGAGATTCTCAGTTCACATGCAGTTCCTGTCCACCATACTTTGAGAAACATTGAGCTAACAGGTTCTTTGTTAATATCATGTCAGGTGGATCCATGAATACATTGACTTGTTGGAGTTTCGTGATATAAATCCAGCCATACTAGCAAACTGTTAACAGTCCTGAAAACAGTGTAAAGTTTCTCATGTACCAGGAACTGAAAACTCAAATGACTGTAAGGATAGGTAGGTTGAGGATTCACTGCTGGGGACCATAGGAAGTGGTAGGACTACAAGGGACTATGGAGTGTCTCTGGTATTCACCTCTCAGTAACGATTTCCATCTGAGAATTTGGCGCAAGTACTGCCAGAATTTCCATTTTCCCAGAAAGCTGGAAATCCAGAATTTTAGGTGACATTTCCGGATTATTACACGGTAACTTAAGGTTTTAACAACACTGTGACGTTTGATATAACCCAGTTGCAATTGATTTAATTCAACAATTAGCTTTCATAATTGAAGTGTAAATAGAAGTAAATATTGGTTTGTTTTGCTGCAGAATGACATAAAACATTATTTCATCTATATAGTGACAAGAAATCCACAGAAATGAAGAGACAGGCTCATTTTAGTATTTCCTGAAATCATTAATTTTTTAAAAATTATTTTCTCTCCCCTTCCTTCTTTCCTTCCTTCCTTCCTTCCCTTTTCCTTTCCTCTTCCTTTCCTTTCCCTTCTTCCCTTCCCTTCCCTTTCCCTCCCCTTCCCCTTTCCCTCCCCCTCCCCCTTTCCCTTTCCTTTTATCTTTCCTTTCCTTTTTCTTTCCCTGTATCCAGGGGCCTGATCTCAGCTCACAGCAACTTCTGCCTCCCGGGTTCAAGTGATTCTCCTGCCTCAACCTCCCGAGCAGCTGGATTACAGGCCCCCACTACCATGCCTGGCTAATTTTTGTGTTTTTAGTAGAGATGGGGTTTTGCCATGTTGGCCAAGCTGGTCTCGAACTCCTGACCTTGGCCAGGAGTGCTGGCTCATGCCTGTAATCCCACCACTTTGGGAGGCTGAGGCGGGCAGATCATGAGGTCAAGAGATTGAGGCCATCTTGGCCAACATGGTACAACCCGTCTCTACTAAAAATACAAAAATTAGCTGGGCGTGGTGGTGTGCGCCTGTAATCCCAGCTACTGAGGAGGCTGGGGCAGGAGAATTGCTTGAATCCAGGAGGTGGAGCTTGCAGTGAGCCGAGATGGCACCACTGCACTCCAGCCTGGGTGATGGAGCAAGACTCTGTCTCAAAAAAAAAAAAAAAGAAACAAAAAACAACTCTTGACCTCAGGTGATCTGCCTGCCTCGGTCTCCCAAGGTGCTGGTATTACAGGGGTGAGTCACCTCGCCTGGCCTACAGATTTAAAGTATACAATCTTTTCATATTTTTAGTACTCAGGGATAGATGATTAGATAAAGTGTCTCTCTCCATTAAAGTCAACTACTGTGGGCCAGGTACAGTGGCTCATGCCTGTAATCCCTGTACTTTGGGAGGCTGAGGCAGGAGGATCACTTGAAGCCAGCAGTTCGAGACCAGCCTGGGCAACATAGGAAGACCCCCATCTCTACAAAAAAATTTGAAAATGAGCCAGTCATGGTGGCACGTACCTGTAGTCCCAGCTGGTTGGGAAGCCAAGCTGGGAAGATGGCTTAAGCCCTGGAGTTTGAGGCTGCAGTGAGCTCTGACGGTGCCACTGTACTCCAGTCTGGGAAACAGAGTGAGGCCTTGTCTAAAAAAAAAAAGAAAAAAAAAAAAATCAACAACTGTGGCTGGTGCCTCACGCCTGTAATCCCAGCACTTTGGGAGGCCAAGGCAGGCAGATCACTTGAGGTCAGGAGTTTGAGACCAGCCTGGCCAACATGGTGAAACCCCGTCTCTACTAAAAATACAAAAATTAGCCAGGCGTGCTGGCATATGCCTGTTAATCCCAGCTACTTGGGAGGCTGAGGCAGGAGAACTGCTTGAACCCAGGAGGCGGAGGTTGCAGTGAGCCGAAATTGCGCCATTGCACTCTAGCCTGGGTGAAGAAGTGAGACTCCGTCTAAAAAAAAATAAAAATAAAAATAAATAAATAAATCAACAACTGTATTTTAAATTATAAATGTAGCCCTTTTTTCATTTTACTATTTAAAAGACATGAGTCATACTTCTATGCTGTGCTGGAAATGGGGAAGAATTGACAAGTATGGAATTTCCCAATCCCCAACTGTAGGATCCTGAAAATGACAGAATTGTAAACAGATATTTCACATTAATACAAAGACCTCAGAACAGGCTTTTTTATTCCCACCCTAGCCCCATCTTTATTGTCATGTGCCAAGCTCCAGTGCAGCGGTTCTCAGCGTGTGGTCTGAGGACCCCTGGGATTCTGCAGACCCTTTCAGTGGACCTGTGAGGCCCTTCGTTTTCCTACTTCATATCCGTGTGAGGCCAGATTCTCTTCATGTCATTCAACCAAAACACCATACTGCAATAGACTGAATGCAGATATGAGAACCAACTGTCCTCTATTAAGCCAGATAGCAAAGAGATTTATACAACTATAAAACAATGCCACTCTTTATGGTGTTTTTTGTTTTGGAGAATATAATTATTTTAAATAAAAATGTGTTATTTACATTAGCATGATGGGTTTATTGTTCTTTTAAAATGAATTAATAAAGAAGTGTTTTTAAATTTTCTCAATTTTAGTTTCTAATACGGTAAATATCAAAAAATATGATACACATAAACAAACCTCCTGGTGGGTTCTTTGTAATTTTTAGGAGTGTAAAAGTGTCCTGAAACCAACTGGGCATGGTGGCTCACGCCTATAATCTCAGCACTTTGGGAGTCCGAGGTGGGCAGATCACAAGGTCAAGAGATCGAGACCATCCTGGCCAACATGGCAAGACCCCATCTCTACTTGCTCTGTTGCCCAGGCTAGAGTGCAATGGTGTGCACTGCAGCCTTTGCCTGCTGCCTTGAGGTGATCCTCTTGCCTCAGCCTCCCGAGTAGCTGGGACTGCAGGTGTGTGCCACTACACCTGGCTATTTTCTTGTATTTTTAGTAGAGACCAGGTTTCACCATGTTAGCCAGGCTGGTCTCGAACTCCTGACCTCAGGCAATCCATCTGCTTCGGCCTCCCAAAGTACTGGGATTACAGGCGTGAGCCACTGCACCCGTTTTTCATATACCAACATTATCTCTTTTGATCTCACAACTCTGATATCTAGTCAGGAATCCTTCTTTTTTCTTTCTTTTTTTTTTGAGACAGGGTCTCGCTGTGTTACCCAGGCTGGAGTGCAGTGGTGTGATCATAACTGGTCTTGAACTCCTGGACTCAAGTGATCCTTCTGCCTCAGCCTCCCAAAGTTCTGGGATTACAGGCATTAGTTACCTTACCTGGCATCCTACCCCAATTTTAAAGTTGCAGAGTCTAGGCACAGTGGCTCACTCCTATAATCCCAACACTTTGAGAGGCTGAGGAAGGAGGATGACTTGAGGCCAGGGGTTCTAGACTTGCCTGGGCAACATAGTGAGACCCTGTCTCTCCAAAAAAAAAAAAAAAAAAAAAAAAAAGTTGAAGAAACTGAGATTCACAGGTTACTGACTAACAGGGTTAGTAAATAAATAAATCAGGAATAAAATTAATCTTGTGGGGCTGGGTGTGGTGGCTCATCCTGCAATCCCAGTACTTTGGGAGGCCAAGGTGGGTAGATCACTTGAGCCCACGAGTTCAAGACCAGTCTGGGGAATGTGGCGAAACCTATCTCTACAAAAAATAAAAAAAATTAGCTGGGCATGGTGGCATGTACCTGTATTCCCAGTTACTTGGGAGTCTGAGGTGGGAGGATCGCCTGAGGCCCAGGAGGCAGAGGTTGCAATAAGCCAAGATCACAACACTGCACTCCAGCCTGGGTGACAGAGAGAGACCCTGTTTCAAAAAAGCAGAAAAAATGATTAATCTTGTGGCTCTGCCGGGCGCGGTGGCTCAAGCCTGTAATCCCAGCACTTTGGGAGGCCGAGACGGGCGGATCACGAGGTCAGGAGATTGAGACCATCCTGGCTAACATGGTGAAACCCCATCTCTACTAAAAATACAAAAAATTAGCCGGGTGCGGTGGTGGGCGCCTGTAGTCCCAGCTACTCGGGAGGCTGAGGCAGGAGAATGGCATGAACCCGGGAGGTGGAGCTTGCAGTGAGCCAAGATTGCACCACTGCACTCCAGCCTGGGCAACAGAGCAAGACTCCGTCTCAAAAAAAAAAAAAAAAAAAAAAAAAAGCTCCTCTCTTTTTGTCTTTCCTTCCAAGTATTTTTTTCTATCCTCTCTCTGAATTCAACAAGAAGGGAAGTGGGGAATGGACACCAATAGCCAAACAGAACCATTTCTTCTAAACCTTTTGCCTTGCCCCTCTGCTTAAAGCTGCTATCATTTCATCATTAATTAAAAGCAATGGAGCAAAGGTCCCTGGGTTGTCATTTGTTGCTGTTGTACTGTCTAACATTGATTTGAGTATTTATAATGGGGTTGGTACTATTCAGAACATCCGATGACAAATCTTGGCTTGTATCTTTTTTTTTGTTTCACTCTGTCGCCCAGGCTGGAGTGCAGTGGCACAATCTCGGCTCACTGCAACCTCAGTCTCTTGGGTTCAAGCGATTCTCCCTTCTCAGCCTCCCGAGTAGCTGGGACTACAGGCACCAGCCACCATGCCCACCTAATTTTTGTATTTTAGTACAGACAGGGTTTCACCATGCTGACCAGGCTGGTACAGACAGGGTTTCACCATGCTGACCAGACTAGTCTCAAATTCCTAACCTCAGGTGATCCACCTGCCTCAGCCTCCCCAAGTGCTGGGATTACAGGCATGACCCACCGCGCCGGCCAATTTGTCTCACCTGAGGTCAGGAGTTCAAGACTAGCATGGCCAACATGGTGAGACTCTGTCTCTACTAAAACTACAAAAATTAGCTGGGCATGGTGGTGGATACCTATAGTCCCAGCTACTCGGGGGGCAGTGAGGGTAGAATCGCTCAAACCTAGGAGGTGGCAGTTGCAGTGAGCTGAGATTGCCCCACTGCACTCCAACCTTGGGGACAGAGCGAGACTCTGTCTCAAAAAAAAAAAAAAGTTGGTCTCTATCTTATTGCGGTGTTTACAGCAACATGGGTAAACTCAAAGTATCAGCTACTCCTACAATTATTTATAATTGGCTTATAAGATGTTCTTTATAATTACTGGAAAATTTGGGTCTATCTGAAGTTTAGGGCATCATAATACTTCAAAAAAGTAACAAACCCATGCTGGGGTGACTCCTATGGGAGACTTAGAGCTCTGTGGAATTTCTCACACTCACCCTCCACTCTGCTTCTCCCAGCCGCCCGACCCATGCTGGGAAATTCATCCCTTCTCATCCCACTGCAAGGTACCATTCTATTTCTCTCACCCTAAAACTGCTTTCTTCCAAGGGGTCCCTGGGGCTGAAACAGATCATTAAGAATTTTTTTGCTGGGCATAGTGGCTCACGCCTGTAATCCCAGCACTTTGGGAGGCCAAGGCGGTGGATCACTTGAGGTCAGGAGTTCAAGACCAGCCTGGCCAATATGGTGAAACCCCGTCTCTACTAAAAATACAAAAAAATAAATAAAAATAAATAATTAGATGGGCATGGTGGTGGGCGCCTGTAATCCCAGCTACTTTGGGAGGCTGAGGCAGGAGAATCGCTTGAACCCGGGAGGCAGAGGTTGCAGTGAGCCAAGATCGCGCCACTGCACACTGGCCTGGGTGATAAGAGTGAAATTCTGTCTCAGAAAAAAAAAAAAAAAAAAGGATTTTCTTTCAAGAGGAAGAAATCTCCAACTTCTTTCTCTGGGCTACCATTATAATATAAAACCAATAATTCGGCCGGGCGCGGTGGCTCAAGCCTGTAATCCCAGCACTTTGGGAGGCCGAGACGGGCGGATCACAAGGTCAGCAGATCGAGACCATCCTGGTTAACACGGTGAAACCCCGTCTCTACTAAAAAATACAAAAAAACTAGCCGGGCGAGGTGGCAGGCGCCTGTAGTCCCAGCTACTCGGGAGGCTGAGCCAGGAGAATGGCGCAAACCCGGGAGGCGGAGCTTGCAGTGAGCTGAGATCCGGCCACTGCACTCCAGCCTGGGTGACAGAGCTAGACTCCGTCTCAAAAAATAAAAAAATAAAAAAATAAGGCCGGGCGCGGTGGCTCAAGCCTGTAATCCCAGCACTTTGGGAGGCCGAGATGGGCGGATCACGAGGTCAGGAGATCGAGACCATCCTGGCGAACACAGTGAAACCCCGTCTCTGCTAAGAAATACAAAAAAATAGCCGGGCGAGATGGCGGGCGCCTGTAGTCCCAGCTACTCGGGAGGCTGAGGCCGGAGAATGGCATGAACCCGGGAGGCGGAGCTTGCAGTGAGCTGAGATCCGGCCACTGCACTCCAGCCTGGGCTACAGAGCGAGACTCCGTCTCAAAAAAATAAATAAATAAATAAATAAATAAATAAATAAAAATAAAAATAAAATAAAATAAAATAAAACCAATAATTCAACAGAGATAATAATGCCTTCAACTTTTTAAAAGGATTACTAGTTGGAGCTTTTCTTACTTTTCTCAAGTATATATTCTTTACTATAATATCTGTTCAGCTTTCAGAAAATTGATGGGTTATATTGTCAAAAAGGTTTTCCAAAGTTCTAGATTATAAAACTACAGCTCTGTAACAGGAATAGGGGAGGAAAAAGGACGTTAGAGACATTCCATTTTTTACTTTATAGCTTGAAAATTGCTTTAATTTTCATGCAGGAAGCATGTATTGCTTTTGCAATTGAGGCTTTTTAATGAAAAAAGAAAAATGTTCCCCAGTGTTTAATATCTGGAAAAAGAAACCTTAACTTCAAAGTGTTAGCTATCATCCGAGAGCTTTTTGAGACAAAAATTGCTTCCAGCTGATGTTTTATAATCCAGAATCAGATCTTAAAGCAGGTGCAGATCCTAAGTGAAGCACAAGCCTCTGTCTTATTGAAGTAGGGTCACATTTTCTGGATTCTGGCAGCTATGAATTACAGGATATAAAACTTACCAGGCAGCTCTCAGAACCAGGACCGGCTCAGAGGGGTTCCAGGACAATATGTTCCTTGTCCTTTTCTCATTAGGAATTCTTTTTTTTTTTTTTTGAGATAGGATCTCGCTACATTGCCTAGGCTGGAGTGCAGTGGCTATTCATATGTGCAATCATAACATAGGACAGTCTTGAACTCCTAGGCTTAAGCAGTCCTCCTGCCTAAACCTCCTGAGTAGCTGAGACTCCAGGCATGGGCCACCATACCTGGTTTGATATCTAGAAATGTATCAATACTTTGCAGTAGTCTAAAAAAGCAAACTCATCAATTTACTGAAAACCGAACAGATATATGGTAAAGCATATACACTTGAGAAAAGTAAACAAAGCTCCAAATAGTAATCCTTTAAAAAAGTTTAAGGTGGAGGGGCATGGTGGCTCATGCCTATAATCCTAACACTTTGGGAGGCCAAGGCAGGTGGATCACTTGAGGTCAGGAGTTCAAGACCAGCCTGGCCAACATGGTGAAACCCCGTCTCTAAGTGAAGCACGATCCTTTATCTTCTTGAAGTAGGGTAACAAATACAAAAATTAGCTGGGCATGGTGACAGATGCCTGTAATCCCAGCTATTCGGGAGGCTAAAGCAGGAGAATCGCTTGAACCCGGGAGGCAGAGGTTGCAGTGAGCCAAGATCATGGGACTGCACTCCAGCCTGGGCAACAGAGTGAGACTCTGTCACCAAAAAAAAAAAAAAAAGAAAAGAAAAAAGAAAAAAAAATTTAAGGTGTTATTATCTCTGTTGAATTCTTATTTTTATATTATAGCAGTAGCCCAGGGCAAGAAGTTTGAGATTTCTTTCTCTTACTTAGACAACTTCTTAGCCTGATGCCAGAAATCTACAGCAGATTTTGAAGGATGCAGAAATTTTAGAATTTTAGATGCTTTTCTTTCTTTTTTTTTTCTCCTTCTCTTCCCTTCCCTTTCCTTCTTTTCTTTTCTTTTTTCTCCTTCTCTTCCCTTCCCTTCTTTTCTTTTTTCTTTTCTCCTCTTCCCTTCTCTTCTTTTCTTTTCTGTTCTTTCTTTTACAGGGTCTCACTTTGTCACCCAGGCTGGAGTGCAGTTGTGTGATCGTGATTTGCTGCAGCCTCAACTTTCTGGGCTCGAGTGATCCTCCTGCCTCAGCCTCCTGAGTAGTTGGGACCACAGGCATGTACCACCATGTCCTGCTAATTTTAAATTTTTTTTTTTTTTTTTTTTTTTGAGACAGAGTCTCGCTCTGTCACCCAGGCTGGAGTGCAGTGGCCGGATCTCAGCTCACTACAAGCTCCGCCTCCCAGGTTTACGCCATTCTCCTGCCTCAGCCTCCCAAGTAGCTGGGACTACAGGCACCCGCCACCTCGCCCCACTAGTTTTTTGTATTTTTTTAGTAGAGACGGGGTTTCACCGTGTTAGCCAGGATGGTCTTGATCTCCTGACCTCGTGATCCGCCCGTCTCGTCCTCCCAAAGTGCTGGGATTACAGGCTTGAGCCACCGCGCCCGCCCATTTTAAATTTTTTTTAGAGACAGGGTTTTGCTATGTTGTTCAGGCTGGTCTCAAGCTCCCAGGCTCAAGCAGTCCTCCTGCCTCAGCCTCCCAAAGTGCTGGAAATACAGGCATGAGTCACTGCGCCAAGCCGATGCATTTCTTTAAGATAGGGAACATGACAATGTTCCCTCCATTGTCCTTGAGGTCACTTACCTTTGTCCTCCCTGCCCTATGTCCTGCTGCCAATTCCCCCCAACATTTGGCATACAACAGGAGGCTTCTAGCTCTATGCCAAGAGAGGAGCTACATGCAAGAGATAATAGCAAGGGGTAAGATAAGGAAGGGAAATAGCAAAATGATCAGTATTTCAGATGACATTATCATTTCTATTAAAAATTCAATAAAATTGGCCAGGCAGGGTGCTGTAATCCCAGCACTTTGGGAGGCCGAGGCAAGCAGATCACCTGAGGTCAGGAGTTTGAGACCAGCCTGGCCCACATGGTGAAACCCCATCTCTACTAAAAATTAGCTGGGCGTGGTGGCATGCGCCTGTATCTCTCACTACTTGCAATAGTAACAGTGATAGGCTACAATAACGGGCTACTTCACTGAGCACAGCCAGAGCTGGGAGCTGGATGGTATGGGGGTCTCTCTAATTGAGGAGATGGAATTGAAAGTTTAGAGAAATCAAGGCAGGCAGAGTTTATAAGGCGGAGAACTGGAGAGGAGACAGCTGCACAAGTCAAGGCCTCCAGAGAGCTGCAGAGGGGAGGGTGCCCCTAAGCTGCCCAGGGCTTACAGGGGACACAAGCACCTAAGGCCAGGGAAAGAACTACCTGAAACAAGCAGGCACAAGAATCCAAGCTCCCAAAGGGCTGGGAGTAGTTGATATTTTCAAAAGGCGGTGAGAAAAAAATCACACCAGAAAGGGATTGCCTCAGGAATAAAGAAAAACTAGCCTAAGACATCGAAGGTGGCTCAGGTCCTATCTGGTAAATCTCCAGAGGATCACACTGTTCCCAAGTAACTCAGCTGTGTCCTAGAACAGAGCTCAAGAATTTTTAAAAAATATAAGAATTTGGAAACTCAGTCTGAAAAAAAAAAAAAAAAGGAAGAATTGGTATAGTAAACTTCTCTAGATCCAGGTAGATCGTCTACTCCCAGGTAGATATTCAACAAAGATTTACTGCTTGGCTCTTTGAAAGAAAGTGGCAGCAGAGCCCAGTGGCTCACACCTGTAATCCCAGCACTTTGGGAGGCTGAGGTGAGTGGATCACAAGGTCAGGAGTTCGAGACCAGCCTGGCCAATACGGTAAAACCCCGTCTCTACTAAAAATACAAAAATTAGCTGGGCGTGGTGGCGGGCACCTGTAGTCCCAGCTACTCGAGAGGCTGAGGTAGGAGAATCACTTGAATCCAGGAGGTGGAGGTTGCAGTGAGCCAAGATTGCACCACTGCGCTCCAACTTGGGCAACAGAGTGAGACTTTGTCAAAAAAAAAAAAAAAAAACAAAACTCAGTGAACTTAAAGACAAATTAATAGAAACTTTAAAATGAAACAAAGAGGAAAAAGCCTTTAAAAAAATGAACAGAACATCAGTAAGTGAAACAACTTTGTATACCTAATATACATGAGGCTGGAGTACCAGAAGAAGAGGGGAAAGAGAAGAGACATTTCTTTTTAAGAAGTAATGGTGGGCTGGCATGATGGCTCATGCCTGTGATCCCAATACTTTGAGAGGCTAAGGCTGGTGGATCACTTGAGCCCAGGAGTTTGAGACCAGCCTGGGCAACTTGACGAAACCTTGCCTCTACAAAAAATACAAAAAAATTAGCCAAGAGTGGTGGCGCATGTCTGTAGTTCCAGCTATGTGGGAGGCTAAGGTGGAAGGATTGCTTGAGCCTGTAGGCAGAGGTTACAGTGAGCTGAAATCTCACCACTGCACTCCAGCCTGGACTACAGAGTGAGGCACTATCTTAAAAAAAAAAAAAGAAAAGAAAAAGAAAGAAAAGGAATAATTGTCAAAAATTTTCTGAATTTGATGAAAGCTATAAACCCACAGATCCAAGAAGTTGCATGAACCCCAAGCAAAAGATAGAAACAAAAAACCTGCACTGTCACAAATACAATAAAAATATATAAAACTAGTATTACAGAGAAAATCTAAACAGCTGAGACAGATAATTGATATAATTTGTCCAGAGGGATAAAAATAAGAATGACAGCTCACTTCTTGCCAAAATGTTGTTATATGAGATGAGTTGTGCTTAGTTGTGTTTTGTGTTTGTTTTTTGTTTTTTTTTTTGAGACAGTCTCACTTTGTTGCGCAGGCTGGAGTGTAGTGGCGTAATCTCAGCTCACTGCAAGCTCTGCCTCCCGGGTTCAAGCGCTTCTCCTGCCTCAGCCTACTGAGAAGCTGGAATTACAGGCGCGCGCCACCATGCCCATCTAATTTTTGTATTTTTAGTAGAGATGAGGTTTCACCATGTTGGTCAGGCTGGTCTTGAACTCCCAACCTCAGGTGATTAGCCCACCTCGGCCTCCCAAAGTGCTGGGATTACAGGCATAAACCACTGTGCCTGGCCTACTGTGTTTTGTATTTAACTGAATTTTCCATTTCTAAGAGCAGAAGACATCTTTCCTGACGGAATAGTGTTTTGTATATATCTGGTAAATTATGCAGAATACACATTTTATTTATTTTACTGTCTTAGTTTTTATTCCAAAGGAGGAAAATAATGATATATTTTCTGTAGCTCATTTAGTAGAAATTTCCTACTTAAAGAAATAATAAATTAAGACCATGATCCTTTTTAAAAATTATTTATTTTTATTTTTATTTTTCGAGACGGAGTCTCGCTCTGTCGCCCAGGCTGGAGTGCAGTGGCTGGATCTCAGCTCACTGCAAGCTCCGCCTCCCGGGTTCACGCCATTCTCCTGCTTCAGCCTCCCGAGTAGCTGGGGCTACAAGTGCCCGCCACCATGCCTGGCTAATTTTTTGTATTTTTAGTAGAGACGGGTTTCACTGTGTTAGCCAGGATGGTCTCAATCTCCTGACCTCATGATTTGCCCACCTCGGCCTCCCAAAGTACTGGGATTACAGGCATGAGCCACCGTGCCCAGCCCTAAAATTATTTCTTGAGACAGAGTGTCACTCTGTCACCCAGGCTGGAGTGCAATGGTCCTATCTCGGCTCACTGCAACCTCCACCTCCCAGGTTCAAGTGATTCTCCTACCTCAACCTTCTAAGTAACTGGGATTATAGGCACCCACCACCACGCCTGGCTTATTGTAGACAATGATCCGTTTAAGGGCAACACAAATATATGATCGTGATGACAGTAATAATTAGTGTTTTGTGACTGCCTTTGTATAGAACTTTAGTAGAGATTTCATAGCTATAATCTAATGACTTATCCTCAATATCTGTGATCCTTTTCTTTTTCGAGATAAAGTTTCACCCCGTTACCCAGGCTGGAGTGCAGTGGCTTGATCATAGCTCAAGCGATCCTCCTGTATAGTTGGGACTGTGCGCACATGCCACTGCACCCTGATTTTATGTATGTATATGTATATTTTTTGAGATGGAGTTTCACTCCTGTTGCCTAGGCTGGAGTGCAATGGCACGATCCTGACTCACTGCAACCTCTGCCTCACAGGCTCAAGTGATTCTCCTGCCTCAGCCTCCTGAGTAGCTGGGGTTACTGGTGCCTGCCACCACACTCAGCTAATTTTTGTATTTTTGTTAGAGATGGGTTTTCACCATGTTGGCCAGGCTGGTCTTGAACTCCTGACCTCATGATCCACCTGCCTCAGCCTCCCAAAGTGCTGGGATTATAGGCGTGAGTCACCACACCTGGCTTTTAAATTTAATTTTATTTTATTTTTAGTAGAGATGAAGTCTTGTTATGTTACCCAGGTTGGTCTTGAACTCCTCCCAAAGTGTCGGGATTATAGGCGTCAACCACCGCGCCTGGCCTTTTTTCCTTTTCTAGTAACAAGATTCCTGACCCTTTTTTTTTTTTTTTTTTTTGAGACAGAGTCTTGCTCTGTGGCCCAGGCTGGAGTGCAGTAGTGCGATCTCGGCTCACTGCAACCTCCATCTCCCAGGTTCAAGTAATTCTCCTGCCTCAGCCTCCCAGGTAGCTGGGATTACAGGCACACGCCACTATGCCCAGGTAATTTTTTGTATTTTTTAAAGGAGAGATGGGGTTTTGCCATGTTGGCCAGGCTGGTCTCGAACTCCTGACCTCGTGATTCGCCTGCCTCGGCCTCCCAAAGTGCTGGGATTACAGGCGTGAGCCACTGTGCTCAGCCAGATTCCTGATTTTTTTGCTGGGCACCTGGCTGTGAACACTACAATGCTCAGCCCCTCTTACAGCTGGAGTGGGTACCTTCTGGAAATCATCCTTCCCTTTCTCCTCTTTCTCCTGGCCAGCACGCAGAGGAGCAGACCAGGGCTGAGGCAGCTGGCCTGGACCACTGAGGCCATGGAATGATGTGCAGCCGAGAGCCTGACAGAGGAGTCAGGGTCGCACACCCAGGGATGGCAGAACCAGCCTTGAGCCACCTACGTGGGATTTTATCTAAGGGAGAGATGGACTTCCATCTGCTCAAGCCACTGATGGTTGGCATTTTCATTACTTGCTGCTGAACCTTATCTTCATTAATACATCAGGTTGTTATGTATTTTCTTTTTCTTTTCCTTTTTTTGAGACAGAGTCTCGCTCTGTTGCCAGGCTGGAGTGCAGTGGCGCAATCTCGGCTCACCGCAACTTCTGCCTCCCGGGTTCAAGCAATCCTTCTACCTCAGCCTCCCGAGTAGCTGGGATTACAGGTGTACGTCACTATGCCTGGCTAATTTTTGTATCTTTTGTTTGTTTGTTTTGAGACAGAGTTTTGCTCTGTCACCCAGGCTGGAGTGCAGTGGCACAATCTCGGCTCACTGCAAGCTCCACCTCCTGGGTTCACGCCATTCTCCTGCCTCAGCCTCCTGAGTAGCTGAGACTAGAGGTGCCCGCCACCACACCAGGCTAATTTTTTGTATTTTTAGTAGAGACGGGGTTTCACCGTGTTAGCCAGGATGGTCTCGATCTCCTGACCTCATGATCTGTGCACCTCGGCCTCCCAAAGTGCTAGGATTACAGGTGTGAGCCACCACGCCCGGCCAGTATCCTTTTTCAGTAGAGACGGGGTTTCACCATGTTGACCAGGCTGGTCTCGAACTCCTGACCTTGTGATCCGCCTGCCTCAGCCTCCTGAAATGCTGGGATTACAGGTGTGAGCCACGGCGCCAGGCCGTCATTATTTATTTCCTAAAGGCATTAGGCAAGTTCCTAAGACATGGCTAAGTTTGGATATGAACCAGGTCTGTTTTCTCTAAACTTTGTTATTTTCAGTAAATTATTCTTCTTACCATTAATGTTTACAAAAATGGCAGCTGTACACTATTAAAGATTTGCAGAGGATACAAAGTCAAAATATCAGTAGCCACTGAGAGCTTTAACTGAAGCTCTCAGATAAATATTTAAAGACCTAGGACTTTTAAAGGGAATATTTACATTGGAATAGTGTCATAAACTGAATTTTGAAAAAACAAACAGAAAATGTAAAAGAAAGCTCTCCAAGGGACCAATACTTTAATTTCAGGAGTGTTCTTATCCTTTGTAACATGGTATTTTCTACATAGTGTGAAAGGAAAATAAATCTTGGGGACCCAAAATTACTAAGCCAAGGAAAAAGTCAGGCTGGGTAGTGTCAGGCAAACCTGCTTCCCATTTTATTCCTAAGTAAGATAGTTACAAAGATAAAAAAGCTACATACCTTATGTAGTCATGATTGTGGTATTTTTTAAAAAAAAGAAAAAAGAAAAAAAAAGTAAATTAGAAAGAAGCTACATGCTTGGACGCGGTGGCTCACGCCTGTAATCCCAGCACTTTGGGAGGCCGAGGCAGGCGGATCACGAGGTCAGGAGTTTGAGACCAGCCTGACCAACACAGTGAAACCCCGTCTCTACTAAAAAAATACAAAAATTAGCTGGGCGTGGTGGCACACGCCTATAATCCCAGCTACTTAGGAGGCTGAGGCAGGAGAATTGCTTGAACTCGGGAGGCAGAGATTTCGGTGAGCCGATATTGCACCACGCACGCCAGGCTGGGCAACAGAACAAGACTATCTCTAAATAAATAAATAAATAAATAAAGCTGCATACCTTCCTCACAATTGGCCCACAAAGAAATTCCTTGTGGGCCTCAAGATGTTTACCCTACAACAGTCCTGTTGAATTTCACCCTGGCAATGTAAATTGATAGCTTATCTTCACAGATATGGGACCAAAGTCAGATCTGCTCACCTGAGACAAAGGTGTATCTGATTGCTTCCTCTGCCCTATTGGTCATGTGAAAATGCAGATTCACTGAGCCATGCTCCATTATGTATTCAGTGGAAGGCTGATCAAGGACTCCAAAGAATGCAACCTTTTGTTTGTTTATTTTTTTTTGAGACAGAGTCTAGCTTAGTTGCCCAGGCTGGAGTGCAATGAGGAGATCTCGGCTCACTGCAGCCTCCGCCTCCTAGGTTCAAGTGATTCTCCTGCCTCAGCCTCCTGAATAACTGGGACTAAAGGTGTGCACCACCATGCCCAGCTAATTTTTGTATTTTTTTGGTAGAGAAGAGGTTTCCCTGTGTTAGCCAGGTTAGTCTTGATCTCCTGGTCTCAAGTGATTTCCCCCGCCTTGGCCTCCCAAAGTGCTGGGATTACAAGTGTGAGCCACCACGCCTGGCCTAGAATGTAATCTTTTGTCTCTTATCTACCTAGGACCTGGAAGCCTCCATTTTGAGTTGTCCTGCCTTTTGGGACCAAACCAATGAACATCTTTTTTTTAAATTTTTTTATTTTTTTGAGATGGAGTTTCGCTCTTGTTGCTCACACTGGAGTGCAATGGCATGATCTCGGCTCACTGCAACCTCCGCCTCCTGGGTTCAAGCGATTCTCCTGCCTCAGCCTCCCAAGTAGCTGGGACTACAGGTGTGCGCCACCATGCCTGGCTAATTTTGTATTTTTAGTATACATGGGGTTTCTCCATGTTGGTCAGGCTTGAACTCCCGACCTCAGGTGATCCACCTGGCCTCAGCCTCCTGACCTCAGGTGATCCACCTGCCTTGGCCTCCCAAAGTGCTGGCATGAGCCACCAGGCATGAGCCACTGCATCAGCCTGGACCAAACCAATGTACATCTTACACATATTGATTGATGTCTCATGTCTCCCTAAAATGTATAAAAGCAAGCTGTATCGTGACCATTTGGGGCACATGTCCCCAGGACTTCCTGAGGCTGTGTCACTAGTGGTTATTAACCTTGGCAAAATCAACTTTCTGAAATGATTGAGACCTGTCTCAGGTATTTTGGGTTGACAATACACACACACACACACACACACACACACACACACACACACACACACAGAGTTTTGGTGACAGGGTTAGAGAAAAATAACATTTACTTTCATGGCTTACAACTCTGGTTTTACAATGGAAGTAAAAGAATTTTATTCTAATAGCATAATTTATCTTTGCTAATTTTTGAAAATTTTTATTTTATTTTATTTTATTTTTTGGAGAGAAGTGCATAATTATAGCTCAGCAGAAGAGAATATCTTACCAGGAGGCATGTCACCCTTGTCTCCTTAAACCCTCTCCCTGCACACACACAAACCACTCTCATTTTGGTTTTTGTGCCTATGTTCATGTCATTCCCTCTGTTTGCAATTGCTTTCTTTCCCACTAATCAACTAACTGTGCTAATTACCAAGTCTTGATCTTCTCCTCCATGAAGCCTTCCTGGATTGGTCTAGTCTTTACCAGTAGTTCTCAAAGCACAGTACAGCAGGAGCAGTGTCACCTGGGACCAGAAACTCACTCCTGCAACCCCGGACCTACTGAGCTGGCAACCCCGCCGGCCCAGCACTCTGTGTCATTGAGTCTCAAGATGATTTTGATGTGACTCAGATTGGCTTGTCACTGCTCTAAGGCCATATTGATCCCTCTGTTCTCTGGGCTCCCATGCCACATACAGTTCACAGTACATACGTCACTTGGAGCTGAATCCCCTTTTCAAGAATTGTTAGAGTAGGCTTCCCTAGATTCAGGTAGATTGTCTACTCCCCAAGTAGATATTCAATAAAGATTTAGTGCTTGGCTCTTTGAAAGAAGGTGGCAGCCGGGCATGGTGGCTCACGCCTGTAATCCCAGCACTTTGGGAGGCCGAGGCAAGCAGACCACAAGGTCAGGAGTTCAAAACCCACCTTCCCAATCTGCTGAAACCCCATCTCTACAAAAAATACAAAAATTAGCTGGGTGTTGCGGTACACAACTGTAATCCCAGCTACTCGGGAAGCTGAGGCAGGAGAATCACTTGAACCTGAAAGGCGGAGGTTGCAATGAACTGAGACTGTGCCATAGCACTCCAGCCTGGGCAACAAGAGTGAAACTTCGTCTCAAAAAAAAAATTGAATGCTAAAAGTCACTCCAGCAATCAATGTCATCTTCTGTTGCTATGGATGTTTATATTATTATTATTATTGTTATTATTATTGAGACAGTCTCTCTCTGTCATCCAGGCTGGATTGCAGTGGTGTGATCTTGGCTCCCTGCCACCTCTGCCTCCTGGGTTCAAGCAATTCTCGAGCCTCAGCCTCCCAAGTAGCTGGGACTACAGGCCTGACTGATTTTTGTATTTTAGTAGAGACAGGGTTTCACTATGTTGCCCAGGCTGGTCTCGAACTCCTGGCCTCAAGGGATCTGCCCACCTCGGCCTCACAAAGTGCTGGCATTACAGGCATGAGCCACCATGCTTGACTGGATGTTTGTATTAGCACAAGATGCTGTATCAAGACCCATGCAATACTGAACAGACATGACCCTTATCCTTACATGTGAGGATGTGGAATGTCCTGTCAGCTACATGACTCCACAGGGGACATACATATTGTCATAATAATTATACTAGCTAACTTTGATTGAGCACCTATTGTGTGCCAGGTAATGTTCAAATGTTCTCAGCAAGACTAGCTGCGTAATTTGCAGGGCCCAGTGCAAAATGAAAATATGGGACTCCTTGTTCGAACAGCAGAGAAAAGTGCTGTTTGTTAAAGCACTTTTTTAACTTGGCTGGGGGCAGTGGCTCACGCCTGTAATCTCAGCACTCTGGGAGGCTGAGGCGGGAGGATCGTGTGAGCTCAGGAATTTGAGACCAGCCTGGGCAACATAGTGAGACCTCATCTCCACTTCAGAAAAAAAAAAAAAAAAATTCGCTACGTGTGGTGTTGTGCACCTAGTCCCAGCTGCTCAGGAGGCCAAGGTGGGAGGCTCGAGCCTGGGGGGTTCAAGGCTGCAGTGAGCTATTACTGCACCCCAGCACGCCAGCCTGGGCAACCGAGCAAGACCCTGTCTTTAAAAAAAAAAAAAAGGTACCAAATACAAAGTGTTCTTTTCTTCATGGTCTATCTCTGTAACTGCCCTGTTTGTAAATTTTCTGTTGAATGTCATACTCCCTGCAGCATCAAGGATACTCCTGAAGGAGTGGAGACCCTCCCAGGTGCTGGGTTCCCTGCCCTACCGTTCTCTGTTCACAGGCACATCCATCTGCCACCGAGCCCCACTCTGGCTAGCCACTAGACCAATACACCATGCCCTGGCTAGGGGCCAGGAGCCTACCACCCAATCTGTGGCAGAGAGGTCACCCCCCAAGGCATTGCAAAGTCTGCACCAGCACACGCTAGGTACCTGGGTAGGCGGTGGGCAAGAGGCCCGCACCCACACTCAGGCTGCCCAGAATGAAGGGTGGTCAGGTGGCCAGGTGGGATTGGGAAGGGGACCATGGGACCCAGGGTGCAGGGGACAGGGGAATGGGCAGTCAGGAACCTGCCAGTGGGAGGCAGGGAGGTGGGACCACACACTACACTACAAGTCCATGATGCATGCATGCTCCATTGCCCTGTGGAAACAGAAATTCAAAGACAAGATCATTAAGAATTTCAGGCTGGGCGCAGCGGCTCACGCCTGTAATCCCAACACTTTGGGAGGCTGAGGCAGATCTGACTGAGGTCAGGAGTTCGAGACCAGCCTGGCCAACATGGTGAAACTCCGTCTCTACTAAAAATACAAAACTTAGCTGGGTGTGGTGTCAGGTGCCTGTAATCCCAGCTACTCAGGAGGCTGAGGCAGGAGAATCACTTGAACCTGGGAGGCGGAGGTTGCAGTGAGCTGAGATCGTGCCATTGCACTCCAGTCTGGGCGACAAGAACAAAACTGCATATGAAAAAAAATTAAAAATAAGGAATTTCAAGATGACTGCGGAACATTCAGTCCCAAGTGTGGGACCCTTTTGAGCATGGGGACCTGTGTCACGGTACTAACAGCATACCCCTGAAGCCAGCCTCGTTCTGAGACTTTTGTGGGATCTCCACAACAAGCCTATAAGGGTATTGTCCCCAATTAGCAGTCAAGGAAGTTGAGGCACAGAAGGCATAGACAAGTGGCCTGCCCAAGATTGCTGAGCTGGGCAGGTGGGTGGGGTGGTACCAGCCCAGGCAGTCTCACCCACATCTGCCTGCTTCACGTTGCTCGTTGCTGCCCTTCAGAGAGTATTCGCAGAGCAATAGAAATTGAGAAGGACAGCCAGATAGTTACAGCTCATGCTCGTCCAGTTGGCATTAAAGCTCTGTCCTCACTGCAGTCCCCACCCCCGACCAATGGTTTGTTGATCCTCTCCCATAGCAGAAACAGGAACACTGAAAGGATGATAGGTATGAGCTCAGGAGAAGTTCCCAGGAGACCTGCCTGTGGCCTTAGGGAAAACTGGTAGAGCTGGTTGGAGCTGGCCCTCTCCCCAGCTGCCTTCCACGATTAGCTCAAGGGGCACACTTAGTCCCTCTGGGGGGTTTTACGACCTGGCACCAGATGCAGACCCTTGTCAGCTGTGTTAAGGAAGGACTCTGTGAGCAGGTGCTGGTGTCAGCCAGGACTTGGGGTTATCTTCTAGAAATTTCCTGTAGTTTTTTCAGTGTCGACACTTCCTGGAATTTGTCTAGTTTATTTCACTCAAAGTGGGCAGGATCTTTGAAAACACAGTCTCAAAAGAGTTGGACTCCCCTTATCTATTCAGCATTTCCGTTGTCACCAAAGTGGTCAGTGAGAAGTAGTTAGAAAATAGGCTAGCCGGGCGCGGTGGCTCACGCCTGTAATCCTAGCACTTTGGGAGGCCGAGGCGGGCGGATCACGAGGTCAGGAGATCGAGACCATCCTGGCTAACACGGTGAAACCCCGTCTCTACTAAAAAATACAAAAAACTAGCCGGGCGAGGTGGCGGGCGCCTGTAGTCCCAGCTACTCGGGAGGCTGAGGCAGGAGAATGGTGTGAACCTGGGAGGCGGAGCTTGCAGTGAGCTGAGATCCGGCCACTGCATTCCAGCCTGGACGAGAGAGCGAGACTCCGTCTCAAAAAAAAAAAAAAAAAAAAGAAAATAGGCTCAACATGGCTGGGCACGGTGGCTCATGCCTGTAATCCTAGGACTTTGGGAGGCCGAGGTGGGTGGAGCATGAGGTCTGGAGTTCTAGACTAGCCTGGCTGACATGATGAAACTCTGTCTCTACTAAAAATACAAAAATTAGCTGGGCACAAAGGCTGGCGCCTGGAATTCCAGCTACTCAGGAGGCCGAGGCAGGAGGATCACTTGAACCCAGGAGGTGGAGGTTGCAGTGAGCTGAGATTGCGTCACTGCATTCCCGCCTGGGCTACAGAACGAGACTCCGTCTCAAAAAAAAAAAAAAAGTAGCCTCAAAAATTTAGACAAACTAGTGGTGTGCTGGTAATTGTTTCGTAAACAGCCCTCTGGAATACATTTTTTTCTTTTCTTTTTTCTTTTTTTTGGAGGCAGAGTCTCGTTCTGTTGCCCAGTCTGGAGTCCAGTGGCCTGACCTTGGCTCACTGTAACCTCTGCCCCCCAGGTTCAAGCGATTCTCCTGTCTCAGCCTCCTGAGTATCTGGGATTACAGGCGCCTGCCACCACACCTGGCTAGTTTTTGTATTTTTAGTAGAGATGGTGTTTCACCATGTTAGCCAGGCTGGTCTTGAACTCCTGACCTCAGGTGAGCTGCCTGACTTGGCCTCCCAAAGTGCTGGAATTACAGGTGCCACCGTGCCTGGCCTGGAATACATTTTTTTCAAAGGCACTGTTTGTAGCTTTTAATGATTTCTATGGCGCTGATATTTCACTAAAACAAATTTCAGGCTACCAGGGTGATGTCTCCCTGGTTGCACAATCCCTGAAATGTTGACAGTCTGCTCCTGCAGGCTGCTGAGACCCAACGTGTTTCTGTCCAGCACACCTCTGGACATGGACCTTCCATCAAGGACACCAAAGTGCTTTAGGTGAGTGTTCTAATTGTTCCGGTGATTTGGGGGCAAGCTGGGACAAGAAAAAAGAGCCATAATATAGTCATATCAATTTTACAGCTGAGCATACTAAGGTTCCAACACATAATATTCTGCCGTGGATGCCCAGCAAAGGCCCAAGCCTTTGATCAGAAGGCTGTTCAACAGCATCCAGCTGAGACCACGTCACATGGCTGAGGCATGGAGATGGCTGAGGTGTGTCACCCTAGAGGCTATCATCTTTTTTTTGTTTTTGTTTGTTTTTTTTTTTTTTTTGAGACAGAGTCTTGCTCTGTCGCCCAGGCCCAGGCTGGAGTGCAGTGGCGCGATCTCGGCTCACTGCAAGCTCCGTCTCCCAGGTTCACGCCATCCTCCTGCCTTAGCCTCCTGAGTTAGCTGAGACTATAGGCACCCGCCACCATGCCTGGCTAATTTTTTTGTATTTTTAGTAGAGACTGGGTTTCACTGTGTTAGCCCGGATGGTCTTGATCTCCTGACCTCGTGATCTGCCTGCCTCGGCCTCCCAAAAATGCTGGGATTACAGGTGTGAGCCACCGCGCCCGGCCGAGGCTATAGTCTTTAGGAAGGAAAGACCTTGAGAACAAGATGAAGTAGAGACCGGATGCCTACATGGTGTGATTGTTTGATTGACTGATTGATTTTGAGATGGAGTTTCACTCTTGTCGCCCAGGCTGGAGTACAGTGGCATGATCTCGCTCACTGCAACTTTGGCCTACCAGGCTCAAGTGATTCTCCTGGTAGCTAAGATTACAGGCGCCCACTACCACATCCAGCTAATTTTGTGTATTTTTAGTAGAGATGCAATTCTCCTATCTCAGCCTCCTGAGTAGCTGGGATTACAAGTGCCTGCCACCATGTTTGGCTAATTTTTGTCTTTTTATAGAGACAGGGTTTTCACCATGTTGGCCAGGCTGGTCTCGAACTCCTGACCTCAAGTGATCTGCCCCCCCCCTCGGCCTCCCAAAATGCTGGGATTACAGGCGTGAACCACCACTCCTGGCCATTGTTTTTGAGACAAGGTCTCTGTCATCTAGACTGGAGTGCAGTGGCATGATCATGGCTCACTGTAGCCTCAATCTCCTGGGCTCAAGCAATCCTCCCATCTCAGCCTCCTGAGTAACTGGGACCACAAGTGTGTACCACCACGACTGGCTAATTTTTTTGTTTTTTATTTTTTAGTAGAGACGAGGTCTCCCTATGTTGTGTAGGCTGATCTCAAACTCCTGAGCTCAAGTGATGCTCCTGCCTTGGCCTCCCAAAGTGCTGGAATTACAGGCATCAGCCACTGCACCTGGCCTACACGGTGTGGATTGAAAGATGCTACAAAATTCTCGGAGGAGGGATAGATCCTCTAGGCCTCTCCCCCACACTCAGGAAAGATAACATGGGGATGGTGGCAAAAAGAATCAAGTGACTTCAAAAATTTCGTTTAGTTGTAGAAAAAGCATTGACCCTGGCTGGGTGTGGTGGCTCACACCTGTAATCCCAGCACTTTGGGAGGCCGAGGCGGGCAGATCACGAGGTCAGGAGATCGAGACCATCCTGGCTAACACGATGAAACTCTATTTTTACTAAAAATACAAAAAATTAGCTGGGTGTGGTGGCATGTGCCTGTAGTTCAAGCTCCTTAGGAGGCTAAGGCAGAATTGCTTGAACCTGGGAGGCAGAGGTTGCAGTGAGCCGAGATTGCACTACTGCACTCCAGCCTGGGTGACAGAGCAAGAGTTTGTCTCAAAAAAAAAAAAAAAAAGAAAGAAAGAAAAAGAAAAAAAAAAAAAGCATTGACCGGTAAAGAATGAATCTATTTGCTCCTCTGTATTTAAATCACATTTGGCTGGGCACGGTGGCTCAGGCCTGTAATCCCAGCTCTTTGGGAGGCTGAGGCGGGCAGATCACTTGAGTCCAGGAGTTCAAGACCAGCCTGGCCAACATGGTGAAACCCCATCTTTAATAAAAATACAAAAATTAGCTGGGTGTAGTGGTGCATGCCTGTAATCTCAGCTGCGTGGGAGGTTGAGGCATGAGAGTTGCTTGAACTTGGGAGGCAGAGGTTGCAAGATTGCGCCATTGCACTCCAGCTTGGGCAACA
The DNA here is from genome assembly GCF_003255815.1 of Theropithecus gelada. Lineage (NCBI taxonomy): Eukaryota > Metazoa > Chordata > Mammalia > Primates > Cercopithecidae > Theropithecus > Theropithecus gelada. The sequence continues at coordinate 176,537,879 of NC_037670.1, forward strand.
GAGTGGGACTCTGTCTCAAAAAAATAAAAAATAAAAACAAATAAATAAACAACTCACATTTGACTACCAGCTGGATTTCCCTTGAGTTTTTCTTCTACCACCCTTCCTCCAATATTCTTACCAGTATCGCCATCGTTACCAGTATTCATCATCGTATATATTCTCAGAGTTTTCTTTAATCAAACTTGGCCTTGCTAGCTCTTTGAAAGAGTTTCCATTAGGGCAACATCACTATCAAATCTTTTTTTTTTTTTGAGACGGTCTCACTCAGTTGCCCGGGCTGGAGTGCAGTGGTGCTATCTCAGCTCACTGCAACCTTGGCCTCCTGGGTTCAAGTGCTTCTCATGCCTCAGCCTCCCAAGTAGCTGGGACTACAGGCATGCGCCACCACATTCAGCTAATTTGTGTATTTTTTCGTAGAGACAAGATTTCACCATGTTGGCCAGGTTGGTCTTGAACTCCTGACCTCAAGTGATCTGCCCGCCTTGGCTTCCCAAAGTGCCGGGATTACGGTTGTGAGCCACCACGCCCAGTCCCGAATATCTCTTTATACAGTTATGGATGGCTACAAGGGACACATTTGATGGAATGCAATCCGTAGGCCTCTGGAGAGATTTTTCATGGGCCTGTATCTCTCTGTTGGGAAGAACCTCATGGTGGAGGCCATTCCTCTTTCTAAATTGGCTAGTGTAAAAAACAGGGCAAAGTTCTCATAAAATTTCTAACATCGACAAGAGTGTTGACATTAGAAAGAGAAGATAGAAAAAGTATGAAAATGCAGAAATGGAAAATGTACATAAATTCAAATTTTTATCAAATAGTATTCATTGATTTTAAATTTGTACAACATGCTTGTTGGTATTTAAAAATAGAATGATGGAGGATGATTTTGTGGGAGTAATTGTTTGAAAAAAAAAATCAATTTAACATCACTTTGCTTTCCATTTCTGCTGCCAAGAAAGCTCATGCAGTATCTTCTAATTCAAACATAAGTGTCTCCAGAAACCTTTGGATCACATATTACAAAGCCCCATCTGTTTTACCCTCTCAAAATTAGCATTTTAGCTTAATTCACTTATACATTTTCTGACATTAGCTTGATTCTTCTCCTCTTCCTTTTTGTCATCTAAAATCGCACCTGGCATCTTTTAGATTTGGATTCAACTGAAAAAATAATTTTTAGCTATTTTAAGTCCTTTTTAGTAGTAAGCAGAGTGTAAATAAAATTTAAAGCATAATGGTGCAAACATATATGCAAATAATATTTCTTGCAGGATTGTTTACAATAGCAAAACATGGAAACAAATGTCTGTGGATTGAGAGGTGGTTAATACAATAATTGCTAAATCACTAATAATTGTTAAAAGGAGTAAAATATATATGTGTGTGTGTATATCTATATTCTGATATGTATGCAAGGCTGTATATGATACATGTAAGTGGAAAAAAAGCAAGTTAAAAAAACAACAAACAGTTTTCTATGTTGAAAAAAAATCAAGGGTTTTCAAAAAAGGTATCTTTGTGTAAGGGCATAGAAAGTAGCTTGCAAGGCACACACTGAGTGAGGAATGTGATTTGCTCTGGAGGGGGACAGGGTAAAGGCAAAGGTGGCAAGGGGACATTTCCATTTATCCCGTAGGCTTCTGGTATGCTTGAATTTTCTACAGTAAGAATATGTGGGCCGGGCGTGGTGGCTGATCACAAGGTCAAGAGTTCCAGACCAGCCTGGCCAACATGGTAAAACCCCATCTCTACTAAAAATACAAAAATTAGCCAGGTTTGGTGGCATGTGCTTGTAGTCCCAGTGACTCGGGAGGCTGAGGCAGGAGGATTGCTTGAACCTGGGAGGCAGAGGTTGCAGTGAGCTGAGATCATGCCACTGCCCTCCAGCCTGGGTGACAGAGTGAGACTCTGTTTCAAAAAAAAAAAAAAAAAAAGTGTGGATGTATGTGTTATTTTGCAATTAGAAAGTCCAAACCAAGGCCAGGCATGGTGGCTCATGCCTGTAATTCCAGCATTTTGGGAGGCAGAAGCAGGAGGATCACTTGAGCCCAGGAGTTCAAGACTAGGCTAGGCAACATGGCAAAATCTCATCTCTACAAAAAAAAAAATTAGTGGAGTGTGGTGGCTCATGCCTGTCGTCCCAACTATGTGGGAGGCTGAGGTGGGAAGATTAACTGAGCCCAGCAGTTAGGGGCTCCAGGAGCTGTGTTCACACCACTGCACTCCAGCCTGGGTGCCAGAGGGAGACCCTGTCTCAAAAAAAAAAAAAAAAAAAAAATCGAAAGCAAAAATGATTAAATAACCAAGCATATATGATAAAATAACAAATGACACAAGGGTCATCGCAAATTTCTGAAGGTTTCCTTTCTATTCCTATTTTGAATCATTTCCTACTCAAGGCAAAATAAAAAGATTTTTTTTTTTTTTAATTTTAAAAATAGAGATGGGGCTGGGTGTGGTGGCTCACACCTGTAATCTTAGCATTTTGGGAGCCCAGAGTGGATGGATTGCCTGAACTCAGGAGTTTGAGACCAGCCTGGGCAACATGACAAAACCCCATCTCTACTAAAAATACAAAAAAAATAGCTGGGCATTCTGGCATGCACCTGTAATCCCAGATACTCAGGAGGCTGAGGCAGGAGAATTGCTTGAGCCTGGGAGGTGGAGGTTGCGGTGAGCCGAGATCGTGCCACTGCACTCCAGCCTGGGCAACAGCACACACTCAAAAATAATAATAAAATAAACAAAAATAGAGATGGGGTTTCATCATGTTGCCCAGGCTGGTCTTGAACTCATGACCTCAAGTGATCCTCCTGACTCAGCCTCCCAAAGGGCTGGAATTATAGGCGTGAGCCACTGCACTCAGCCCATTTCTCCCTTTTACACAATCCGCTTTTCCTTCTTATCCTCGCACCTAGGCCTTCCAAAGTGTTGGGATTATAGGCATGAGCCACTGCAACCGGCCCTTGTTCCTTGTTTTTTTGTTTTTCGGTCCTGTACTTGGTTGAGGAGGGCAGCTTGCCTTGAGAAGCAATTATAAAAAGAGAGGAACACTAGAGAAATGGGGGTCTCAGAGTTGTGATGGTGGTTTGGGGCAAGGAATAGGAAGTAATGAGGTCACCATGGGACACTGGTAGAAGTGGAGAGGAAACTAGGCTGGGCGCGGTGGCTCACGCCTGTAATCCCAGCACTTTGGGAAGCTGAGGCAGGTGGATCTTCTGAGGTCAGGAGTTTGAGACCAGCCTGGCCAACATGGTGAAACCCCATCTCTACTAAATACAAAAATTTAGCCAGACATGGTGGCACATGCCTGTAATTTCAGCTACTCGGGAAGCTGAGGAGGGAGAACTGCTTAAACCCAGGAAGTGGAGGTTGCGGTGAGCTGAGATTGTGCCATTGCACTCCAGCCTGAGCAACAAGAGCAAAATTCCGTCTTAAAAAAAAAAAAAAAAGATGGAGGGGAAACTAGGCAGGAAAACCATGACTTAGTAATGAATCAGCAGCAGCAGCAGGTGCAGGAATAACCCTTAGGCTTTCTCGTACATGGTTTTGTTGAACTGGCTCTGTGGTGGAGGATTGTACCTATCACTTTTTGTAGATGAAAAGGAAGTAGATGAAGTTGAATAATGAGGAATCAAACAATAAAAAAGGAAGCAGAAGTCAGATCCCAAACTCAAGGAATTTTTTTTTTTTTTTTTTTGAGATGGAGTCTTGCTCTGTCACCCAGGGAGGAGTGCAGTGGCATGATCTTGGTTTACTGCAACCTCTGCCTCCCGGGTTCAAACGATTCTCGTGCCTCAGCCTCCCGCGTAGTTGGGATTACAGGCACCCACCACCACAGCCGGATGTTGTTTTTTTTTTTCATTTTTAGTAGAGACAGGGTTTCACCATGTTGCCCAGGCTAGTCTCAAACTCCTGAGCTCAGGCAATCCGCTTGCCTCGGCCTCTCAAAGTGTTGGGATTACAGGCGTGAGCCATCACACCCAGCTGAAACTCAAGGAATTTATAAATTATGGTAATATGATAATGATATCCACAGATGAACACAGAAGACAGAAATAAATAGATAGATAGATGGTGCTAATTGCCAGTAAAGAAATAAATACTGGCCAGGTACGGTGGCTCATGCCTGTAATCCCAGCACTTTGGGAGGCTGAGACAAGCAGATCACCTGAGGTCAGGAGTTTGAAATCAGCCTGGCCAAGATGATGAAACCCCATCTCTACTAAAACTACAAAAATTATCCAGGCGTGGTGGTGGGCGCCTGTAATCCCAGCTACTTAGGAGGCTGAGGCAGGAGAATCGCTTGAACCCGGGAGGCAGAGCTTGCAGTGAGCCGAGATGCTGCCACTGCACTCCAGCCTGGGCTACAGAGCAAGGCTCTGTATCAAAAAAAAAAAAAAAGAAAAAGAAAAAAAAGAAAAAGAAATACTAAGCAGAGGGTTTGGGCTTTGGGCTTTGGATCACGTGTCAGCTCCAGCTTCATTATCCCATCTGGGGTAGCCTCCTTCACCTTTCCGAGAGGCTGTTTTCCCAGCTTTATTACCGGTGGATGACTCCTATGTCATTGGGTTGCAGTGAGCACTAGAGGAGGTAACACACATAGAAGAGACCTGTAGAGCCCCACTGGGGGGCTTCCTCCCCAATCCCTCCTTCCCTCCTGCCCTCCACAGGTGTCAGACCCGAGTCTCAGTCAGAAGACTTTCCCTGCTGACGTATGCTCCCTCTAATTCCACTCTGGCATTTGTTTCCCAGAAGTCTGGCCTGGGGGCTTTGAAAGTAGCAAGCAGCAATACAGTAGCAACAATGAGAGGTGGAGCTGATAGAAGACACGGTCACTTTGGTTAGGGGTTGGCCTGCAGGAGATGGCGAGATGGCGTGGGCATGTCAATCCGAGGTCTCTGCCTCTGGGAGACAAGATTTCCATGCATGAAATAGAGTCCTGTTTCAGCCCAAGACCGAAAGGGCTGCCAGGGTTAAAGAACTCAGGGCTGCAGATCAACTGGGATCTGTTACATTCAGAGGATGCTGGAGTTTGGATCTTGCTCATGGCTGGCAAAGTGTTTAGATCCTTTTGGATATAAGTGGTCCCCTTCTTTGTTTACATCTTTTACAGAATTGTCCAGTCTTATTTCGGGGGCTGGCGGTGGTATTTGCTCAGTCAGTGAGCTAGAAGCTGTGAGGCCTCGCCCACATTCCCTTTTTTGGGCCAGCACTCCAGCCCCAGCCGCCAGCGCTCATGGCTGCCCCTTCTCTGGGACGTCATCCTTGGCTGGCGGGAGCCAGTTTGCTCCAGGTTTCTGCCATCCTGCCCCTGCCCCTCATGACAGATGCAGAGGCACAGAGGGCGCCCCTGTATCTCAGGAGGGGTGAATCTGCCATGGACACCTGCTGCGTGGATCAGGCTAAGATCAGACTTCTGGAAATCCTCCCCGCTCAGCTGCATCTCCTTCCAAGCTTTGCTTCACTACTTGCCTTGCGAGTCCTTCCAGAAGAGCACTCCCTCATCAAACCACGGGCACCTGAATTCCCACCTCACACTCTGCTCCAGGCGCGCAGTGTCTACGGGGGCGACGCTGAGGATGGCTTCTCAGGTTGGGTCACTCACCCAGCCACGAGGACCTGACCTAAAATTGTCAGTGCATCCTAAGTGTGATCCAGGGACCACCTGCGTCAGAAGCACCTAGAATGCTATGGAAGCATCTTAAAGGCAGATTCCTGGGCTCAGCCATGGTTCTGCTGAATTGGAATCAACTGGTGAGCCCGATAATTGGCGTTTTCAACAGCTTCCAATCGTACTCCAGAATATTCCAGCTTGTGTCCCCCGCTCACTGTTTTTCTCATCCTCCCTCACTCCCTGCTGAGTACATATGTATTTTGCTACTTTTAGAGATACTTTCACAATAAAGGCACTCTTGAAAGCATTTAATCAATTGGATTGTGTCCACCAAACAAGAACAATGTATTCATCTTTGTCCCACCAGAGTCTAACACTCTGCCTGGCACCTAATATGTGCTCTGTAAACTATAGAATGAACAAAACATTAAATGCTTGCATCGTGTTGAACAGGGGAGACAAAGAAGTTTAAGCCACTCTCACATTCCCTTAAGCAGATTATAATTCAGATCAGGGGCCGAGTGTGGTGGCTCACACTGTAGTCCTAGCACTTTGGGAGCCCGAGGTGGGCGGGCTCAGGAGTTCAAGACCAGCTTGGGCAACATAAATACGTAGTTCTTGTTAAGGATTTTGTTATTTATTCCAAGAACAATAGGAAGCCAGGGAAATGGGTCAGTCAATGTGACAGGGGCAATGAAAGGCCTTTCTGGCTGGAATTTGGGATGAGACTGTAGGAGCACTGCCAGGGTGCTACACGGCTTGGCTCCTGCTTGGCCCCAGGTTCACCCCTCCAGCTGCTTCCACCTGGGCTCTTTCACCCGGGCTGGTCCGACACCTGGGAAGGCTCTTCCCGGATCCACTGAAGGAGCTGCCTGAGGTATGAACGGCAGAGCCTCCCAGGAGCCTGCCCACCCACACTCTCCTCATGAGGTCCCCTTTCATTCTCCATCTTAGCCCGAGATTCTTTCCTTGCTTGTGCTGATTACAACCTGCAATCATTATATGGATTTGATTGCTTGCGTTTCTTTCTAATCTCCCTCATATAAGCTTCAGGAGGGAAAGAACCGTAACTGCTTTGCATCCCCTTTGCCTGGGACAGTGACTGGCACAGGATGGATGCTGAAGACATTGGGGCAGCAGGGATGAGTGACAATGGGTCAAGTGAGTGCCTGGCAGGATCCCTCTGGGAGGGTGTGAGTGATGACGGGTTCTAGGTTGACTGTCGTAGAGACAGCGAGAAGAGGCTGAACTCAAGCAGCCATTGTCAACATTTTTGATTTCAGGACTGGACCCCTTTTTACTCTTAAAAATTATTGAGGATGGCCTGGCGCGGTGGCTCACGCCTGTAATCCCAGCACGTTGGGAGGCTGAGGTGGTCAGATCACCTGAGGTCAGGATTTCGAGACCAGCCTGACCAACATGGAGAAACCCTGTCTCTACTGAAAACACAAAATTAGCCGGGCATGGTGGCGCACGCATGCCTGTAATCCCAGCTACTCCGGAGCTGAGGCAGGAGAATTGCTTGAACCCAGGAGGCAGAGGTTGCAGTGAGCTGAGATTGTGCCATTACATTCCAGCCTGGGCAACAGGAGCGAAACTGTGTCTCAAAAAAAAAAAAAAAAAAAAAAAAAAAGGAGGACCTTAATGACTCTCATTTATATGAGTTACAGTTATCAAAATTTATCATTTTTAGGCCAGGTTCGGTGGCTTACACCTGTAATCCCAGCACTTTGGGAGGAAGAGACCAGAGGACTGTTTGAGCCCAGGAGTTCAAGACCAGCCTGGACAACAAAGGGAGCCCCAGTCTCAAACAAATAAAAAAAATGTTAGGCCAGGTGTGGTGGCTCACGCCTGTAATCCCAGCACTTTGGGAGGCAGAAGTGGGCAGATCACCTGAGGTCAGGAGTTCGAGACCAGCCTCTAACATGGTGAAACCCCGTTTCTACTAAAAATACAAAAGATTAGCCGAGCGTGGTGGCCCATGCCTGTAATCTTACCTACTTGGGAGGCTGAGGCAAGAGAATCACTTGAACCCGGGAGGTGGAGGTTGCAGTGAGCCAAGATCATGCCATTGCATTCCAGCTTGGGCAACAAGAGCAAAACTCCATCTCAAAAACAAACAAAACAAAACAAAACAAAATTTTAAAAGACCTATCATATTAGAGTTGGGCATAATGGTGTGCACCTGTAGTCCCAGCTACTCTGTTTGAGGTCAGCAGTTCGAGTGTGGGCTGGATAATATAGCCAGACACCATTTCTAAATTTAAAAAAAGAATTATCATACTAGAAATTAACGCAGAACATTTAAAAGTATTTATTTTACTGGTTTAAGATGAACAATAATAAACCCATTATATATGGGGTCATATATATATATATGGATCATGGCTCACTGTAGCCTCAACCCCCAGGCTCAGGTGATTCTCCCACCTCAGCCTCCCAAGTAGCTGGGACTACAGTCTCAAGCCACCACACCTGGCTAATTTTTGTAGAGACAGGGTCTCACTGTGTTGCCCAGGCTGGTTTTGAACTCCTGGGCTGGCTCAAGTGATCCTCCTGCCTTGGCTTCCCAAAACGCTAAGATTACAGGTGATAGCCACCAAGCCCAATCTCACTATTATATATTAAGATAATTTTTTTTTTTTTTTTTGATACAGAGTCTCGCTCTGTCTCCCAGTCTGGAGTGCAGTGGCGCGATCTCCACTCACTGCAAGCTCCACCTCCTGGGTTCACGCCGTTCTCCTGCCTCAGCCTCCTGTGTGGCTGGGACTACAGGCGCCCGCCACCGTGCCTGGCTAATTTTTGTATTTTTAGTAGAGACGGGGTTTCACCGTGTTAGTCAGGATGGTCTCGACCTCCTGACCTCGTGATCCGCCCATCTCGGCCTCCCAAAGTGCTGGGATTAAGCATGAGCCAATATTAAGATAATTTTTATAAAAAGAACTGTATTGGCTGTGTTGGCCGGGTGCAGTGGCTCACGCTTGTATTCCCAGAACTTTGGGAGGCTAAGGCAGGTGGATCATCTGAAGTCAGGAATTTGAGACCAGCCTGGCCAACGTGGTGAAACCCTGTCTCTACCAAAAAATATAAAAATTAGCTGGGCGAAGGCCGGGCGTGGTGGCTCAGGCCTGTAATCCCAGCACTTTGGGAGACTGAGGTGGGTGGATCATGAGGTCAGGAGATCAAGACCATCCTGGCTAACACAGTGAAACCCCATCTCTACTAAATATACAAAAATTAGCTGGAGGAAGGCCGGGCGCGGTGGCTCACGCCTGTAATCCCAGCACTTTGGGAGCCGAAGTGGGCAGATCACGAGGTCAGGAGATCAAGACCATCCTGGCTAACACAGTGAAACCCTGTCGCTATTTTAAAAATACAAAAAAATTAGCCTGGCAGGCGTGGTGGCGGGCACCTGTAGTCCCAGTTACTTGGGAGGCTGAGGCAAGAGAATGGCATGAACCTGGAAGGCAGAGCTTGCAGTGAGCCAAGATTGCACCACTGCACTCTGGCCTGGGCAACACAGCGAGACTCTGTCAAAAAAAAAAAAAAAATTAGCTGGGCATGGTGGAAAGTGCCTATAATCCCAGCTACTCAGGAGGCTGAAGCAGGAGAACTGCTTGAACCCGGGAGGTAGAGGTTGCAGTGAGCCAAGATTGTACCATTGTACTCCAGCCTGGGTGACAAGAGCGAAACTCCATCTCAAAAAAAACAAAACAAAAAGAACCAAAAAAACTCTGTGTTTGCCAAGAGAAAAAAAAATGTAGTGAGATGAATGACATTGTTATACATTTCTGCACATCTTTAATGTCTGACTTATTAGTAGCTGTTGGATTCTTGTATCTGCTCTGCATTTAATTGGTTGCTATACCATAAGCCATGCAGCTTCTGGGAAGCTCTGCTATATGTTTGTGAGAGAATGAGAATGGAAAAGACAAATAACTCCTTAGTATTCGTGTGAAAATAGTTTTGACCTTTTGGACTTCCTGAAGGGATCTCAGGACCCGTTTTTCCCCATTCAAGGGACCCAGGTCAAACTTTGAGAACTGCTGGATTAATAAGGTATTTAAGAGACAAGATTGACATGCTTTTGTTATATTATTATTATTATTGCTAATATTTATGAATGTTTATTATATGCCAGGCATGTTTTTAATCTTCACAATTCTATGCAGTAGGTACCATTAGTGTCTCATTTGACACATGAGAAACTCTGATTTTAGCACATACAATTTTTTGCAATGCATAAATATGTGTTTGTGTATACTTTTTTCACAAAGAAATTGGACATTGTTATTTTTGCGAGAGAGACCAGAATGACTAAATTGACAAACGTATAGCCTTTGGATGGTGCAGCTGAGCCCAACTCCAAACAGTGAGTCTCCAGGATAAAAGTGCCCTCCACCACCTTCCAGAACTCAATTACTTTTGAAATCTAACTTTGATTTAAATGTATTTTTGGGCCATTTCATTTTTAAGAGCTCATTTGCAGAGCTTAAAAAATTAATTAAATCTTTTGTCTTTGAAGTTTAATTCTTCCACTTCTGGCATATTATCTATGGCTTATGAGAAAAATTGCCAATTGCTTGGGTAATTTGCACCTAAAATAAAGGTGCAGGAAAGTTGAAATTAGAAGCAGCTAGAATATTAGTTCCTTGGTTTCTCCTGCCAGGGCTTTGGACCAAAATTCACAGAACTTTCCTGTATTTTCACATTTTCCTTTTTCAGGCACTTCTACGAGAAAGTGGTACTTGAACCAAGTCCTGTTGAAGGCTCTACTTTCAAGGTACCTGGTCACCACCAATGTCTCTCTACTTTGAATATGGGTGGTTAAGAATGTTTATGGGTTTTAAAACATTTGTAGCAACAAGTATCTATAGAGAGATCTATAGGATATAATTTTGAGAAAAATGGCCATGTTGGTGTTAACTACTATCCCAATGGTACTGATTAGTTGTCTGGTTGGTCTTTAATGGCAGGGGCACACCTCTCTACACCCTAAGATTAAAAAGATAAAGTCATTATGGTGCTCATGTTGTGAACATCTCATTGATGAAGTCTTTGCCTCAATTTTCTATGATTATGATGCTGTTGGCCTCTGCTTTGCCCTACAGTTAAATACATTAAATAAACGTTTCTGACTATCAGTGCACTTATGAGGGCCCTCAGCTTAGCTGGGACGAAATGGCTTCAAAAGTAGGTAAAGGAATTCATGTTGCATTTGACAAACCTTAGCTCCTACCTAAACCCTAATCTAAATAAGAGATTTCTCACTGGGTTTCTAGAACTCTGCTCCTGGAAGGCAGAGATAAGCACATTCATTTCTGTGTCTTCAAACCTGCCTGATACACAGGAAGTGCTCAGCAAGGTGGTTTTATGAATGGCTTTCATGCCTGACATGGACATGCCACTGCTTCCATTTACATCAAGACATGCCAAGTTGCAGGGATTTCTCTTGCAGAGGTATTTGTGGTGAGGAAGGAACCTTCATGCCTGTTAAGTCAAGAAATCTACCTGCTGTGTGCTCAGCCTTGAGTGTCCATAGGAATGAGTACGTGGATAGGTGAGAGTCTCTGGCTGTCCTGCACGTTGGCTGAAGCTCTGTTATTGTTTTTTTGTTTGTTTGTTTGTTTGTTTTCTTTTTTTTGAGACAGAGTCTTGCTCTGTTGCCCAGGCTGGAGTGCAGTGGCATGATCTTGGCTCACTGCAAGCTCTGCCTCCTGGATTCATGCCATTCTCCTGCCTCAGCCTCTCAAGTAGCTCGGACTACAGGCACATGCCACCACCGCCTGGCTAATTTTTTGTATTTTTAGTAGAGATGGGGTTTCATTATGTTAGCCAGGATGGTCTCAATCTCCTGACCTCAAGTGATCCGCCTGCCTCAGCCTCACAAAGTGCTGAGATTACAGGTGTGAGCCACCGCGCCTGGCTGTTTTGTTTTCTGAGACAGAGTTTCACTCTTGTTGCCCAGGCTGGAGTGCAGTGGCATGATCTTGGCTCACTGCAACCTCCACCTCCCGGGTTTAAGCGATTCTCCTGCCTTAGCCTCCAAAGTAGCTGGGATTATAGGCATGCACCACCATGCCCAGCTAATTTTGTATTTTTAGTAGAGAAGGGGTTTCACCATGTTGGTTAGGCTGGTCTCGAACTCCTGGCCTCAGATGATCTGCCCGCCTCAGCCTCCCAAAGTGATTACAGGTGTGAGCCACCACTCCCGGCCTTGAAGCTCTGTTATTGTAGCATGAGATATCTGGCAGCCTTGTCTTCTAAGGGCAGGCCGAGTAGTATGGTGGGAAAAGCCTGAGACGTGGAGGACCAGGCATGGTGGCTCACACTTGTAATCCCAGCACTTTGGGAGGCCAAGGTGGATGGATTGCTTGAGGCCAGGAGTTCAAGACAAGCCTGGCCAACATGGTAAAACTCCGACTTTACTAAAATTACAAAAATTAGTCGGGGCATGGTGGCATGCACCTGTAATCCCAGATACTCAGGAGGCTGAGGCAGGAGAATCCCTTGAACTCAGGAGGCAGAGGCTGTAGTGAGCTGAGATCAAGCCACTGCACTCTAACCTGGACAACAGATCGAGACTCTGTCTCAAAAAGAAAAAAAAAAAAAGCACGAGACACGGACTCTGAGAATCTGCTTCTATATCTTTACTGTGTGCTGTTATCTACTGCTGCAAAACAAAGTACCCCAACACAGTGGTTTAGAACTATTGACAAAGACCTTCTCTTTGAACAAACTTGAGTCAGGCAGGCTCCCCTGAGTCTTCTTCTCAAATAGACTTTAACCTTGCCTGTGAAAACCGCAAAATCTCGACAGAAACAATTCTGTTCACCCTAACACTAAGAGACTTGAAAACACACTAGCCTGGTTTCTAACGGCTCAAGGCCATGTCCCTAGCACAACCCAGCTCCTCTTCAGTTCCTGCCTGGAAAAGCTCAGGGCTGCCAGAATTATTTACTGTTTGATATTTGCATGGACCCAGTGACTGCCTTGTCTAACAGTTCTCTGAAAAAAGCCCCCCACCTACTCTTAGTAAGTTTCCACTTACCTGACTCCACCCAACTCCATCTGAGCTCCTCCTGCTTGTTCCTCCTCCATCCTCCCTCATTGTCCCCTTAAAAATGCCCAGTCACTGCTGGGCGCGATAGCTCACGCCTGTAATCCCAGCACTTTGGGAGGCCGAGGTGGGTGGATCACGAGGTGAGGAGTTTGAGACCAGCCTGGCCAACATGGTGAAACCCCGTCTCTATTAAAAATACAAAAATTAGCCAGGCATGGTGGTGCGTGCCTGTAATCCCAGCTACTCAGGAGGCTGAGGCAGGAGAATCGCTTGACCCCAGGAGGCAGAGGTTGCAGTGAGCCGAGATCATGCCACTGCACTCCAGCCTGGGCAAAAGAGCGAGACTCCGTCTCAAAAAAAAAAAAAGCCCAGTCACCTGTGCACGGCTCAGAGTTGAGCTCAGCCTGCACTGTTGTCTCTCTCCCCTACTGGAGTAGTCTCAGTAAAGTCCGTCCTGCTGTCTTTAATAAGTGTCTGGCTCTGTTTCTCTTTGACACTGCAATAAACTCTTATTAACTCACACAGCTTCAGTGGGCCAGGAATTCAGGACAGCCTTAGCTGGGTGGTTCTGGTTGAATGTCTCTCATGATATGCACCAGGGCTGCACTCATCTGCAGGCTTGTCTTGGACTGGAGGGTCTGCTTCCAAGGTGGTGCGCTCACATGGATAGCTTGGCACTGGCTGTTGGTGGCAGGCCTCGGTTTCCACCATGGGGGCCTTGCCACAAGTCTGAGTGTCCTTGTGACATGGCAGCTGGCTCCCCCCAAGAATGAAGAGAGAACAAGCTGAGGGCTGCACAATCTTTCATGACCCGGCCTTGGAAGTCCCACATGGTCACTTCTGCAGTGTCCTGTTGATTTCAGAGATTCTATTCCCTGTGAGAGGGACTCCAAGGGTGTGGACACAGAGGCAGGAATCACTGGGGGCTATCTTGGAGACTGGCTGCATGACTCTTCTTGTAATCTGTGTGGTGACCTTGGGCAGGTCACTGGAACTCTCTGGGCTGGAACAATAAGGGTAGTGAGGCCTGACCCGTGATGGCCCTCCTGGGCCTGACTTTACCTTCTTTTTTGTTTTTTGTTTTTTGAGACGGAGTTTCACTCTTGTTGCCCAGGCTGGAGTGCAATGGCATGATCTCGGCTCACTGCAACCTCTGCCTCCTGGGTTCAAATGATTCTCCTGCCTCAGCCTCCCGAGTAGCTGGGACTACAGGTGCATGCCACCATGCCCAGCTAGTTTTTTGTATTTTAGTAGAGATGGAGTTTCACCGTGTTAGGATGGTCTCCATCTCCTGAATTCATGATCCGCCTGCCTCGGCCTCCCAAAGTGCTGGGATTACAGGCGTGAGCCACCGCGCCCGGCCGACTTTACCTTCTATGAAGCGAGAGAGTGATGCACTGAATGAAAGAGTTAACGTGCCTACAGAAGCATTTCTCACAGAGAGGAGCTCATCTGCCAGGGTCTGGCCCAGTTCCTAGAATTGGGCTGCTTGTTTTGTGGGGGAGCGGGGAGGGGATCGCAGCAGCTGTCTGGGTTTCCCGTCATTTCTCCTCTCACTTCCGAGGTCAGGGAGATAGGAGGGGACATGAACAGGTGGCTCCTGACGAGGCTGGCTGGGATCAGCCCTGATACAAAGACACCAAGGATTTGGAAATGAAAATGCAAGTGGGGGAGATTGGCAGGCTGCCCTCGGAAGGAGCTGCTCCTAGTTTTGCTCCTTTGAGGAGTTTTGCACCTGATTAATGATTCTGTTCAAGATGGATTAAGCTGCTGGAACCTTTCTCCATTTAGCAGTGCCAGCTCTCTCCTCCTCTTAACACTTTTTTTTTTTTCCAGTCCCAGTCTCCGCCACCCCCAGTTTGTTCTTGGGACAAACCGTCGGTCTAGGATGAACTCGGTTTTCCACTGCAAGGTCTCGAGAGGCTAAAGACACCCCACGGCTTCTCCTCGAGGAAGGGACTGAGGACAGAGGAGGGCCACAGTTGCAATGAGGAGAATTCAGGCTCAAAAGCTTCCCTGGACCCTTGACTCTGAGCTTCTCTCGTCTTCCTTAGTGAATTTCAGTCTGAACGAATATTCTCACTTTCCGGGGACAGTTCCTGGCTCTATTCTACTTTCCCCTGAAATGATCAGGAAGAAGGCAGGGAGCAAGCAACTCAACCAAGAAGTTGAGAAGGAATTGCTGTTATTCAAGATGGAATAATAATAATAATTCTACATCCAACACCCCCTGCAGAGGCTACACTTCCCCCTTTTCTTCTGTCATCTTCTCCCATTCCTTCCAGTGTCACACAGGGAGCGGCAAAGCTTCAAAATCATGGCCTCATAATTTTCACCATCACTGGAATGGATTCTCGGTTTCTTTTCTATTCCTCTCCTTCCTGCAAGAACGTGCTTTTCATATGCATTGATTAGCCGTTTGAAATATTGTTCTTCCTGGTTTTTGTTTGTTTGTTTGTTGAGACAAGGTCTCACTTTGTCACCCAGGCTGGAGTGCAGTGCTGTGATCTTGGCTCACTGCAGCCTCAACCTCCCAGGTTCAAGCAATCCTCCTACCTCAGCACAAGCTGCTCTTCCTAGTGGACAGCTGTCAAAGTGAGCTTCTGATTGGACCTTGGTTATTTTGGGATGATGGAGAGCAGTAAAAACACAGGAGAGCTTGGTCTTCGCCTTTGATTCCCTCCCATCCTGCTGCAGTCCCTGTTTAACAGCACTTTCCCCTTGGCTCTGCCCACCCCTCCCCCTGCCGTGTCCCCCCCAGTCTCCCTCGCCACGTTCCAAGTTGTTCTTTATTCAGCTGGGATCCAAGGATCTCCCTCCAGAGAAAGCGGATCATTGCCGGCTCCTTCGAGTCCCGGGGTGCCAAGTCCTGCGCCCGGCACAATGGTCCTTTATACCTCGCTGTGTGCTCTCTTTCCTGGCCCCAGCTGCCCCCATGCCCTGTTTTTCCTTACTCTTTTCTGCAGTCTTTTTTTTCCAGTTGACTTAGTTATTACAGTACATGGACTGGGGAAGAAAGCTCCGGAGCCTGGGCCAGGCGCATGGAGTCTGAGAGCAAGTGTGGCTCCCTGGTCCTGCCATGGAGCTACCGGGAGGTGATTGGTCACATTCCTACACACAGGGCCTGGGCTGGCTTTGCTTTCATGGCAGGGGACACAGGCAGGGCTTGTCTCCTGATAGCCAGTTTCCCTGTGGGGTCCTGGCCCTGCCAGCCTAGGACATTTCCACAAACAGAACTGAGTATTGAGTGGTGAGTGGGTGAGGCCATTGTTTCTCAACTCCAGTTTAGGATGAAGTGTAATAAATAAGACTGACACATTTGAAAAAGAAAACAGCTCCAATTAAAGGGAAGGGGTTGAGGCTGGGCATGGTGGCTCACACCTGTAATCCCAACAATTTGGAAGGCCACGGCCTGAGGATTGCTTGAGCCTAGGAGTTTGAGATCAGTTTGAGCAACACAGTGAGACCCCTATCTCTATTAAATAACAACAATAGGCTGGGCGTGGTGGCTCATGCCTGTAATGCCAGCACTTTGGGAGTCCGAGGTGGGCAGATCACCTGAGGTCAGGAGTTCCAGACCAGCCTAGCCAACATGGTAAAACCCTGTCTCTACTAAAAAATACAAAAATTAGACTGGGTGCGGTGGCTCACCCCTAATAATCCCAGCACTTTGGGAGGCTGAAGCGGGTGGATCACCTGAAGTCAGGAATTCGAGACCAGCCTGACTGGCATTGTGAAATCTCGTCTCTACTAAAAATACAAAAAATTTAGCTGGGCATGGAGTTGCATGCCTGTAATCCCAGCTGCTTGGGAGGCTGAGGTAGGAGAACTGCTTGAACCCGGGAGGCAGAGGTTGCAGTGAGCTGAGATTGCGCCATTGTACTCCAGCCTAGGTGACAAGAGTGAAAATTCATCTCAAAAAAGCAAAAAACAAAAGTTAGCCGGGTGTGGTGGTACACCTGTAGTCCCAGCTACTCAAGAGGCTGAGGCAGGAGAATCACTTGAACCTGGGAGGCGGAGGTTGCTGTGAGCCGAGATTGTGCCACTGAACTCCAGCCTGGGTGACAGAGTGAGAGTTCGTCTCAAAGAAAAAAAAAAAAAAAGCACAACAACAATAACTGGGCAGTGGCCCATGCCTGTAATCGCAGCACTTCGGGAGGCTGAGGCAGGCAGATATTTGAGGCCAGGAGTCAGAGATCAGCCTGACCAACATGGCGAAACGCTGTCTCTACTAAAAAGAAATACAAAAATTAGCCGGATATGGTGGTGAGCACCTGTAGCCCCAGCTACTCAGGAGGCTGAGGCAGAAGAATTGCTTGAACCCAGGAGGCTGAGGTTGCAGGGAGCCGAGACTGGGTCACTGCACTCCAGCCTGGGCAACAGAGTGATACACCATCTCAACAAATAAAAAAATTAAATTAAATTAAATTAAAAAGATTTTAAAAACCAACAATAATGAATAATAAAATAAAGAGAAGCGGTTGATATTGGAGTAGATGAAAGTAGAGGTGCCACCATCAGGGACTTGGAGACTTTCTGTCTGTGGGTGGGAGTGACCAGTGGTGAGGTGTTACTACCCTGCCCTGGCCGCCGGGGGAGCCTGGAAGGCAAGACGGATACAGGCCCTTTTCTTTTTTTTTTTTTTGAGACGGAGTCTCGCTCTGTCACCCAGGCTGGAGTGCAGTGGCCGGATCTCAGCTCACTGCAAGCTCCGCCTCCCGGGTTCACGCCATTCTCCGGCCTCAGCCTCCCGAGTAGCTGGGACTACAGGCGCCCGCCACCTCGCCCGGCTAGTTTTTTGTATTTCTTAGTAGAGACGGGGTTTCACCTGTTAGCCAGGATGGTCTCGATCTCCTGACCTCGTGATCCACCCGTCTCGGCCTCCCAAAGTGCTGGGATTACAGGCTTGAGCCACCGCGCCCGGCCTACAGGCCCTTTTCAACTCAGAGATTTGACTTCCTCCTTCTCTCTTGTTTACAAGGGGCTACCAGAACTTCCAAGAGCTACAAAGGGTGATGTTGACATGAAACATCTGCTTTCAATTTTTTAAAATTTTTAAATTAAGCTCTTTAAGTTTGTAATAAAAAAAAAACCTAGGGTTTCGGGGTCGGGTGCGGTGGCTCTCGTCTGTAATCCCAGCACCGTGGGAGTCTGAGGTGGGTAGATCACGAGGTCAAGAGGTTGAGACTATCCTGGCCAACATGGTGAAACCCTGCCTCTACTAAAAATACAAAAAAAAAAATTAGCTGGGTGTGGTGGTGCACACCTGTAGTCCCAGCTACTCAGGAGGCTGAGGCAGGAGAATCGCTTGAACCTGGGAGGCGGAGGTTGCAGTGAGCTGAGATTGTGCCATTGCAATCCAACCTGGCAACAGAACGAGACTCCGTCTCAAAAAGAAAAGAAAAGAAAACTGGGGTTTGATTTTTGAGGTCCTGGATTTCAGGAAGAAAATGAAAAAGTCTAACATGGACAACAAAGATCGCTCAGAACAAGGAAGACAAAATTCGCCACCGCGTTGGTTTCCCTCATTTACGCACTGGTGAATATTCGCAGGGTACATTGCCTAAGGACTAGGAGCAGGTGACTGATTTGTATGCAGCTGACACCGAGGAAAGAGGGTGGAGGGTGACCGAGGGCACGTTTTTAGGTGTGATGCTGTTGATGAAAACTCATCCAGAATGTTGGACACAACTGAGAAAACAGCATCAGCTGGGCGCGGTGGCTCATGCCCATAATCCCAGCACTTTGGGAGGCCGAGGCGGGCGGATCACCTGAGGTCAGGAGTTTGAGACCAGCCTGGCCAACATGGTGAAACCCCATCTCTACTAAAAATACAAAAATGAGCCAGGCGTGGTGGTGGGCAATCCCAGCTACTCAGGAGGCTGAGGCAGGAGAATCGCTTGAACCCGAGAAGCTGAGGTTGCAGTGAGCCAAGATTGCACCACTGGACTCCAGCCTGGGCAACAGAGAGAGATTTCATCTCCAAAAGAAAAAAAAAGAAAGAAAGAAAAAACACCATCACCACTACCACCGCCCTGGGACGAGAAAGGCAATTGTAATCCAGGCCATTGCCGGGCTGCCTGGGCGGCTGTAGGTGCAGTGGACACTGGTAAGTACTGCACCATACTGCATACAAAAATATTTGCCTACATCTCTACCAGTCGTTAACTAGATGCTGCTCCATCTCTCCCCACACCCCCAAATCTGCCTCTTCTGGCCCCTCTCTGGGGACCTCCTGGAGCTTCTTAAAATCCAGCTGCTAAAGGGCTAAGTCTGGCATAGCTGGGGTCCAGGACCTTGTTTCAGAGTGAAAGCTGGTATCCGTTGTTAGACATTTTGGATATTGCCCCTGCTTATACCAATGACTGTAATATGTGTTGGCAGAGACATGTGGAAGGAGCTTTGCTGTGGCAATGCTTGAAGGCTGATCCACTGAATCTGAGAGTGAGTTCTGGTACATGGGGAGGGGGGCCATGGCATGAAACCCGTTCCTAGACATCGAAATTTGATTTATTAACATTGGCAACAGATACGGGCCATCTTGCCAACAAACTTTCTGAAATTGAAATCACATGAAACTTTCCGAGTTCCTGCTAGTGCCACATACGCCCTTTTCTTTCTAAGGCAGCAAATTCACTTAAAAATAATTAAGAAAAGATTGATGGGATTTTGGAATTGTAATGAAAAATATGATCTCATTAGTAAGTCATGAGTCAGGGCCAGGCACTCTGTCAGATGTACGCACTTCTGCATAATTAGAAGCTGATGCAAGGAGAACTAATAATGGCATGAATTAAAAAATTAAAATGGTTTCCCTTTATACTTTTTTGGCTGTGCTGAAATTCTTCCTTTTGCAAAGATTCAGAAAGAGATCTCTTTCAAAAGACCCTATCACATGCGACAGAGCTGATGAAAAAGAAAATGGTGGCGAAATAATTGAAAGGGAGGCTGGGAGGTGGCTCACGCCTGGAATCCCAGCCCTTTGGGAGGCCAAGGTGGGTGGATCAGCTGAAGTCAGGAGTTTGAGACCAGCCTGACCAATATGCTGAAACCCCGTCTCTACTAAAAATACAAAAATTAGCTGGGCGTGGTGGCCTGAGCCTTTAGTTCCAGCTACTCGGGAGGCTGAGACAGAAGAATTGCTTGAACCCGGGGAAGGCAGAGGTTGCAGTGAGCCGTGATCGTGCCATTGCACTCCATTCTGACAGAGTGAGAGTCCATCTCAAAAAAAAAAAAAAAAGAAAGAAAGAAAGAATTGAAAGGGCTAAATGGATTTCCACTAAATCCGCCGGGAATTCTCAATTAAGCCACCAGTCCAGGGTGAGAACTGCTGTAATTCACTTGTCTTCGAGAGGGTAAATACATACCTGAGGGGAATATGTTTTGAAAAGAGTCACTAGATGAATCATGTAAATGTCATATAATCTCTGACTTACCCACAGAATAAATAAAACAATTACCCTGCAGAAGCAGCCTTCATGCTTTTCGAGTTTGGAGTGAGACACAGCGGGCAGCACCCTCACCTCTGCCGCTTTGAATGGGGTGACCTGACTGACTGAATTAGTCTAAGCTGTGATTTACTCATTTGTAAAATGAGAATAAGGAAACTATTCTCTCAGGTTTATTACAGGAATGAAATCACATAACATTCAGAAGGCAGGCATTCATTAAAAATTATTTATCCCTTCATGAAAAATATTGCAGAGGAAACAAATAAACAAATAAAATGTATCTCCCCCCGCCCTTTGTTTTTTTTTTTTTTTTTTTTTTTTGAGACAGAGTCTCCCTCTATCACCCAGGCTGGAGTGCAGTGGCGTGATCTGGGCTCACCTCATCCTCCACCTCCCAGATTCAAGCGATTCTCCTGCCTCAGCCTTCTGAGAAACTGGGATTACAGGTGCCTGCCACCACCTCTGGCTAATTTTTGTATTTTTAGTAGAGACAGGGTTTCACCATGTTGGTCAGGCTGGTCTCAAACTTCTGACCTTGTGATCCGCTCGCCTCGGCCTCCCAGAGTGCTGGGATTACAGGTGTGAGCAACCGTGCCCCACCATTGTTTGTTTGTTTGTGTTTTTTTTTGAGACGGAGTCTTGCTCTGTCGCCCAGGCTGGAGTGCAGTGGTGTGATCTCAGCTCACTGCAACCTCTGCCTCCCAGGCTCAAGCAATCCTCCCACCTCAGCCTCCCACATAGCTGAGACCATAGGTGTGCGCCACCATGCCTGGCTAATTTTTTGTATTTACAGTAGAGATGGGGTTTTGCCATGTTGGCCAGGTTGGTCTCAAACTCCTGAGCTCAAGCTATCATCCTGCCTTGGTCTCCCAGAGTGTTGGGATTACAGGTGTGAGCCAGTGTGCCCGGCCATCTTTTCCCTTCTCTTTAGGTACCTTACTCTGTTGACATTTGAAAGTAGAACATTGGCCGGGCACGGTGGCTCATGCCTGTAATCCCAAGAGCAAAACTCCATCTAAAAAAAACAAAGTAGAACATTTTCCCTTATTTTTTTTTAGATGGAGCTTTGCTCTATCACCCAGGCTGGATGGAGTGCAGTGCCTCGATCTCAGCTCACCACAACCTCTGCCTCCCGGGTTCAAGCAATTCTCCCGCCTCAGCCTCCCGAGTACCTGAAATTACAGGTGCGCATCACCATACCCAGCTACTTTTTGTATTTTTAGTAGAGACGGGGTTTCACCATGTTGGCCAGGCTGGTCTCGAACTCCTGACCTCAGGTGATCCAACTACCTCGGCCTCCCAAAGTACTGGGATTACAGACATGAGCCACCATCCCCGGCCATTATTATTATTATTATTATTTTTGGAGACAGAGTTTCGCTCTTGTC
This sequence comes from Theropithecus gelada, assembly GCF_003255815.1. NCBI lineage: Eukaryota > Metazoa > Chordata > Mammalia > Primates > Cercopithecidae > Theropithecus > Theropithecus gelada. The sequence goes on from NC_037670.1 coordinate 176,559,401, forward strand.
ACCCAGGCTGGAGTGCAATGGCATAATCTCGGCTCACTGCAACCTCTGCCCCCTGAGTTCAAGCGATCCTCCTGCCTCAACCTCATGAGTAGGTGGGACTACAGGCGTGCACCACCATGCCCAGCTAATTTTTGTATTAATAGTAGAGATGGAGTTTCACCATGTTAGCCAGGCTGGTCTCAAACTCCTGACCTCAGGTGATTGACCGACCTCAGCCTCCCAAAGTGCTGAGTTTACAGGCGTAAGCCACTGTGCCTGGTTACATTTCTGGTTTTTGTTTTTGTTTTTTTTTTCCAGACTGAGTTTCTCTCTGTCACCCAGGCTGGAGTGCAGTGGCACAATCTCAGCTCACTGCAACCTCCGCCTTCCAGGTTCAAGCAATTCTCATACTTCAGGCGATTCCTAGCCTCCCAAGTAGCTGGGATTACAGGCGCCCACCACCATGGCTGGCTAATTTTTATATTAATGGTAGAGATGGAGTTTCACCATGTTGGCCAGGCTGCTCAAGCTCCTGACCTCCGGTCATCCACCTTCCTCAGGTGTGAGCCACTGAGCCTGGCCCATATTTATCTATTCAGTATATTTGCATATGTGAATTTTATCAAACATTTTAATGCATCTATTGAGATGGTAACATAATTTTCTCCTTTATTTTGCTATTGTGCTGAATTACATTGTTTTTAGTAAACCAATTTAACATTCATAGTATACACATAAATTGGTCACGCTGCATTAGTTTTCTCATACATTTGTAGAATTGGTTTGCAATATGTTATTTGGCATTTCTGCATCTATGTTTATGAATGATATTGGCCTGTAATTAAAATTTTTTAAGTAATATCCTTGACAGGTTTTGCTACAAAGTTATGATGGCCTCATAAAATGTACTTTGTTTCACTTCTCTGGGAGAGTTTGTGTGAGATTGTTTTTAATTCCTCCTTCTATGTTGATAAAAATTACAGAAAAAGCCATCTGGGCTTAGAGTTTTCTTAGGGGGAAGGTTTTATATTACAGATTTAACCTCTTTTATAGTTATAAAATAATTCAGGTTGTCTGTGTCCTTTTGTGTCCATTCTGTTTTTAGTAAAAATGTTCAATCTTTACATGAAGTTATTTAAAGTGTATACCTATTTTTTTTTTTTTAAATATCTGCAAGATCTGTAGCGATGTCTCTTTTTTCATTCCAAACATAGTTTTTGGTTCCTCTTCTCCTTTTTTCTTGAGCAGTTTCATCAGAGATTTATCAATTTAATTTTTTTTTTTTTTTTGAGATGGAGTCTTGCTCTGTCACCCAGGCTGGAGTGCAGTGGTGTGATCTCGGTTCTCTGCAAACTCTGCTTCCCAGGTTCAAGGGATTCTCCTGCCTCACTCACCTGAGTAGCTGGGATTACAAGCATGTGCTACCACACCCACGTGCCACCACACCTGGCTAATTTTTGTGTATTTATTTATTTATTTTTGAGATGGAACCTTGCTCTGTCACTCAGGCTGGAGTGCAGTGGTGCTATCTCGGCTCACTGCAACCTCTGACTCCTAGGTTCAAGTGATTCTCCTGCCTCAGCCTCCTGAGTAGCTGGGATTACTGGCGCATGCCACCATGCACAACTAATTTTTTTGTATTTTTAGTAGAGACAGGGTTTCACCATGTTGGTCAGGCTGGTTTTGAACTCTTGACCTTGTGATCTGCCTGACTCAGCCTCCCAAAGTGTTGGGATTACAGGCATGAGCCACCGCACCCAGCCTAATATTTTTTTTAAGAGAACCAATTTTTGGCCAAGTGCAGTGGCTCACACCTATAATGCCAGCACTTTGGGAGGCCAAGGTGGGAAGATCACTTGAACCCAGGAATTCAAAACCAGCCTGGGCAACACAGTGAGACTTATTCTCTACAAAAATAGAAAAATTAGCTTAACATGGTGACGTGAGCCTGTAGCTCCAGCTTCTTGGCAGGCTAAGATGGGAAGATCAATTGAGCCTGGGAACCTGGGATGTTGAGTCGGCCATGAGCCGTGATTGTGCCATCACACTCCAGCCTGGGTAACACAACGAGACACTATCTCAGAAAAAAAAAAAAAAGAAAAACACTTTTTTGCTTTACTGATTTTCTCTATTTTCTGTTTGTTTTCTACTTCATTAAAGTATGCTTCTATTGGCTGGGCGCAGTGGCTCATTCCTCTAATCCCAGCACTTTGGGAGGCCAAGGCAGGTAGATCACCTGAGGTCAGGAGTTTGAGACCAGCCTGGCCAACATGGTGCAACCTTGTCTCTACTAAAAATACAAAAATTAGCCAGGTATGGTGGTGGGCACCTGTAATCCCAGCTACTTGGGAGGCTGAGGCAGAAGAATCACTTGAACCCAGGAGGTGGAGGTTGCAGTGAGCAGAGATAGGGCCACTGTACGCCAGCCTGAACAACAGAGTGAGACTCTGCCTCAAAAAAAAAAAAAAAAAAATATATATATATATATATATATGCTTTTATGTATAATATTATTATTGAGACAGAGTCTCACTCTGTCACAGAGGCTGGAGTGCTGTGGCACAATCACGGCTCATTTCAGCCTCAACCCACTGGGCTGAATCGGTTCTCCTTTCTCAGCCTCTCGAGCAGCAGGGACCACAGGCGCCACAGTTGGCTAATTTTTTTTATTGTTGGTGGGGACAGAGTTTCCTTATGTTGCCAAAGTTGGTCTCAAACTCCTGGGCTCAAGCTGTCCTCCCACCTCAGCCTCCCAAAGTGTTGGAATTACAGACATAAGCCACCATACCTGGCCATTAGCTATGTTATTTTCTTCCTTCTACTTTCATTTAGTGTTTTCTACTACTCCTGTTCTAACTTTTGAGACAGATGCTTTCAGTCTTTCTTCTTTATTAATATAGCATTTTCTTTTTTTATTTTTAAGCCAGTCAAATTTTAAAATAGTACTTAAGACTACAGATTCTTTCACCTAAATAATGCTTTAGCCGACATCTCACCAACTTTATATGTAATATTTTATTTGTCATTCAGTTTAAAATAGTTTATAATTTCAGCCAGGCATGGTGGCTCATGCCTGTAATCCCAGCACGTTGGGAGCCTGAGGCGGGGGGGAATCACCTGAGATCAGGAGTTCGAAACCATCCTGGCCAACATGGTGAAACCCTGTTTCTACTAAAAAATACAAAAATTAGGCCGGGCGCGGTGGCTCAAGCCTGTAATCCCAGCACTTTGGGAGGCTGAGACGGGCGGATCACGAGGTCAGGAGATCGAGACCATCCTGGCTAACATGGTGAAACCCCGTCTCTACTAAAAAATGCAAAAAAACTAGCCGGGCCTGGTGGCATGTGACTGTAGTCCCAGCTACTCAGGAGGCTGAGGCAGGAGAATTGCTTCAACCTGGGAGGCAGAGGTTGCAGTGAGCCGAGATTGCACCACTGCACTCCAGCCTAGGTGACACAGCTAGACTCCGTCTCAAAATAAAAAACATTTTATAATTTCTACTGTTTTCCTTGTGTTAATCCATTAGTTATTTAGATTTATATTTCTTATTTTCTACCAATATGGAGATTTTAAATTTAACTTTTATTAATGATTTCTAGCATAATTGCATTGTGTCAGAGAAAGCATTCTGTGTTACTTCAATTATTTGAAATTGTTGAGACTTCCTCAACAATTGTCAGTTTATGATCAATTGTTATAAATGTTCCTGGTGTGCTTGACAAGAGTATATATTCTGCAGTTTGGGTGGAGTGTTCTATTTGTGTCCTTTAGGTTAGTGTCTTAACTTTGTTGTTCAAATCATATATACTGTGGTTTTTTTTTTTCTGAGATGGAGTCTCACTCTGTCATCTAGGCTGGAGTGCAGTGGCTCAATCTTGGCTCACTGCAACCTCCGCCTCCCGGGTTCAAGCCATTCTCTCGCCTCAGCCTCCTGAGTAGTTGAGATTACAGGCATGCACCACCATGCTCGGCTAATTTTTTGTATTATTAGTAGAGACCGGGTTTCACCGCATTGGCCAGGCTGCTCTCGAACTTCCAATCTCAGGTGATCCACCTGCCTTGGCCTCCCAAAGTGCTGGGATTAGAGATGTGAGCCACTGTACCCAGCATTTTTTTTTTTTTTTAGTCAGACTCTCATTCTGTCACCCAACCTGGAGTGCAGTGATGTGATCTCAGTTCACTGCAACCTCCACCTCCCGGGTTCAAGCAATTCTCCTGCCTTAGCCTCCCAAGTAGCTGGGATTACAGGCACCCGCCACCATGCCCAGCTAATTTTTGTATTTTTAGTAGAGACAGGGTTTCACCATATGGCCAGGCTAGTCTTAAACTCCTGACCTCAGGTGATCCACCCACCTTGGCCTCCCAAAGTGCTGGGATTACAGGTGTGAGCCACCGTGACTGGCTCAAATCATATATATTCTCAATAATTTTTTGCTTCTTCCATTAATAACTGAAGAGGAGGGCCGGGTGCAGTGGCTCATGCCTGTAATTCCAGCACTTTGGGAGGCTGAGGCAGGCGGATCATGTGGTCAGGAGATCGAGACCATCCTGGCTAATATGGTGAAACCCTGTCTCTACTAGAAATATAAAAAATTAGCTGGGCATGGCGTCATGTGCCTGTAGTTCCAGCTACTCAGGAGGTTGAAGCAGGAGAATCACTTGAACCTGGGAGGCGGAGGTTGCAGTGAGCCGCGATGGCACCACCGAACTCCAGCCTGGGCGACAGAGCGAGACTCCATTAAAAAAAAAAAAAAAAAAAAAAAAAACTGAAGAGGGGTATGTTTAGCATCTCCCAGAGTAATAGTAGATTTCCAGCCACCACCAGCCTTCTTGTCTGAGATTTGACTATTTCTCTTTGTAGTTCTGTTGAATTATTTGCTTAAAGATAGGTCTAGTCTAATAGTTTAATAGTTTGGATTTTGGGCTGGAAGCGGTGGCTCATGCCTGTAATCCCAGCACTTTGGGAAGCCAAGGCGGGCGGATCATGAGGTCAAGAGATCGAGACCATCTTGGCTAACATGGTGAAACCCCGTCTGTACTAAAAATACAGAAATTAGCTGGGCGTAGTGGCGCTTGCCTGTAATCCCAGCTACTCGGGAGGCTGAGGCAGGAGAATCGCTTGAACCCGGGAGGCGGAGGTGCAGTGAGCAGAGATTGTGCCATTGCACTCCAGCCTGGTGACAGAGAGCTACTCCATCTCAAAAAAAAAAAAAAAAGTTTGGATTCTTAGAATGTGTACCTCTCACTTTTGAAAACTGCAGACACCTGGAACATCAGGACACTCTTCTGCCAACGCTCCATCTATCCTTCCCAACTCCTCCACTGGCCTTCTTTTTTTTTTTTTTGTTTGTTTGTTTGTTTTGAGACAGAGTCTCACTCTGTCGCTCAGGCTGGAGTGCAGAGGGGGCAATCTTGACTCACTGCAACCTCTGCCTCCCGGGTTCAAGTGATTCTCCTGCCTCAGCCTCCTGAGTAGCTAGCATAATAGGCGCCTGCCACCATCCCCGACTAATTTTTGTATTTTATTTTATTATTTTCATTTTTTGGAGATAGAGGCTCACACTGTCACCCAGGCTGGAGTGCAGTGGCATGATCTTGGCTCACTGCAACCTCCGCCTCCCAGGTTCAAGTGATTCTCCTGCTTCAGCCTCCCAAGTAGCTAGGATTACAGGCATGTGCCACCACGCCCAGCTAATTTTTTGTATTTTTAGTAGAGATGGGGTTTCAACCATGTCAGCCAGGATGGTCTTGATCACCTGACCTTGTGATCCGCCCACCTCGGCCTCCCAAAGTGCTGGGATTACAGGCAGGAGCCACCGCGCCTGGCCCTCTAATTTTTATATTTTAATAGAAATGGAGTTTTGCCATGTTGGCCAGGCTGTTCTGAAACTCCTGACCTTAAGTGATCCATCTGCCTGGGCCTCCCAAAGTTCTGGTGTTACAGGTGTGAGCCACTGCGTCTGACCACCACCAGCCTTCTTGTCTGAGCAACTCCTGTTGATTTTTCAGACCTCAGCTTAGTGCTGCCTCTTCCAGGCAGGCTTCCCTCATTCCCCAGATTTGGGCTAGATGATCCTCCTTTGTATTCCCGACGCCCCTGTTTTGTTTTATTTCCTGCAATCTGGAATTAAAAACACTATTATAGTTTCTTATTTGTTTTTTTCGTCTGAATCCTCCAATCCTCAAAGTCTTGTGGGAACATGAACAAGACAGGTGTTGCCATCAGGCTGATCTGTACAAAGCCCTAGAATTCAAAGGGTGATTTAGCATTCTGGGTTTTGTTTTCACGCCTGTAATCCCAGCACTTTGGGAGGCCGAGGTGAGCGGGACACTTGAGGTCGGGAATTCAAGACCAGCCTGGCCAACATGGAGAAACCCCGTCTAAAAATTAGCCGGTTGTGGTGGCAGGCACCTGTAACCCCAGCTACTGGAGAGGCTGAGGTGGGAGAATTGCTTGAGCCTGGGAGGCAGAGGTTGCAGTGGGCCGAGATTGCACCACTGTACTCTAGCCTGGTTTACAGAGCAAGAATCCATCTCAAAAATAAATAAATAAATAGTGATTTTGTTTTATTTACTTGTTACTTTTATTTGTTTACTCAAAGGGAACTGCACTGGATTGAGATTACATTGTATGTTTATTTGCTACTGACAATGGCTTACATTTGTGTTTTCCTTGGCTAGACACTACTCCACCTGCTTTATATGTCACAGTAACCTATTAAGTAGATACCTTATTGCTCCCATCTTGCAGATGAAGACACTGAGGCAGGATTCCATTAAGTAACTTGCCTAAAGTCACAGAGCTAGTTAGTTAGTGTTACAACTGGACCATCTGGCTCCTGGGCCTGAGTCTTAACCATGGCTACACTGCCTATTCTGACAGCTTTTCTTCTCTCTCTTCCCTCTGTCTTCACTGGGAGAAACCTTTGATACATCAAGACACCCTTAAGAGTCATTCATCTGGCCAGGTGGGTGTAATCCCAGGACTTTGGGAACCCGAGGAAGGCAGATCACGAGGTCAGGAAATGGAGACTATCCTGGCCAACATGATAAAACCCCGTGTCTACTAAAATACAAGAATTAACTGTGCTTGGTGGCGCACGCCTATGGTTCCAGCTACTTGGGAGGCTGAGGCAGGAGAATGGCATGAACCCAGGAGGCGGAGGTTGCAGTGAGCCGAAATCGTGCCACTACACTCCAGCCTGGCAACAGAGTGAGACTCCATTAAAAAAAAAAAAAAAAAAGAGTCATTTGTCTCCTGGAAGAGCTCAGGAAATGTTAGAATCTGTCTTTTGCTTCTCTCCCTCTTGCTGTGCTGTTCCTATTACATCGTAATTATTTGTTTACATGGCTGTTCCACCTTCCCAGGTGAGTTATGTGAGGGAAGGCTTCACGTCAGGTCATCTAGTATCCTCAGAAGACAGCACCATGCCCAGCATATAGTGGGTCAATAAATGGACTCTAGTCCTGTTTCATAGATAGTAATTGAATGCATCTGAAAAAAAAAAAAATCAATCTCTATAGGCAAAAACTCAATGCCATCTATCTATGGAATGTTTGCTTTCATGATGGTTAATGGATGCTTTAACTGGTCCTTGCTTGGCCCAAATGATTAGAAAACAGTCCTAAACAGTGGCTCATGGCTGTAATCCCAGCACTTTGTGTGGCTGAGGGAGGTGGATCACTTGAGGTCAGGAGTTTGAGGCCAGCCTGGCCAATGTGGTGAAACCCTGTGTCTACTAAAAATGCAAAAATTAGCCAGGTGTGGAGGTGGGCACCTGTAATTCTAGGTACAGGAGAACCCAGGAGGCAGAGGTTGCAGTGAGCCAAGATCATGCCACTGCACTCCAGCCTGGGTAACAACACAATACCCTGTCTCAAAAAAGAAAGAAAAAACAGAAGAAAGAAAAGAAGAGAAAAGAAAGGAAGAAAAAAAGAAAGAAAATATTCATAGAGGTAAGCCTGAGCTTATCCTTAGCAAAACTGTGAAGCTGGTGACATCTGTGGTTTTTTTTTTTTTTTTTTTTTCTTTTTGAGAGGGAGTCTCTCTCTGTCACCCAGGGTGGAATGCAGTGGGGAGATCTTGGCAACCTCCGCCTCCCAGGTTCAAGCAATTCTCCTGCCTCAGCCTCCGGAGTAGCTGGGATTACAGGCATGCACCACCACACCCGGCTGATTTTTTTATTTTTAGTAGAGACGGGGTTTCACCATGTTGACCAGGCTGGTCTCGAACTCCTCACCTCAGGTGACTCATCCCCCTTGGCCTCCCAAAGTGCTGGGATTACAGGCGTGAGGCACCGCGCCCAGCCATCTGTCTTTGTTTTTGAACCTGCCTGGCTGCATCCTACTCTTGCTTTCTGTGGCCGTCACTAATCCAGGCACCTTTTCCATCCTCCACTTGCCCTCAAGGCTGGAAAACACAACATGTGGATTCAGCTTTAAGGCTGAAAAGCATCCAACACTCTGGTCAGTCATGTGTCCTGGATGGAGCTGGGAACTCTGAATGCTTCTTTCCTTAATTTGGCAAAATAAGAGGACAGAAAGAAATATTTATCAGGATTACAACAGCCACTATTTATTGAGTCAGACACTGTTAATCATTTACATGCATTGTTGCATTTTTGCAATCTTGACAACATTTCTATGAGGGAGATACTACATTGTTCCCATTGTTAAGGTTAGGAAATAAAGACTGACCAGATATGCCCATAGTTCTGCATCTAACAAACGGCAAAGCTAGAATTCAAACTTACCTTCTCTGGATTAAAACTGGTGCTTTTTTTTCTTTTTTTTTTTTTTCTGAGACACAGTCTTGCTCTGTCACCCAAACTGGAGTGCAATGGCACAATCTCGGCTCACTGCAACCTCCACCTCCTGGGTTCAAGCGATTCTCCTGCCTCAGCCTCCTGAGTAGCTGGGACTACAGGCGCCTGCCACCAAGCCCAGCTAATTTTTGTATTCTTAGTAAAGACAGGGTTTCACTATGTTGACTAGGCTGGTCTTGAACTCCTGACCTCAGGAGATCTGCCCGCCTTGGCCTCCCAAAGTGCTGGGATTACAGGCGTGAGCCACCACACCTGACTAAAGCGGGTGCTTTTAACCACTATTCCAAATTCCCAAATGTACAGACTGTGACATTGTCTGAACTGGAAGGCATGGTCAAAACTGTAGTCTGAGTTATTAAAATCTTATTGAAGAATTTAATAACTGAGGAAAATAAGCAGAGAAAATATGTCTGGACAAAGGGACCAATTTGTTACTTCTAAAATTATATCACACAATATTTTGTTTACTAATATTTGAATTTGGCAATTGTGAGGCTAAGAAAATGGAAATGGGGCTGGGCACTGTGGCTCACGCCTGTAATCCCAGTACTTTGGGAGGCAGAGGTGGGCGGACCACAAGGTCAGGAGTTCGAGCCAGCCTGGCCAACATAGTAAAACCCCACTCTACTAAAAATGCAAAAATTACCTGCATATGGTGGCACACGCCTGTAGTCCCAGCTACTCAGGAGGCTGAGGCAGGACAATCGCTTGAACCTGGGAGGCAGAGGTTATAGTGAGCTGAGATTGTGCCACCGCACTCCAGCCTGGGTGACAGAGTGAGTCTCTGTCTCAAAAAACAAACAAACATAAAAGAAAACAGAAATGGATAAGTTAGGGGAGCTGTAGACCAACTCAGTACTCCAGTGACCAAGTAACCCTCCTCAGTTTTTTTTTCTTTTTGAGATGGAGTCTCACTCTGTTGCCCAGGCTAGAATGCAATGGCATGATCTCAGCTCACTGCAACCTCTGCCTCCTGGGTTCAAGCGATTCTCCTGCCTCAACCTCCGAGTAGCTGGGATTACAGGCGACCACCACCACATCCAGCTATTTTTTTTTTTTTTTTTTTGAGATGGAGCCTTGCCCTGTTGCCCAGGCTGGAGTGCAATGGCATGATCTCGGCTCACTGCAACCTGTGCCTCCCAGGTTCAAGTGATTCTCCTGCCTCAGCTTTCAAGTAGCTGGGATTATAGGCGTCCACCACCACGCCCAGCTAATTTTTGTGTTTTTAGTAGAGATGTAGTTTCACCATGCTGGCCAGGACGGTCTCGAACTCCTGACCTCAGGTGATCCAACTGCCTCGGCCTCCCAAAGTGCTGGGATTACAGGCATGAGCCACCATGCCAGGCCCACTATGTTGGTTTCTAAGATTTCCTGTTTATCTATTGTTCCTTGTGTAAGAGCAGGTATTATCTTAAATCCTGCCCTTAGGGCAAATGACCTTGAGGTCATCATACTTCAGTTCCTGAAGTCCTTCTGAACCACCCCTCCCCTACGCTATGTAAGCCCGGAGTAGGGAGTGGCGGCCTGCGAATCCACCACCTCCATTAGCTTTTGTTTATAAGTCTCCATTAAGTGATTCCGGCTAAGAAACCGGATTCCTCAGCCTCTTTCTTTGGCCTCTCAGCTTTCTGGGATTCTGGGGCAGGTTTGGATAGTCCTGCCCACGGCAGAACACTCATCGAGGAGGGAGTGGCAAAATTTGCTGCAGAGAAGAATCCGTGTGTGTTTGTGCTCTTACCCCAGGCTGGGATGTGAGGCCCATCCTCAGTTTTTAACAGGACAAGGCCAGAAGTGTGTCAAGAATCATTCATCCCTCGGCAGCAGAACAAACCTGCCACCGCTCCCTGGAGAACTAGACAGTTTCAGAGGGGAAAAGAGACGCCTTCTTCTGAGCTTTCAAAGAATTTAACAGGGAGGCAAAAAAGAAAACCAACCAAACAAAAAAACAATGCTTTCAAAAACTGAAGGAAAAAAATCTCTGGCTAATCTGATTGTTAAAGTGATCGTACCGAATTAAAAAATCCCTTAAACATTTGATCATTCCTACTCTTGGAGTTAATAGTATTAAACATATATTTGTGTTTTTTTTGTTTTTTTTTTTTTTTGAGACGGAGTCTCGCTCTGTCGCCCAGGCTGGAGTGCAGTGGCTGAATCTCAGCTCACTGCAAGCTCCGCCTCCCAGGTTCACGCCATTCTCCCGCCTCAGCCTCCGAGTAGCTGGGACTACAGGCGCCCGCCACCACGCCCGGCTAGTTTTTTTGTATTTTTAGTAGAGACGGGGTTTCACCATGTTAGCCAGGATGGTCTCGATCTCCTGACCTCGTGATCCACCTGCCTCGGCCTCCCAAAGTGCTGGGATTACAGGCTTGAGCCACCGCGCCCGGCCTTAAACATATATTTGTAACATGATTGTTCATATTTTAATTGTAGGTTAACAATGGTGCGTGCATGCGGCATTTGCTTGCTTGAAGAAGTTGCTCTAGAATTAATATAGTATTAGCATATCATTTGAAACAACTGGCTGGACGCGGTGGCTCACGCCTGTCATCCCAGCACTTTGGGAGGCTGAGGTGGGCAGATCACCTGAGGTCAGGAGTTCGAGACCACCTGGTTACCATGGTGAAACCCCGTCTCCACTAAAAATACAAAAATTAGCCGGGCGTGGAAGTGCCTGTAGTCCCAGCTCCTCTGTAGGCTGGGCAACGAGAGCGAAACTCATCTCAAAAACAAAAACAAAAAAGAAAAACAAATAAAGCATGAAAGATGTAATTTTTAAAATAAATATAATTAAAAATAATTGCCTGTTGCCCAGGCTGGAGTGCAGTGGCGCAATCTCGGCTCACTGCAACCTTCGCCTCTATCGCAAGAAGTTCGGAAGGGCACAAGTCATATTGCACAATGAGCGTGAGAAGCCTCTGCTTGTTGATGCCAATATTCCTCAGACTCACTTGATCTGGAGGTTTTTGTGAAGGCCACAGCCAGGTACCCAGTAGGCCGTCAGTAAGCATCTGTGGTGAGCAAATGAGCCTCGCAGACCATGCACTGGGAGATGCTGCTGTAAGGCAGAGGATAGTCTATGATAATATTCAATACGCAATGCAGGAGATACTCTTTGGAATAGGCGGCCTCTTACTACTCCTTCAAACCACATACAATGTTAGCATCCCCACCAAGTCAGCCCTACTTTGGTATAGACTCAGTTTCCCTAGAATGGAAACTCCTTGAGGGAAGGGATTAATGAACGCTTAGTGGATGAATAAGTTCACAAATGAATATCAGAATTGCTTGAACCTGGGAGGCGGAGGTTGCTGTGAGCCAAGATCACTGTGAGCCAAGACCACACCACCTCACTCCAGTCTGGGGCACAAGAGCGAGACTTCGTCTCAAAAAAAAAAAGTTAAAAAAAATGTAAGCATGTTGGGCAGTAGGGAGTCGGAACTGAAATGAAAAGCTATGAGTGCTCATATTGTCCAACATCTTCAATAGAATTAGAATAATACGGCTCCATCAAAGCTGTCTTCTCAGACACTTGATTTAAGGTAGTCTCTTCCTTGAAATGGCATTCATTTCAGGACAGAATTAGAATATTAGAGGAACTAAAGTTATTTATTAAAGCCTTAAAAGAACGGGGCTGGGCCTCACCCTAACCAGTGGCATGGTCTTTATTTTTTAATTTAATTAATTAATTAATTTTTTTTTTTTAGACAGAGTGTTGCTCTGTTCCCCAGGAGATGGAGTGCAGTGGCACAATCTCGGCTCATTGCATCCTCTGCCTCCCGAGTTCAAGCGATTCTCCTGCCTCAGCCTCCTGAGTAGCTGGGATTACAGGCACATGCCACCATGCCTGGCTAATTTTTGCATTTTTTTTTAAGTAGAGACAGGGTTTCACCATGCTGGCCAGGCTGGTCTCCAACTCCTGACCTTGTGATCCGCCTACCTCGGCCTACCATAGTGCTGGGATTACAGGCATGAGCCACAGCACCCAGCGTATTTTTTTATTTCCTGTGTTGGCCAGACTGGTCTCAAACTCCTGACCTCAGGCAATCCCCGGCCTCAGCCTCCCAAAGTGCTGGGATTACAGGTGTGAGCCACCACACCCGGCTGGCATGGTCTTTATTAACAATGAGGCCATGCCGGGCATGGTGGCTTGGCCTGTAATCCCAGCACTTTGGGAGGACGAGGTGGGCAGATTGCATGAGACCAGGAGTTTGAGACCAACTTGAGCAACGTGGTAAAACCCCGTCTCTACCAAAAAAAAAATTATCCGGGCATGGTGGTGTGCACCTGTAGTTCTAGCTACTTGGGAGGCCGAGGTGAGAGGATCTTGAGCCCAAGAGGTCAAAGTTGCAGTGAGCAGAGATCATGCCACTACACTCCAGCCTGGATGACAGAGCAAGACCCTGTCTCTCTCTCTCTCTCTCTATATATATATATGTAACAACGAGGCTGTTATTTCTGTATGGGGGATGTCTCTGTCCCCAGTCTGCTAGAAGAGAACTGGCCAAAATATATTAATTGGATGAAATAGGAATTACAGGAATTTGGAAATGGAGCCGATGAAAATGCAGCCAATGCTAATTCAATGCTAATCCAAGGCTTCCACGGGGAAGATGACTACGTGGGGGTGTGGGTTGCCCGAAGACAGAGCAGCGGAGGAGGAAGGAAGGACCAAGGCCAGGCCTGGATGCCACTGCAGGGAGGATGGACTTTTCCTGTTCTGTGAGTGTTTCTCATTAGTCAAAAAATGTGCCTGGGTTTGTATCCTCTTGTTTACCAGATGAAGGGTTGCCCTGGGGGGCCTCTGGGCTCTGGGCTACAGTAATGATTGCGGTGAAGAGGATGACAATTTACATTTCTATGGTTCTCCCTAGAGGACTCAGCCTGGGGAGGAGTGTTCTGACTACATTTTAGTGTTAAACGATAAGATTAAAATGAAGGACAGAGAATCTCACAGAATGCGAAGGGGAGGACCGGCTGGAGGAGGAGGTGGGGAGGATTTAGGGCGACTGTTTCGCAGGTCAGCACTCTGCCCACCATCTGCCTAGTTCTCTGCTCACTGCAACTTCCGCCTCCCGGGTTCAAGCAATTCTCCTGCCTCAGCCTCCCAAGTAGCTGGGACTATAGGCACACAGCGCCATGCCCAGCTCATTTTTTTTTTTTTTTTTTTTTGTATTTAGTAGAGGCAGGGTTTCACTGTGTTTCCCAAGCTGGTCTCAAACTCTTTTTTTTTTTTTTTTTTTTTTGAGACGGAGTCTCGCTCTGTCGCCCAGGCTGGAGTGCAGTGGCTGGATCTTGGCTCACTGCAAGCTCCGCCTCCCGGGTTCACGCCATTCTCCTGCCTCAGCCTCCCGAGTAGCTGGGACTACAGGCGCCGCCACCTCGCCCGGCTAGTTTTTTGTATTTTTTAGTAGAGATGGGGTTTCACCGTGTTAGCCAGGATGGTCTCGATCTCCTGACCTCGTAATCCACCCGTCTCGGCCTCCCAAAGTGCTGGGATTACAGGCTTGAGCCACCACGCCCGGCTAGTCTCAAACTCTTGAGCTCAGGCAATCCGCTTGCCACAGCCTCTCAAAGTGCTAGGATTACAGGCGTGAGCCACCATGCCCAGCCTCTTTCTTTCTCTTTCTTCCTTTTGTTTACTTTCTTTCTTTTTCTTTCTTTTTTTTTTTTTTTTGAGACAGAGTTTTGCTCTTGTTGCCCAGGCTGGAGTGCAATGGCGCGATCTCAGCTCACTGCAACCCCGGCCTCCTGTGTTCAAGCGATTCTCCTGGCTCAGCCTCCTGAGTAGCTGGGATTACAGGCGCCCCTCCACCACGCCCAGCTAATTGTTTGTATTTTTAGTAGAGACGGAGTTTCACCATGTTGGCCAGGCTGGTCTTGAATTCCTGACATCAGGTGATCCACCCGCCTCAGCCTCCCAAAGTGCTGGGATTACAGGCGTGAGCCACCGCGGCCGGCCGTTTCTTTCTTCTTTCTCATGTTTTTTTTTTTTTTTTTTTTTTTTTAAAGATAGGGTTTAACTCCATCTCCCAGGTTGGAGTGCGGTGGCACGATCTTGGTTCACTGCAGCCTCTCCCTCCTGGGCTCCAGTGATCCTCCCAACCTCAGCCTCCCAAGTAGCTGGGACCACAGTGTGCACCACCACACCTGGCTAATTTTTAATTTTTTAAATAGAGATGAGGTCCCACTGTATTGCCCAGGCTGCCCCAAAACTCCTGAGTTCAAGTGATTCAGCCACCGTGGCCTCCCAGAATGTTGGGATTACAGGCATGAGCCAGGGTACCCGGCCCGTTTCCTTTTCTTTTCTTTTTTTTTCTCTTTTGAGACAGAGTCTCACTCTGTCACCCAGGCTGAAGTGCAAAGGCACGATCTCAGCTCACTGCAACCTCCTGAGTTCAAGCGATTCTCCTGCCTCAGCCTCCTGAGTAGCTGGGATTACAGCCATGTGCCACCACTCCTGGCTAATTTTTTTTTAGTAGAGATGGGGTTTCACCATGTTGTCCAGGTTGGTCTCGAACTCCTAACCTTGTGATCTGCCCACCTTGGCCTCCCAAAGTGTTGGGATTACAGGTGTGAGCCACGGCGCCTGGCCTTGGCTTCTTAATGTGTGGTCATGTTTTTTTTTCAGGCAAACGCTGAAGTTGTGGCACTTCGACATCAGTGGGAAGGGAGCACTTTGTAACAACAGGGAGGAAAACTGGCTTGTAAATACAAGAGCTCAGGAACCCCATGCGGCCAAATTAAAATACCAGCGGGAAAAGCAGGAGTGTTCCCTTCTGCTTGGACACCCGCTGCCTCAGCTGGAGAGTCTGTTTGTCCAGCAGAAAGAAGAGGGAGAAGCATATAGAGCTGATACAGCTTCTGATCGGGCAAATGAAGAACCATAACTATCTTAGCCGGGAGTGGTGGCGCCCGCCCGTAGCCCCAGCTATTTGGGAGGCTGAGTCACAAGAATCACTTGAACCCCGGAGGCGGAGGTTGCAGTGAGCTCAGATTGCGCCACTGCACTCCAGCCTGGGTGATAGAGCGAGACTCTATCTTAAAAAAAAAGAAGAAGGAGAGAAGGAGAAGAGCCAGAAATATCAACATAGAAGGAATTCAAAAGAAAACAAGTCACAAAAACGATAGCATTCATCTAACCCAGCCTTCCCCAGGGTGCAGTTCTCTCTGCTGCCTGTGCAACCCGCGCTTGAAGGCATTTATTCAGGAGGAATTTAGGAGCTACCTCCCAGGCAGCTCTGGTTTGTGATAAAAAGTTCCTTCTTAGATTAGGCCGAAATTTACTTCCTGGTAACTTTTACCCTTTGGAGTAATAAGAGCGAATCCATTCCTTTTTCCTTCTACATCGTTGCCTTCCTACTAGTTGAAGACAGTCCCTAGTCCTTGTAAACACTCTCTTCTCAGAGGCAGGGAAAGCCAGAGGCAGGAAACAGTGAGTGCCATCCTGAGTTGGGGCACTCCCTCCCAGCATCCCAACAGGGACAAGCATTCTGGCCTCTATGTCCTGAGGTCACGTTGCTGGCCACAGCCTTTAGGAGATGCAAATATCAAACTAATGGTGATAACATTTGGACAAAATAGTATCCTTTCTTCTCTATTCTTGTCAAACCTCTCAAGTAAAGGTTATATTGTGAAAAATTCTAAAAAAAGGAAGGCAAGGCAAAGATTTGCAAAGTACATGGTGAACGTATACTATTCTTAATGAAGTGGTGTTTAAAAGTTGTTTTAAGACTTTTTTTTTTTTTACAGGTGCAATGGCTCACACCTGTAATCCCAGCACTTTGGGAGGCTGAGGTGGAAGGATCACTTGAGCCTGGATGTTCAAGGCTGCAGTGAGCCGTGACTGCACCACTGCACTCCAGCCTGGGAGACAGAGTGAGACTCTGTCTCAAATAAAAAAAAAACAAAAATTGGTTTAAGTTTTTTTTTTTTTTTTCTGGGACGGAGTTTCACTCTTGTTGCCCAGACTGCAGTGCAATGGCACGATCTCAGCTCACCACAACCTCCACCTCCCGGATTCAAGCGATTCTCCTCCCTCAGCTTCCCGAGTAGCTGGGATTAGAGGCATGTGCCTCCATGCCCAGCTAATTTTGTATTTTTAGTAGAGACGAGGTTTCTCCATGTTGATCAGGCTGGTCTCAGACTCCCAACCTCAGGTGATCCACCTGCCTTGGTCTCTCAAAGTGCTGGGATTACAGGTGTGAGCCACAGCGCCTGGCCTAAATTTTTTTTTTTTTTGAGATGGAGTCTTGCTCTGTTGCCCAGGCTGGACTGCAGTGGCCTGATCTCAGCTCACTGCAACCTCCGCCTCCTGGGTTCAAGCAATTCTCCTGCCTCAGCCTCCTGAGTAGCTGGGATTACAGGTGCCTGCCACCACGCCTGGCTAGTTTTTTGTATTTTTAGTAGAGATGGGGTTTCACCATGTTGGCTAGGCTGGTCTCGAATTCCTGACCTCATGATCTGCCCACCTCAGCCTCTCAAAGTGCTGGAATTACAGGCATGAGCCACTGCATCCAACCAATATATATATATATATATATATATATATATATATATATATATATATATTTTTTTTTTTTTTTTTTTTTTGAGACGGAGTCTTGCTCNACGCCATTCTCCTGCCTCAGCCTCCGAGTAGCTGGGACTACAGGCGCCCGCCACCACGCCCGGCTAGTTTTTTGTATTTTTAGTAGAGACGGGGTTTCACCATGTTAGCCAGGATGGTCTCGATCTCCTGACCTTGTGATCCACCCGCCTCGGCCTCCCAAAGTGCTGGGATTACAGGTTTGAGCCACCGCGCCCGGCCCCCAATATATATTTTTAAGAGCAGTTTTAGGTTCCCAGCAAAATTGACAGGAAGGTCCAGCGATTTCCCGTATATCCCTGTCCCCACACACTCACAGTCTCTCCCGTTGTCAACCAGAGAGTGACACATTTCTTACGATGAATGAGCCCACCGTGACACATCATCACCCAAGTCCACAGTTTCCATTCATGTTCACTCTCGGGTTGTACTACATTTAATGGACAAATAAGAGCTAATACTTCTGAAGTGCTTACTGCAAGCCAAGTACTGTTCTACGTGTTTTGCATGTGCTATAAAGTCATTTAAGTTTTACAGTGACTCTATGCATTACCTGATATCCCCACTTTACAGACAGGGACACTGTTTGGGATTGGTTACTTGTTTGAGATCGAACAGTTGATGAATGAGGCAGAAGTGGACGGAGCTCAAGTGGTCTGGCCCAGTCTGTTCCTGTGCTCCTGACCATGCTGCTGTGCTGTCTCTATGGATGGGGACACAGAAAGAGAAGTCAACAGGGGAAAGGGAGAAATCTCACCAGCAACTAGGGACATTTAGGGTGAGGCACTGAGACACTGTCTCTTTTGAACCTTCAACTGAAAAAATCTCATGCTTATGAAGTCACAGGGAAAAGGCCATTTTCTGTGCTGCCAAAGGCTTGCCATCCTGAAGGACGAGCTAACACCAGGCACCAAAATATGTGTATCTCAAGAGTGCTATTTATAAGACCTTGGTGGCATATGGTGGCTCACGCCTGTAATCCCAGCACTTCAGGAGGCCAAGGCAGGCGGATCACTTGAGGTCAGGCATTCGAGACCAGCCTGGTCAACACGGTGAAACCCCGTCTCTACTAAAAATACAAAAATTAGCTGGGCATGGTGGCGGGCACCTATAATCCCGGCTACTTGGGAGGCTGAGATGGAAGAATCACTTGAACCTGGGAGGTGGAGGTTGCAGTGAGCAGAGATTACGCCATTGCACTCCAGCCTGGGAAATAAGAGGAAAACTCCATCTCAAAAAAAAAAAAAAATTAGTTACAAACAATCTCCGAGTTGGTATGGTAGAGTGGCTATGATAGAGAAAAGTTAAGAAAAAAACAAACTTTTGGCCGGGCATGGTGGCTCTCGCCTGTAATCCCATCACTTTGGGAGTGCAAGGTAGGCGGATCACGAGGTCAGGAGTTCAAGACCAGCCTGGCCAAAGAGACCAGCATGGTGAAACCCCATCTCTACTAAGAATACAAAAAATGACTGGGCATGGTGGTGGATGCCTGTAATCCCAGCTACTCGGGAGACTGAGGCAGAAGGATTGCTTGAACCCAGGAGGTGGAGATCATGCCATTACACTCCAGCCCGGGTGACAGAGACTCTGACTCAAAAAAAAAAAAAAAAAAAAAAGGAAAAAAAAAAAAAACTTTCAACACAAGGAAATTAGTTAGCAGGACACATTTCTTTTTTTTTTTTTTTTTTTGAGATGGAGTCTCGGTCTGTCGCCCAGGCTGGAGTGTAGTAGCCAGATCTCAGCTCACTGCAAGCTCCACCTCCCGGGTTTACGCCATGCTCCTGCCTCAGCCTCCCAAGTAGCTGGTACTGCAGGCGCCCGCCACCTTGCTTGGCTAGTTTTTTGTGTTTTTTAGTAGAGACGGGGTTTCACTGTGTTAGCCAGGATGGTCTTGATCTTCTGACCTCATGATCCACCCGTCTCGGCATCCCGAAGAGCTGGGATTACAGGCTTGAGCCACCGCGCCCGGCCAGGACACATTCTTTTTGTTGCTGTTGTTGTTTTGAGATGGAATCTTGCTCTGTTGCCCAGGCTGGACTGCAGTGGCACGATCATTGCTCACTGCAACCTCCACCTCCTGGGCTCAAGCAATTCTGCTGCCTCAGCCTCCCTAGTAGCTGGGATTACAGGTGTGCACCACCACGCCTGGCTAATTTTTGTATTTTTAGTAGAGATGGGGTTTCACCATGTTGGCCAGGCTGGTTTTGAACTCCTGAGCTCAAGTGATCCGCCCACCTCGTCCTCCCAAAGTGCTAGGACTACAGGCATGAGCCACCATGCTCGGCCTTAGGACACATTCTTAAAGTGGGATGCCAGGCAGTCAACAGAAAAACTTGCCAACATTTTTAATTTTTAATTTTAATTTTTATTTTCAGACAGAGTCTCACTCTCTGAGTGCAGTGGTGCAATCTTGGCTCACTGCAACCTCTGCCTCCTGGGTTCAGTTGATTCTCCTGCCTCAGCCTCCAGAGTAGCTGGGACTACAGGCACACACCACCACGCCTGGCTACTAAAGTTGCTAACATTTTGCCAGACAAGAATTTCAAGACACCAGACGTGGTGGCTCACACCTGTAATCCCAGCACTTTGGGAGGCCAAGGTGGGAGGATTGCTTGAGGAAGGAGTTCGTGACCAGGCCAGACAACAAAGGGAGACCCCATCTCTACAAAACAAATAAATAAAAAGAACTGCAAAAGAGTTTCTCATACATGGCAATGTGTTTGTGATATAAGTGGGAATAAAACAGGTTTCAATATAAGAATAAATCACTATTTTCTCATTGTTCTGTTGAGAAATGATTGTAAAGATTTATGCCAGGCCGGGTGCGGTGGCTCATTCCTGTAATGCCAGCACTTTGGGAGGCCGAGGCGGGCAGATCACCTGAGGTTGGGAGTTCGAGACCAGCCTGTCCAACATGGTGAAACCCCGTCTCTACTAAAAATACAAAAATTAGCCAGGAGTGGCGGGACGCGGCTGTAGTCCCAGCTACTCGGAAGGCTGAGGCAGGAGAATCATTTGAACCTGGTAGGCGGAGGTTGCAATGAGCCACAGGCCACTGTACTCTAGCCTGGGTGACACTGTGAGATTCTGTCTCAAAAAAAAAAAAAAAAAAGATATATGCCAAGTTGTAGCTAGTGATTATTTCTTAATGAAGTAATGGTGATTTGATTTTCTTCTTTGAGTCTATTGTATTTTTTTCTAAATTCAACACAAAAAAAGTAGTCATAGGAAAGTAAACATTATTTTTAATTAAAAATAGTAAGCAGAACATTTCAAAATAAAGCACCTATTGGGACTTTACGTTGAGAAAAATAGCCCATCTCCCATAGTACCTCGTTGTCAAAGTCCACAGGGGGTCTCTGAAAAATGGTGATTATACTTTTGTCTCACTATTAACACAGAAATCCCATCAGAATGCAGTCATTTTCTTGTAAAGGAGAAAGTTCTTGGTAAGGAAGCCACAAATAGAAATAGTTTTCCGTTTTCCTTAAATTTGTCCATGAAAGTTTTATACCCGAATATGGACTCTCTCAAGCAGCTTTCCTAAGGAGGTCAAAATGCTGATGCTGAAGTTATGTCTCTATTGCTCCTTAGGACCACCACCTTTACGGGGACTGAGAGTCTCCAGGGAAATTCTACTTCGTAATAAGATGTTTTCTTCCTATATTAGATGATGACTCCTAAGCTGGACAAAATCTGTTCTGTAAATAAAGGTGGCGAATGCTTCAGTCTGTACTCCTGGGTCCTGTTTGAAGCAGAAGAATGCGAGAGGCTCGTAGCAATGCACTTTGGGCCAGGGTGTGTCTGGTGCATTGGTGGCTCAGCCCAGACCGCCAGCACCCCACATCAGGGAGGGCTGATGGCAGCTTTCTTCACAGCTTGAGGCTACAGGATGCACATCGGGTCTATGCTAGACCTGCTGGTAGAAGAAGTGCTCTTTCACTGAATGCTTCTCTTTCTTGAACTTGCCTATCCCAAGAGCAGAAAAGAAACGTGGGGCTTGGGCTTTTCAATCAGGTTGTGTATCTCCTCACTGATCTTCCTTCCCACTCTCCCCACCCGGATGGCCCAGGCCTGCTCCTTCCTCATTTCCACCGTGAGCACCACATCACACAGTCCTCAACAACCCCAGGCTCTGCCCCCACGAACCCAGTCTGCCCACTCTCCCTCGAAGACATCCTTCTCCATGTTCATGCTGACGTTGCCTTTCTTGTTTGTGTCTCATCCACCTGTAAAATACAAGTTTCAAGGCCAACTCAGAGGACAAAGAAACTGCTTCAGGCCGGGTGCAGTGGCTCACGCCTGTAATCCCAGAACTTTGTGAGGCCGAGGTGGGCAGATCACCTGAGGTCAGGAGTTCGAGACCAGCCTGACCAACATGGAGAAACCCCTTCTCTACTAAAAATACAAAATTAGCGGCCGGGCGCGGTGGCTCAAGCCTGTAATCCCAGCACTTTGGGAGGCCGAGACGGGTGGATCACGAGGTCAGAAGATCGAGACCATCCTGGCGAACACGGTGAAACCCCGTCTCTACTAAAAAATACAAAAAACTAGCCGGGCGAGATGGCGGGCGCCTGTAGTCCCAGTTACCTGGGAGGCTGAGGCAGGAGAATGGCGTAAACCCGGGAGGCGGAGCTTGCAGTGAGCTGAGATCCGGCCACTGCACTCCAGCCCGGGCGACAGAGCGAGACTCCGTCTCAAAAAAAAAAAAACAAAAAAAAACAAAAACAAAAAACCAAAATTAGCCAGGCATGGTGGCGCATGCCTGTAATCCCAGCTACTCGGAAGGCTGAGGCAAGAGAATCGCTTGAACCTGGGAGGTGGAGGTTTTGGTGAGCCGAGATCGTGCCATTGCACTCCAGCCTGGGCAACAAGAGCAAAACTCCGTCTCAGAAAAAGAAAAAAAAAAATTAGCTGGGCGTGGTGGCGCATGCTTGTAATCCCAGTTACTCAGGAAGCTGAGGCAGAAGAATTGCTTCAACCTGGGAGGCGGAGGTTTCAGTGAGCTGAGATCGCACCACTGCACTGCAGCCTGGACAACAGAGCAAGACTCCATCTCAAAAAAAAAAAAAAAAAAACAAAAGGAAAGAAAACTGCTTACATTCATCTTTGGAGCTGGAGAGTTAGCCTTTAATGAATGCTGTCCTGCAGCAGAGATGCTCTATGGACACTTAGCAGGAGGTGAGGACAGCAAGCTTGCCAATGGATGAGAAATTGAGGAAAACCGAGGAGACTAATCAAAGTCAGAGAACATCATTTAAAATGACCAAGTTGGCCAGGCGCGGTGGCTCATGCCTGTAATCCCAGCACTTTGGGAGGCCAAGACCGGTGGATCACGAGGTCAGGAGATCGAGACCATCCTGGCTAACACAGTGAAACCCCCGTCTCTACTAAAAGTACAAAAAAATTAGCCAGGTGTGGTGGCTGGCATCTGTAGTCCCAGCTACTCGGGAGGCTGAGGCAGAAGAATGGTGTGAACCCAGGAGGCGGAGCTTGTAGTGAGCCGAGATCACGCCACTGCACTCCAGCCTGGGTGACAGAGCAAGACTCCGTCTCAAAAATTATAAATAAATAAATAAATAAACCAAGTCAACCAGGCGTGGTGGCTCATGCTGCCCAGCATTTGGGAGGCCGAGACAGGAGGATTGCTTGAGGCTAGGAGTTTTGAGACCAGCCTGGGCAACATTGTGAGACCCTACCTCGACAAAACATAAATAAATAAATAAATAAAATAAAAAGACCACATCAATGTGTTTTGCAACTTACACAGTGTTTGTCTCAATGTGACAGGATCCTGTGCTAGGTTGTGTATTTAGCAGACAAAGCCCCAAGATAAGAAATAAGCTTGGCAGGTAGGTATGGAAGAAGGTCAGGTGGCTGACAAAGTTCAAGGTAGAACAGAGGACTCAGTGCCAAGGGTGGCAGTGAAAACCGATGATATCAGTCTGGAATTACCAGACTAGATTTTTTTTTTTTTTTTTTTTGAAACGAGATCTCACTGTGTTGCTAAGGCTGATCTTGAACCACTGAGCTCAAGCAATCCTCCTGTCTCAGCCTCCTGAGTAGCTGAGACTTCAGGGGCACACCACCGTGCCGCTTTCAGCCCAGATTTCACTGAAGAAGTGCAAGTGCAAGTACAGAAATGCAAATTTTAGGGCCAGCGTGGTGGCTCATGCCTGTAATCCTAGCAGTTCGGGAGGCTGAGGCGGGTGGATCACTTGAGGTCAGGAGTTCAAGACCAGCTTGGCCAATATGGTGAAACTCTGTCTCTACTAAAAATACAAAAAAGCCGGGCGTGGTGGCGCACACCTGTAATCCCAGCTACTCAGGAGCCTGAGGCAGGAGAATCACTTGAACCTGGGAGGTGTAGGTTGCAGTGAGCCAAAGTCACACCATTGCACTCCAGCCTGGGCAACAGCGAGACTCTGTCTCAAAAAAAAAAAAAAAAAAAAAAAGTGCAGAGATGGTAGAAAACCCAGGGGGTGAGCAGGGGGGAGAAGGGGGCATTAGGAAAAATGTCAGGTGACATAAGGCAGCCTTGCCCTGGCTGCTCCCTCTCCCTGACTTAAGCATGGCTGGCATCTTTGCTTCCTGCCCACCTCTTCCACGAAGCCCTCTGTGACCCCTTGGTTTGAAACAGCTGCCCAATCACTCTGTCCATCAGGCTATTTCATATCTCGGCCACGCACTTATCACTCCCTGTTATTTTCTTGTTTGTCAGTTTACTCCCTGTCTCTCTCAAAAAGGATGTCAGTGCTCTGCAAGCAGAGACCTTGGGTGGCAGAATCTGGAACTGCCTGCCCACAGGACATGCTCAATAAGCATTGCTGAATGTGTCCACCTCTCCCATTCATCTTTGAATTTAACTACCAAGCAACATGGCTGGATATAAAGAAGGAAACCCATAAGTTACTGGCACATAGTTTGCCTGATGCACATTTTGCCATTAAATATATTAACACTGACAAGTCCTTCCCTCCTGTACCTGTCGAATGAATGTATCTTGCACTATTCTCCAGCGAACTCTCCTATTCATGCCAGCCTTGTCATTTCGTCATTCTCCACACATCCCCACACTTGCCTGACTTCTCTGCCTTTACACACAGTGTCCTCAACACTGAGGCACTATTCCTTTTCCTTCTGTCTATGGACAGTCAACCCATGCTTTAAATACCAGTTCAAATCTTTTTTTTGAGACAGAGTCTTGCTCTTGTCGTCCAGGCTGGAGTGCAATGGCACGATCTTGGCTCACCACAACCTCCACCTCCTGGGTTCAAGCAATTCTCCTGCCTCAGCCTCCCAAGTAGCTGGGATTATAGATGCCTGCCACCACATCCAGCTAATTTTTGTTTTTTAGTAGAGACGGGGTTTCACCATGTTAGCCAGTCTGGTCTTGAACTCCCGACCTCGTGATCCGCCCACCTCGGCCTCCCAAAGCGCTGGGATTATGCTTCATCATCCTATTGGGAGCAGACTCCACAGCTGGGTGCAGGAGTGGTCTGCTGCTCCTGTCTGAAGACAGCTTCACACTCCCCTCAGCACAGAGGTGGCTCAGGGATAGGCACACGACTCTGCAAAGCCAGTCAGGTACCAGGAGGATTTTGCTGAGGGCGTTGGGATTATGGCAGGTGCCCCTCCTTGTGGTGCTTGATTTGAGAGCATTAAGGCCTGGAGCTAAATAGCCACTGATATGGTTTGGCTCTGTGTTCCCACCCAAATCTCCTGTTGAATTGTAATTGCCAGCGCTGGGAGAAGGGGCCTGGTGGGAGGTGATTGGATATTGGGGATGGATTTCCCCCTTGCTATTCTCGTGATAGTGAGGGAGTTCTCGCGAGATCTGTTTTTTTAAAAGCGTGCCGCCTCCTCCCCCTTTACTCTCTTCTTCCTCCTCCAGCCACATAGGCTGTGCCTGCTTCCCCTTCGCATTCTGCTATGATTGGAAGCCTCCTGAGGCCTGCGCAGCCCCGTGAGTCAATTAAACCTCTTTTCTTTATAAATTACCCAGTCCCAGGTAGTTCTTTATGGCACTCTGAGAACGGACTAATACAGCCACCTTGTGAGCCTAAGGGAGAAGCGTGCTGGGGACGTGCCCCCCAACAAATCCCTGTCTCCTGTGGAGGGAATGGTGTGTTTGAAGGAAAAGGCCTGGCATTTAGGGGAAATGAAAGAAGTTGTGTGTATGAAATATTGTGGAGGGAAAAGGCAGGTGGGAATAGGGTGGGGAGAGGCTCTATATGAAGGAAGAGAGGTAGGCAGGGTCCTGATCATATAGGACTTTGAGGAAACCAAAGGACCTTATCCCTTATTTCCCCTGAGCTTACATTCTAGGAGCTCTAGGTTAGACAGGACCATACGAGGCCTTTGAGCTCCTGGGGAAATACTGATATATTCTTGGGTGTTTGAAAGAGTGCTATGAGAATTTTGCAATTTTATATTTTAGTTTTGAAAAACAATGTGACTTTTACTTTTATAAAATTTAAAATTTTTTAATTTGGCAAATAAAAATTGTGTGTGTGTAGGTATATATATACGTATACATTTATTTATTGAGACAGGGCCTTGCTCTGTTGCCCAGGCTGGAGTGCAGTGGCGCCATCTCGGCTCATTGCAGCTTCAACCTCCTGGGCTCAAGTGATCCCCCCACCTCAACCTGTCGAGTAGCTGGAACCACAGGTGTGTACCACCATGCACAGCTAACTCTTTTATTTTTTGTAGAGATGGAGTCTTGCTATGTTGCCCGGGCTGGTCTCAAACTCCTGGAATTAAGAGATCCTCCCACCTTGGCCTCCCAAAGTGGTGGGATTACAGGTGTGAGCCACCAACCCTGGCCTAAAAATTGTATCTATTTATTGGGTATACCATGATGGGTTTTTTTGTTTGTTTGTTTTGTGAGACAGGTTTTGTTCTGTTGCCCAGGTTGGGGTGCAGTGGTGTGATCTCGGCTTACTGCAACCTCCTCCTCTTGGGTTCAAGCAATTCTTGTACCTCAGCCTCTCAAGTGCTGGGACTACAAGTGCATGCCACCATGCCTGGCTAATTTTTTTTTTTTTCTTTTTTTGAGGCGAAGTCTCACTCTGTCGCCCAGGCTGGAATGCAGTGATGCGATCTTGGCTCACTGCAATCTCTGCCTCCCGGCTTGAAGCAATTCTCCTGCCTCAGTCTCCCGGGTAGCTGGGATTACAGGTGTGCACCACCATGCCTGGCTAATTTTTGTATTTTTAGTAGATACGGGGTTTCACCATGTTGGTCAGGCTGGTCCTGAACTGCTGACCTTGGGCGATCCGCCTGCCTCGGCCTCCTGAAGTGCTGGGATTACAGGTGTGAGCCACTGTGCCTGGCCAATTTTTGTATTTTTTAAGTAGAAACAGTTTTGCCAGGTTTGCCAGGCTGGTCTTGAACTCCTGACCTCAAACGACCTGCCCGCATTGGCCTCCCAAAGTGCTGGGATTATACGCATGAGCCACTGTGCCTAGCCCACCATGATGCTTTGAATAGAATGGCTACATCAAGCAAATTGACATGCATTACCTCCTGTACTTACTTGTGTGTGTGTGTGTGTGTGTGTGTGTGTGTGTGGACAATATATTTTCTTTTTTTTGTGAGACAGAGTCTCTCTCTGTTGCCCAGGGTGGAGTGCGGGGTGCAATGTTGGCTCACTTCCACCATCTGCCTCCCAGGTTCAAGCAATTCTCTGCCTCAGCCTCCCGAGTAGTGGGATTACAGGCGTGCGTCACCACGCCCGGCTAATTTTTGTATTTTTAGTAGAGATGGGGTTTCACCATCTTGGCCAGGGTGGTCTTGAACTCCTGACCTCACGATCCACCTGTCTCGGCCTCCCAAAGTTTTGGGATTACAGGTGGGAGGGAGCCACCGCGCCTGGCCCACAACACATTTTCTAAACTGGCTGGTGATCACCCATGACTGAGTGTCCGCATACCATATCAGGCTTGCGCATGTGTCCTGGTACTGGTTGTCATTCATTTGCCCTCCTCCCTCTCCGGTCTCCACCCCCGACCCTTCTCCACCCGGCAGAAGCTGACCAGCATGGGCGGAATCCATGGGCTCCCTTGCCTTTTGCTTTCTGGTGTGAGGAGCCCTGGCAGGAGAGGATGACAGCAAGAGTGAGGCCTTTCCCAGCAAGCCTGGCCCTGGCTGTCTGTGCCCCTAGACCAAAGTCACGTCTCCTCTCACAGTGGCTTCTCTCCTTGACTCCCTCCTCCTGTTTGGGGGCCCCTCACTCTCCTGTGTCCTGTAAGCCTAGCAGCTCCTCTGCCATCAGCCCCTGGTTTCCGCACCACCTCAGCACATGCCAGGCGTCTCCTTGTAAGTCAACCCTCCCCCAATTACCCAAGGCTCGGTGAGCTGTTGGGATCCTGACTGATACAGGCATCGAGTAGGGTAACTTTTGCTTTTCCACATTAATTACAAGAGAGAGATAGTTGGACAGAATCTGGGAAAGATTCATTCAAATTGAATGAAGGGTCGATGACATCAAGAGCCCTGTGCCTCGCACTGTTCATATAAGGATACTGAGCAGTTTGAATGGAGAAAAGCAGTAGAGAAACCGACTTTGCACAGCAGTTGCCGGTGCCTGCCAGGCAGTGGCAATCTGTACTGTGTTCTTGTATGGAAAGTGATTTCATTTCAGCAAAACAACATCAACTGTTACATTCAATTAGAGCTGTTAATTTGACTTCTATTTGCCTTGTACTTGTGTCTGTATATTATTTGCAAATTGTTTGGTTTTATTATCGTATAAAATTCATGATCTTCAGAGTTTATACCTAGGTTCATGTTTGTTACTTTTTTTTTTTTTTTTTTTTGAGATAGAGTTTCACTTGTTGCCCAGGCTAGAGTGCAGTGGCATGATCTCAGCTCACTGAAACCGCCACCTCCTGCGTTCAAGTGTTTCTCCCGCCTCAGCCTCCCGAGTAGCTGGGATTACAGGCATGTGCCACCACCCCTGGCTAATTTTGTATTTTTAGTAGAGACAGGGTTTCACCATGTTGGTAAGACTGGTCTCGAACTCCTGACCTCTGGTGATCCACCCGCCTCAGCCTCCCAAAGTGCTGGGATTACAGGTGTGAGCGATCGCACCTTGCCCATGTTTATTACTTGTAAATGATACTATGATAAAATAATTTCATTTTTTAAAAATGACTCCATACATCCCTCAGCTTGAGAACACTGATCTAGTCCAACATTTCTTCTGCTGCAGAAATTCTTCTGATCCACCAGGGGCTCCATATCCATTTGTCAAAAAAGTTTGACCTTAAACTAAAGTTAAACATTTCCAATCATGCATCCTGATTTTGTCCACTGTAGTGACCCTCATGAAAACTCCAAGCTCTTTTCTGTGGAACGGTTTTCCATCGCTAATATCCCATAATAGCATTCTCGCCTCTCCATTCCTGTTTCTCAGACGCTTACCCCTCTCCCAGGTCTCAGTGCGAACGCCCTCCTCCGTGAAGTAGTCCTTCATATTCTCCCCCTAACCAGAAGGGGCCTCCCCTCACTGGAACTTTCGCAGTGCATCATATCCCACTGTTTGTGCTGGTTACCAGTGTACGGCTTCCTTTCTCCTGTTAGTTTTTACTTTTGAAAAGCAGGATTTGTTATTCATTCATTTGTACTCACTGTAGCCCTTACCAGTGTCTAACATATATAGTTGTTTAATAACTATTGAATTAAAAGAATCAGTGAAAAGTGTAAGAATATATTATACACACACACACAATACGAATGAAAAATAGAAAAGTTCTGCGTAAACGTATAATACACATTTGCCTCTTTTTTTTTTTTTTTTTGAGATGGAGTCTTGCTGTGTCACCCAGGCTGGAGTGCAGTGGCACGATCTTGGCTCACTGCAACCTCTGCCTCCCGAGTTCAAGTGAGTCTTCTACCTTAGCCTTCTGAGTAGCTGGGACTATGCCCAGCTAATTTTTGTATTTTTAGTAGAGACAGGGTTTCACCATGTTGGTCAGGATAGTCTTGAACTCCTGACCTTGTGATCTTCCTGCCTCCGACTCCCAAGGTGTTGGGATTACAGGCGTGAGCCACCATGCCTGGCCGGATTCAAGCAATTCTCCTGCCTCACCCTCCTGAGTAGCTGGGACTACAGGTGCCTGCCACCATGCCCAGCTAATTTTTGTATTTTTTTTTTTTTTTTTTTAGTAGAGATGGAGGTTTCACCATATTGGCCAGGCTGGTCTCAAACTCCTGACCTCAAGTGATTCACCTGTCTCAGCCTCCCAAAGTGCTGGGATTGCAGACATAAGCCACCGCACCCTGCCCAAAACTCAGAACTTTAAGAGATAGGGAGTCACTGATTATTTATTTTACAGCAGATTTTAAAAAATACCTGGTTTCCCAAGTTATTTGAATCCTCATTGATTTTAAGGCTGGATAGTCCTTAAAAATTATCCACAATACTTTAACACTTAATGTTTTACAAGTGAAGAAATAGGCCATCTGCTTTGTTCCATCTTATTCCGGGACTCTTCAACCCTATGGGTAGAAAATCACAGAGCAAAGCAGATGAATGTCATTGCCAAGCAGTGAATGTTATCGCTAAGTTGAAGGCCAGCTTCATTTAGGGGCCTCAGCATTACTGAGTGATTGAGCAACCTTTTAACTACCCTTTGATCACCACTCCCACCTTCAAACACTATTCCAACCTGCCTCACACTCTCTTCCTTTTTTATTCCCTTTCCCAAACTCATTCTTCACAGCCAACCTTGTCCTCATTCAACAAAGATTTATTAAGTGCCTTCTGTGCTGCTGTCCCCACGGCTCCAGATGCCGCGGGGACAGCAGCACCTTAGGCCAAGGTTCCTGATCTCATGAAGCGTCTTTTTTTTTTTTTTTTCTTGAGACAGGGTCTCACTTCGTTACCCAGGCTGAAGTGCAGTGGTAGGAACATGGCTCACTGCAGTTTCGACCTCCTGGACTCAAGAGATCCTTCTGTCTCAGCCTTCCATGTAGCTGGGACCACAGGCCCACGCCAGCATGCCTGGCTGAGTTTTTGACTTTTTGTAGAAGGGGGGGGTCTCACTTTGTTGCCCAGGCTGGTCTCAAACTCCTGGCCTCAAGTGATCCTCTTGTCTCAGCCTCTCAAAGTGCTGGGATTACAGGCGTGAGCCACCATGACCTGCCAGAAGCTTCTAGTCTTGTTGGGGGCCGGAGAAGCCAGGCAACACATAAACAGGCAAACTCACACTTTTTTTTTAAACACATTTTTTAAAGTGATGGTGAAAGATAATTAAAAATAGACTGGTGCAATGGCACATGACTATAATGCCAGCATTTTAGGAGGCCAAGGTGGTAGGATCACTGGAGGCCAGGAGTTCAAGACCAGCCTGGGCAACATGGTGAAATCCCCTTCTCTACAACTCCACACACACACACAATTATCTGGGCATGGTGAAGTGTGCCTGCAGTCCCAGTTACTTGGGAGACTGAGGCAGGAGGATTGCTGAAGCCCAGAGGTTGCAGCTGCAGTGAGCTATGATTGTGCCACTGCACTCCAGCCTGGGCAACAGAGCGAGAACCTGTCTGGTTTTTTTTCTTTTTTTTTTTTTGAGACGGAGTCTTGTTCTGTCACCCAAGCTGAGTGCAATGGCACGAGCTCGGCTCATTGCAACCTCTGCCTCCCGAGTAGCCAGGATTATAGGCGTGCCCAGCTAATTTTTGTATTTTTAGTAGAGATGAGGTTTCACAATGTTGGCCAGGCTGGTCTCGAACTCCTGACCTCAGGTGATCTGCCCGCCTCAGCCTGTCAAAGTGCTGGGATTATAGCCGTGAGCCACCAGACCTGGCCTCCCTGTCTTAAAAAAAAAAAAAAACAAAAAGAGTGATGTGGTACAGTGATCCTTAAAGGTTTCTAGGAGGGGAGATGTCTAATCTGAATTCTGGAGGAACGAAAAGTTCAGCTTTTCAAAGTTCAGAAGGCTATCCCGGGCAGTGAGTGGCACAAGTGAAAAAGTATTAAGAACTATGTACAGAAACGTAGACAGGTGGCAGGTGATGTTGAGCTTTTCAATTCAGGGGATAAAGTTTAGATATTATTCCAAGTGAGGCTGGAAGCCATTTGAATAGCTTAAGTGGAATTGCGGCAAATTTTCATTTTAAATTTTTACTTTAAAATGGGGGCCCCCAATCCCAAGGCCGTATGCCAGTACTGGTCTGTGGCCTGTTAGGTAGTAGGCCACACAGCAGGAGGTGAGTGGCGGGAGAGGGAAGCTGAGCTCCACCTCTGTCCAATCAGTGGCGGCATTAGATTCTCATAGGAGCTTGGGCCCTATTGTGAATTGCATATGTGAGGGAGCTAGGTTGCGTGCTCCTTATGAAAATCTAATGCCTGATGATCTGTCCCTGTCTTCCATCACCCCCAGATGGGACCATCTAGTTAGAGGAAAACAAGCTCAGGACTCCCACTGACTATGGTGAGTATATAATAATACAACTGAAGTACATAATAAATGTAACGGGTTTGAATCATCCCGAAATCATCCCCCCGCCCCCATGGAAAAATTGTCTTCCATGAAACCAGTCCCTGGTGCCAAAAAAGTTGGGGACTGCTGGCTGGGTGTGGTGGCTCACACCTGTAATCCCAGCATTTTGGGAGGCTGAGGTGGGCAAATCACCTGAGGTCAGGAGTTCGAGACCAGCCTGGCCAACATGGTGAAACCCTGTCTCTACTAAAAATACAAAAATTAGCCAAATGTGGTGGTGGGCACCTGTAATCCCAGCTACTTGGGAGGCTGAGGCAGGAGAATCGCTTCAATCTGTGAGGCAGAGGTTTCAGTAAACCAAGGTCATGCCACTGCACTCCAGCCTGGGCAACAGAGCAAGACTCTGTCTCAAAAAAAGAAAAGAAAAGAAAAGAAAAGAAAACAAAACAAAATTAAAATTAAAAAGTTAGCAGATAGACTAAATGAAAGGTTGGACAGGGCTAAAAGTGAATTGATGACCTAGAAGATTTTATTGACATATTCTGTCAGACTATAGCATAACATAAGAACAGATGGACACTATTATATGGAAGGTAAGCATCATGGACGTAATCCTTTAAAAGGAATACCAGAAAGGAGGATGGAGTAGGGAGAAGTAATGACATAAATATCACAGAATTTTCTTTTTTTTTTTTTTTTTTTTTTTTTTGAGACGGAGTCTCACTGTGTCTCCCAGGCTGGAGTGCAGTGGCGCGATCTCGGCTCACTGCAAGCTCCGCCCCCCGGGTTCACGCCATTCTCCCGCCTCAGCCTCCCAAGTAGCTGGGACTACAGGCGCCCGCCACCTCGCCCGGCTAGTTTTTTGTATTTTTAGTAGAGACGGGGTTTCACCATGTTAGCCAGGATAGTCTCGATCTCCTGACCTTGTGATCCACCCGCCTCGGCCTCCCAAAGTGCTGGGATTACAGGCTTGAGCCACCGCGCCCGGCCTAAATATCACAGAATTTTCTAGAACATAGTTCACATATTAAGAATCTCACCCCGTCTCTACTAAAAAATACAAAAAACTAGCTGGGCGTGGTGGCGGGCGCCTGTAGTCCCAGCTACTCGGGAGGCTGAGGCAGGAGAATGGCGTAAACCTGGGAGGTGGAGCTTACAGTGAGCTGAGATCTGGCCACTGCACTCCAGCCTGGGCGACAGAGCGAGACTCTGTCTCAAAAAAAAAAAAAAAATCTCACTGAGTCCTGAGAAGAATAAAAATAAGCAAAAAAACTCCACACCTAAATAGGGGGTAGTTAGGAATGGAGAGAAAATCAGGCAGATTACCTACCAAAACATGAGAGTGAGACTGACGTCAGCCACGGGGCCCGTAAGAAGATAATTTAGTGGCGCCATCAAAGTGCTGAGAAAAATATTTTTGATCTTAGAGTTTTATTCTCAATCTTCCAGTCAATATTAAGAGTAAAATAAAGACATTTTGGATCTTCTAAGAGTAAGTGACATTACGACCTACAAATGCTCTCTGAGAGAACGAATAAAGGACATTCTCCGAGAAGAGAAATGAACGCTGGAAGATATAATGGATTGCAAGAAACCAACGTGTGCAAAGAAATTAGCAGACTTGGTGCGGTGGCTCACGCCTGTCATCTCAGCACTTTGGGAGGCCAAGATGGGTGGATCATTTGAGCTCAGGAGATCAAGACCAGCCTGGGCAACACAGACTAGCATTTCTATTTTTTTAAAAAAAGACAGAGAGCTGGGTGTGGTGGCTCACGCCTGTAATCCCAACACATTGGGAGGCCAAGGCAGGTGGATCCCCTGAGGCCAGGAGTTTGAGATCAGTCTGGCCAACATGGTGAAACCCCGTCTCGACTAAAAATAAAAAATTAGCTGGGTGTGTTGGCACATGCCTGTAATCCCAGCTACTTGGGAAGCTGAGGCAGGAGAATTGCTTGAACCCAGGAGGTGGAGGTTGCAGTGAACTGAGATCGCGCCATTGCACTCCAGCCTGGGTGACAAGAGTGAGACTCTGTCTCAAAAAAAAAAAAAAAAAAAAAAAAAAAAAAAAAAGAAAAGAAAAAAAGACATTAGGCTGGGTGCGGTGCCTCACACCTGCAATCCCAGCACTTTGGGAGGCTGAGGCAGGTGGATCACCTGAGGTTAGGAGCTCAAGATCAGCCTGGCCAATGTGGTGAAATCACACCTCTACAAAAATAGAAAAATTAGCCAGGCGTGATAGTGGGCACCTGTAATCCCAGCTACTCGGGAGGCTGAGGCAGGAGAATCGCTTGAACCCTGGAGGCGGAGGTTGCAGTGAGCTGAGATCAGACCACTGCACAGCCGGGGGGGAGGGGGCAATACCCCCGCCAAAAAAAAAAAAAAAAAAAGGACATTAGCAAAAGTTGTCTAAAGAAATATGGACTGTGAATTGTTTTGATGTTTTAAAATTATAATCTGTAGCTAGAAGGAAACAGGGACTTAGGAGAAAAGTAGCTCTCTCAGAGCCAAAGCTTTTAGCCACTTGTTTTTTGTTTTTGTTTTTTTGAGAGTCTCACTCTGTCACCCAGGCTGGAGTGCAATGGTGCGATCTTGGCTCACTGCAACCTCTGCCTCACAGGCTCACGTTGATCCTCCCACGTCCGCCTCCCAAGTAGCCAGAACTACAGGTGCGTGCCACCATGCCCGGCTAATTTTTGTATTTTTAGTAGAGACTTGGTTTCATCATGTTGCCCAGGCTGGTCTCAAACTCCTGAGCTCAAGTGATCTGCCCTCCTTGGGCTCCCAAAGTGTTTGGATTACAGGCGTGAGGATTGGGGCTGACCTAACCACTTGTTTTGTAGACCTGGTTCCTCAGTGTCTAGCACAGGGCGCAACACAAACCCAGTGCTTTGCAACCACTTGCCAAAAGAAGGAATGAACGGACTGATGAATGGTGCTATCAGCATGCAGCCTTTCCAGAATATTGCCATGTTCACAGAGTGAGATTTGCCACCTCTGTGAGTCCACTGAGGTCCCTGTAGCCAGTGAGCAGGGACACGGGCAGCCAGGAGTGCTGTGCCGCAGACTCTTCTAGAAACAAGTTTGGATTGTGCTCCTTCCAAGGGCTTCTGGGAAAAATGCCTGTCTGCTGGCAGCTCTGCCCTTCTGCGTAAGGCCAAGAACCCTCTGAACAAATAGCAGCTTAGTGAGAGGGCAGGAGGGGACAGCCACATGTCTGGAGAGCACACACTTCCTGTTCACTGAGTGCCATATGGGACTTTTTTCTACTTATTCCAGAGCCGGTCTAGATTCTTGACCAAACAAATAGGCCACCCCTGTGTGCAAGCCCACTTCTAGACCTATGGGGAAAAAACCCAGTAATGAATCAAAAGCCTATGCTGCAGTATTTCCTGACCCCATTTAATTCTGACACTCCAAGCCTGAGCTTTCACAAATACATAGTGACTTAGAAACTAGAGGATGCTCTTAAATGCCATTTATTCCAGATGCAGAGATGCGTTTCAATGCAAGGCACAAAAAACGAAATTACTCAGCTTTTTCTAATGTTGGGATGAAATATGGCCACAGGGAGGGCAAACTCCACTCATTATTTCCCAGGGAGAGATCACGATATTTTAGAAAGGGTGGGGAGAAGTCTTGAACACCACAACTAATGTCTAACACAACAATCGCGTTTCCAGAAAAGTTCAAAACCAAGGGCAAGACATAGGAGATGTGACTTGGCTTGGTCACGGACTGCCAGTGTGAACGGCCATGGCGCCTGCCTTTCGGGAGAGGACTCCCTTTTCTAATCTATTGAGACCATTGTGACTCCATCTTTAAAGTTCTTTCTAGTCCTAAAGTTGTACAATTCGCCATATTTTGGCTGCAATAATTTCCTAGTCTCCCCTGGCCATTTCTATTCATTTACTCACTTTTAATTAAATGAGTGTTACCTGAATTCACCCTTGTAGGAATTGTATATAGTTGCATCGCTACTTTTCCAACCACGTTCCTGCATCAACCAGCCACCGGCGCTCTCAATTCCTGCACAGCCACCAAACAGCCAACAAATATTTATCAAGTTCCTAACATGAGCCAATCAATGTTGGACAGTAAAGAAAGCAAACAGACCCTGCATCCAAGGAACTTATATTTCATTGGGGGAAAACAAACAGTAAGTGTGTAAACAGATACATACATAGAATAATTCCAGGTATTAGTAAACACTAGGAAGATGTGGATGGTGGAAACAGCCACAGTGACCAACCAGGGGAACAATCTTCTAAGCATAGCAATGGCAACCACACAAGTCCCGAGACAGGAGACAGCCTGGCACCTCTGAGGATGGAGGGGACCACAAAGTGGCTGGGGCACAGTACATGAGGGAGAAAGTGTAGGGAGATGGGGTGAGTGCCCCGATCATGCCGGCCTTTGAATTTTATTCTGAGGACTTTGGTCTAAGTGTAGTGGTACCACTGGATGGTCTTAAGGAGGGGAGATGATGTGAGCTGACATATTTCCGAAAGATCACTCTGTCTGCTGTGTAGAGGGCTGGGCTGGAGAACACGGGGACCATAAGAAAAGTTCTTAGCCAGGCGCGGTGGCTCACGCCTGTAATCCCAGCACTTTGGGAGGTCGAGGCGGACGGATCACGAGGTCAGGAGTTCGAGACCATCCTGGCTAACACGGTGAAACCCCGTCTCTACTAAAAATACAAAAAATTAGCCAGGCGTGGTGGCGGCGCCTGTAGTCCCAGCTACTCGGGAGGCTGAGGCAGGAGGATGGCGGGAACCCGGGAGGCGGAGCTTGCAGTGAGCTGAGATCCAGCCAAAAAAAAAAAGAAAGACAAGTTCTTGGCTGCCTGGGCTAATGTCAGCACTGGAGAGGGTGAGAGGTGATTTGGGACACACAACACACAAAGGCTGCTGAGTGCAGCTACAGAAACTCACGGGGTTGCCGTCATTCTCCACTAAATTCTCGGTAATGCTGGCATGTTTTCGCCTGTCGCTGCCCAGGACACTCTCAGCACATGCTCCCTCAAAGCCTTCTACCCTGCCTCTTCCCTCCAGACGTTAGCCTGCAGCTTCTGTAGAGTAAAAGGATGCCACCCATCTCGGCATTGCGCTCCACTTCGTGCCCCGCGCATCCTCGTCTGGGAACCTCGATTCCATGTTGTCAGGCTCCGAGGAAGTCCCTGGGAGGCGCCTCTCTAACCCCCACCCCAGGTCCTCCTGCTGACATCCTCTGAGCCGCTGCCCCTCCCTGGGGCCTTCTCTTCCACACGCGCCACTTCCTGAACTCTGTGGGTGCCTTCACCTCATCTTAGGAACTTGCCCAGGTCTCTCCCAAATCCAAAAACCAGCTCCCACTTCCTGCACTTCCCGCCCTCCCTTCATTCCCTCCTAGCTGTCTCCATGCCGTCGCCTCCCATTCGCTCCTTGGTTGGTCCTCCCTGCAGCCATTCCTCCAAATCCTCACCCGCAACCTTCTAATACATGGACACGCGTGACTTTTCCTCTCCTCTTATTTCAGCTCCCCGGCGAGGTAGCCCCGTTGCCCAAAGAAGGGCTTCGCTCACTTTGGGGCCCCTGTGCACCTCTAGCTTCCCTGGAGCCCCGAGCCAGCTGGCTGCCACTCCCAAGCTCTGCTCACTTCACCTGCGCGCTGTTCCCAGGATCCTGGGCTGGCCGCTTGATAGTCTCACTCGGTGGGGTCTCTGTGAGTGATGTTCTCTGGGATCAGAACTTCAGCCACCACGTTGCCAATGACTCAGACCCCACCTCAGGTCTCCCTCAATGGCTCCCTCTCCTCTCTCCTCCCCTCCCCTCCCCTCCCTCTCATCCCCTCTCCTCTCCTCCAGTCCCCTCCTTTTCCCATGGCTACTGTTTGATTGGAGCCTTCCTATTTTCTTCCCTGGACTACCATGGTAGCCAACACATTGATCACACTGTCTACAATTTTTTTTTTTTTTTTAGATGGAGCCTCGCTCTGTTGCCCAGGCTGGAGTACAGTGGCATGATCTCGGCTCACTGCAACCTCCTCCTCCCAGGTTGGAGTGATTCTCCTGCCTCAGACTCCTGAGTAGCTGGGACTACAGGTGTACTCCACCACACCCAGCTAATTTTTGTATTTTTAGTAGAGATGGGGTTTCACTATGTTGGCCAGGTTGATCTCAAACTCATGACCTTGTAATCCGCCCGCCTCAGCCTCCCAAAGTGCTGGGATTACAGGTATGAATCACCACGCCTGCCTGTTTTTTTGTTTTTGTTTTGTTTTGTTTGAGACGGAGTCTTGCTCTGTCGCCCAGGCTGGAGTGCAGTGGCCGGATCTCGGTTCACTGCAAGCTCCGCCTCCCGGGTTTACGCCATTCTCCTGCCTCAGCCTCCCGAGTGGCTGGGACTACAGGAGCCCCCCACCTCGCCCGGTTAGTTTTTTGTATTTTTTAGTAGAGACGGGGTTTCACCGTGTTAGCCAGGATGGTCTCGATCTCCTGACCTCGTGATCCGCCCGTCTCGGCCTCCCAAAGTGCTGGGATTACAGGCTTGAGCCACCGCACCCAGCCTTGTTTTGTTTTTTTGATGGAGTTTCTCTCTTGTCACCCAGGCTGGAGTGCAATGGTGCACTCTTGGCTCACAGCAACCTCCGCTTCCCAGGTTCAAGCAATTCTCCTGTCTCAGCCTCCCCAGTAGCTGGGATTACAGGCATGCGCCACCATGCCCAGCTAATTTTTGTATTTTTAGTAGAGACAGGGTTTCACCATGTTGGCCAGGCTAGTCTCGAACTCCTGGTCTCAGGTGATTCACCCGCCTTGGCCTCCCAGAGTGTTGGGATTACAGGTGTGAGCCACCTCGCCTGGCCTAGAGTTGTTAATCCTCCCAATTCATCCTCTTTAAGCCACTAGAGTAATCTTTTTAACAGTGAAATGCCACGCCATGGCATTTCACCTTTTATATCCTTCAGACTGGGTTTAGTAGCTCACGCCTGTAATCCCAGCACTTTGGGAGGCTGAGGTGGGAGGATTGCTTGAGCCAAGGAGTTTGAGACCAACCTGGGCAACAAAGTGAGATCCTGTCTCTACCAAAAAAAAAAAAAAAAAACATACAAAAACTTAGCCAGGCTTGGTGGCACATGCCTGTGGTTCCAGCTACTCTGGAAACTGAGCTGTGAGATCACTTGACCCCTGGAGGTCGAGGCTGCAATGAGATGTGATTGTGCCACTGCACAACAGCCTGGGGGACAGAGCAAGACCCGTCTCAACACAAAACCAAAAAAATCCTTGAATGTCTCCTTTTGTACCTCTAGAGCAGTTTTTTTTCTTTTGTGAGATTGAGTTTCACTCTTGTCACCCAGGCTGGAGTGCAATGGCACGCTCTCAGTTCACTGCAACCCCTGCCTCCTCCTGGATTCTAAAGTTTCTTAGCTAGAATCTTACATCTTTCATCCGGTCTGTCTGTCTTCTTTTTTTTTTTTTTTGAGACGGAGTCTCGCTCTGTCACCCAGGCTGGAGTGTAGTGGCTAGATCTCAGCTCACTGCAAGCTCGGCCTCCCGGGTTTACGCCATTCTCCTGCCTCAGCCTCCTGAGTAGCTGGGACTACAGGCGCCCGCCACCTCGCCCGGCTAGTTTTTTGTATTTTTAGTAGAGACGGGGTTTCACCGTGTTAGTCAGGATGGTCTCGATCTCCTGACCTCGTGATCCGCCCATCTCGGCCTCCCAAAGTGCTGGGATTACAGGCTTGAGCCACCGCGCCCGGCCTGTCTGTCTTCTTTAACTTCATGTCCTGCCATTTTCCACCAAGCACCTGTGCCCACCACCTGCTGGGAATTTTCCGAAAATGCCATGCTTCTCAGAAGCCCAGCCTAGATAATTTGTAAGGCTCTTATTTCAGCTCCCCGGCGAGTTAGCCCCCGTTCTCTGTGAGAAGTACTTTGCTCACTTTCAGGACTTGATGCACCTCTGGCTTCCCTGGAGTCCGAAGCCAACTGCGCTGCCACTGTCAAGCTCTGCCCCCTTCACCTCTGCTGCTGTGTCCAGGGTCCTGGGCTTGCTTCTCTGATTCTTGTTAAGAAATCATCGACCAGGCATGGTGGCTCACGCCTGTAATCCCAGCACTTTGGGAGGCCAAGGTGGGCAGATCACAAGGTCAGGAGATCGAGACCATCCTCGCCAACATGGTGAAACCCTGTCTCTATTAAAAATACAGAAAACTAGCCGGACATGGTGGTTGGCACCTGTAATCCCAGCTACTCGGGAGGCTGAGGCAGGAGAATCACTTGAACCCAGGAGGTGGAGGTTGCAGTGAGCCGAGATTGCGCCACTGCACTCCAGAGTGAGACTCCGTCTCAAAAAAAAAAAAAAGAAGTTGCAGGGTGACGACAGCAGCAGCAGATGAAAGGAGCACAGGCCCTCTGAGTGTCGCACTCTATGACTGCATAGGTCACATGCCCACAAAGCCACTTTACTTCTTTCTAAACTGAGTGCCGTGCTGGAAATGACCCTTCCTGTGTTGCCTGCCTGGCGAAATTTTAGTTGTACTTCTAGACCAGTGTAGGTAGCTCTTCACCTTCTGAGGTTGTCACTAACCCTTTAAGTGTTGGGGCTGGGCACAGTGGCTCATGAGTGTAGTCCCAGCACTCTGGGTGGTTGAGGCAGCTGGATCGCTTGAGCCCAGGAGTTAAAGACCAGCCTGGGCAAAACCTTGTTTCTACAAAAAAACACACACAAAAATTAGCTGAGCATGGTGGCACCCGCCTGTATTCGCAGCTACTTGGGAGGCTGAAGTTGGAGGATCGCTTGAGCCCGGGAGGTTGAGAGCCAATATCGCACCACTGTACTCCAGCCTGGTGACAGAGTGAGACACTGTCTCAAAAAACATACGAACAAAAAAAAGTATGTTGGAAAGTATGGGCCGTCGATATGCATATAACTTAAGGTTTGGAACACAATTGAAGAGACCTCATGTGCTCTCTGATGCCCATAACCTGAACCTACAGAGGCTCATGAACCCAGATTAAAAGTCTCACTTGAGATTCAGTTCGAATGTCGCCTTCTCTAGTAAGCTTTTCTGGCCCCTACTGGGCAGGAGAAAGCACTCCTTCCCCTGCAGGGCCTCGTCCACCCCTTTGTTGTTATAATAATCGTAATCAATTATGGATAACAGTTACCATTTCTGGAGGGCCCACCATCTGTTTGACACATTTCAGAACTTCCTGTAACTTGGCCCATTAGGCATTTTATCACCACCTTCGCAGATGAGGACCTGAGGTTCAGAGTTTAAGGACCAGAGCTTAAGAAAAGGGGCGGGGCCCCTGAGGACTGCAGAGTGCCCCTCATGGCTGTGGCGCCCCGCCCTCAAGTCACCTGTCTTCCTAGACTGATCTCATAGCCTGAGCCCTGGGAAGGTGCAAAGATTTGTGCCGTGTTCATTTCTGCACTCCCAGTGCCTTTCCAGAAGATGGCTGCGACTAAATGAATGATGTAGGATGAATAAATACTTGACTTTACCCACAGGTCTTTTTTTTTTTTTTTTGGAGATAGGATCTCGTTCTGTTGCTAAGGCTGGAGTGCAATGGTGGAGTCTCAGCTCACTGCAACTTCCGCTTCCTGGGTTCAAGCGATTGTCTTGCCTTAGCTTCCCGAGTAGCTGGCGTTACAGGTGTGTATCACTACGCCCAGAGTTTTGTATTTGTATTTTAATTTTTAAATTATTTATTTTAATTAATTAATTAATTTTTTTGAGACAGAGTCTTGCTTTGTCACCCAGGCTGGAGTGCAGTGGTGCAATCTTGGCTCATTCCGACCTCCACCTCCAGGTGCGAGCCACCATGCCCGGCCACCACAGCTCTTTTTATAGTCCTAGATCAGTCACTACTGGGCATCCGCCAACGATGATTGGAGAAAACCAGAGTGCGACTTCCACAAAAGATGCCACATCCTTATATCTGGGCTCTGAGATTCTCTTAGACTTGAGCCAGCACCAAGTGACTGCCCACAGATAGCTTTGAGTCAAACTACATTAACCAAACTCTGAGGTTACCAGGCCAGAGCATTTCTCTTCCCTAGAGCATCTTCCTCTTAACCATGGGTTTGCCAGCTATTGCATTTGTTCCTCAGGCATTTCTGATAAGATATTGGTGGTTTTCTTTTTTTTTTCTTTTTTATGGAGAACAGGGTCTTGCTATGCTGCTCAGGCAGGTCTCGAACTCCTAGGCTCAAGCAATCCTCCCGTCTCTGCCTCCCTAAGTGTTGGGATTACAGGAGTGAGCCAATACACCTGGCTTCTAACGAATTTTTAAAAATAAGCAAACATGCTGCGTGCGGTGGCTCACGCCTGTAATCCCAGCACTTTGGGAGGCTGAGGCAGATGGATCACGAGGTCAGGAAGTTGAGACCATCCTGGCAAACCCGGTGAAACCCTGTCTCTACTAAAAATACAAAAAATTAGCTGGGCGTGGTGGCAGGCGCCTGTATTCCCAGCTACTCGGGAGGCTGAGGCAGGAGAATTGTTGAACCCAGGAGGCAGAGGTTGCAGTGAGCTGAGATCACACCACTGCACTCCAGCCTGGGCAACAGAGCGAGACTCCATCTCAAAAAAAGAAAAAAAAAAAAAAAAGAAAAACAAACACAAATTCTAATCACTTTGGTTGAGTATTTGCCCTAAAAACACTACTGTGATTTGGGGTTTAGGTTCCTAAGTGTCTTGATATTCAGGTTTAAATGACTTAATATTTGGATTCTTGCTGATTTTTCATTTTTTATCTGAATGCCTAGTTACAGGGGTGTCCAATCTTTTGGCTTCCCCAGGCCACATTGGAAGAAGACGAGTGTCTTGGGCCACATATAAAATACACTAACACTAATGATTGCTTATGAGCTAAAAAAGAAAAAAAACCAAAAAAACTCTCATAGTGTTTTAAGAAAGTTGATGAATTTGTGTTGGGCCGCATTCAAAGCATGCCTGCAGGCTGAGGCCGTGGGTTGGACAGCTTGGCCTAGTAAGTATATCAAATGTCCTATGGATGGAATTAGAAATGATCATGTTTTTCAGCTTTGGAAATATTCATTGAGCTGCCTAGCTTCTGATCTCTAATTGGTGTAGCTGACTCTGATGTATCCATCCACGGCACTAAGATTCAGGAAGAGAATGGACATAAAACACTCAAATGTCTGTGAAACCAGTGATTTCATTCTTCTCTTTCCCACACTTGAAAACCCACCCCTGCTGTGGAGTTTTCCTAGCTGACTCGGCTGAGCAAGGTTTCCCCTGGGAGCGGCTGGGAGACTCAGGCAGCAGCTGGGGCTCCAGCCTGACTCGGCTTCAGAGACCCTCTGTTTCAGGTCTGCTGATCTTCAGCCACTGCAGGGAGCTGCTCGTTCTGCCTGTTTCAGCGTGTTCCAGGCCAGACTTGCAGAGGTGAGGAGGACTGAACTATGGGCAGTAGAAGGGTCAGCACTTAATGCATGATCCTGCTTTTCCTCTTTCAGAAGCTGCACCCACTGTAGTCAGCAACAGCCAGCTCAAGACCAAGACCAGTCGATTCTTTGGGTTTGTTTTTGTTTGTTTTTGAGACAGATTCTCACTCTGTCGCCCAGGCTGGAGTGCAGTGGCGCAATCTCGGCTCACTGCAACCTCTGCCTCCTGGGTTCTAGTGATTCTCTTGCCTCAGCCTCACAGGCGCCCACCACTATGCCCGGCGAATTTTTGTAATTTTAGTAGAGACGGTTTAGTAGAGACGGGTGTGGTGGCTCATGCCTTAACCTTAGCACTTCGGGAGGCCGAGGTGGGCGGATCACAAGGTCAGGAGATCGAGACCATCCTGGCTAATAAGGTGAAACCCTGTCTCTACTAAAAGTACAAAAATATTAGCTGGGAGTGGTGGCGGGCACCTGTAGTCCCAGCTACTTGGGAGGCTGAGGCAGGAGAATGGCATGAACCCAGGAGGCGGAGCTTGCAGTGAGCCGAGATCGCATCACTGCACTCCAGCCTGGGCGACAGAGCAAGACTCCATCTCAGTGGGCAGGGCGGGAGATGGAGGGGGAAGTAGAGACAGGGTTTCACCATGTTGGCCAGGCTGGTCTCTAACTCCTGCCTGCCTCAGCCTCCCAAAGTGCTGGGATTACAGACGTGAGCCACCGCGCCCGGCC
Organism: Theropithecus gelada; assembly: GCF_003255815.1. Classification (NCBI taxonomy): domain Eukaryota; kingdom Metazoa; phylum Chordata; class Mammalia; order Primates; family Cercopithecidae; genus Theropithecus; species Theropithecus gelada. The sequence goes on from NC_037670.1 coordinate 176,603,367, forward strand.
CCAATCGATTCTTTTAAGCAGCTGCTAAGAAAAGAATAGATTGTAGGTAAAAATAGATTGTAGGTGGGTGCCTTTTGGGAACTTTTTGTTATTGTTGTTAACAACATTAATAGACTTTTCTTAGGTTTTATCTAGTGTCACAAATGACACAATAGCGAGAATAAAAAGCTCCAGTTTATTTGGGACTTTACCACATTCCAAGCACCGTGCTAAGGCTTTTAACACACATTTTCTTATTCTCGTAGTAACCCTATGAGATGGGTTTTAGATTTTCATATCTATATTTTATGAAGCAGGAAACCAAAGCACAAGGTTAAGTAATTTATTCAAAGTCATGTAATTAGCAAGAGGCACAGCTGGGACTGGAACGCACTCAATTTGGTCTCAAAGCCAGTCTTCCCCACCATAGTGACCTATTGTCTCTTAGTTGTGGAAAAGCCACCAGCCTCCAACTGATGTACCACCTCCCGCTTTCCTCCCCTCCATTACGTCCCTTGTAGAGACCAAGGCCAGATTAAAATTTCCTGAAATACGACTTTAATCCTTCCACTGCCTACTCGAAACGTTCCTCTTACCTAGAGAAGCTGGATCATGTTCTCATTCCTTCTTCTGATAATCAGTTGTCCTCATCTCGCAGAATATCTGTTCCATAACGTCTCCAGCTTGCAGCTGAGGAGCATAAGAAATCTGGAGCTGGCCCAGCATGGTGGCGCATACCTGTAGTCCCTGCTAATCGGGAGGCTGAGGCGGGGGATGGCTTGAGCTCAGGAGTTTTAAGTTGCAGTGAGCTATGAATGCACCAGTCCACCCCAGCCTGGGTGACAGAGCGAGGACCCCAACTCAAAAGCAAACAAAAGAAATTCAGAGCTGCAGGGTGGCATGCGCCTGTAATCCCAGCTACTCGGGAGAGTGAGGTAGGAGAATCACTTGAACCCGAGAAGCGGAGGTTGCAGTGAACTGGGATTGCACCGCCTCACTCCAGCCTGGGCGACAGAGCGAGACTCTGTCTCAAAATAAAAATAAAAAAAAGAAAGAAAAAGAAGAAAGAAAGAAAAAAGAAATCCAGAGCTAAAATTAGGAGAGGAGAGGAAGGATGTAAACTTTGAATGAACCTATATAAAACTGTATGAATATTTTCTACTGTCATTAAAATAAGACACTAAAGGAAGCATTTTATTTTTATTTTTTATTTTTTTTTAGTTGGAGTCTCACTGCATTGCCCAGGCTGGAGTGCAGTGGTGCAATCTCGGCTTACTGCAACCTCCACCTCCCAGGTTCAAGTGATTCTCCTGCCTCAGCCTCCCGAATAGCTGGAGTAGCTGGGACTGCAGGCACACGCCACGACGGCCAGCTAATTTTTGTGTTTTAAGTAGAGGTGGGGTTTCACCATATTAGCCAGGCTGGTCTCGAACTCCTGATCTCAGGTGATCTGCCCTCCTAGGCCTCTCAAAGTGCTGGGATTACAAGTGTGAGCCACCATGCCAGACCTAAAGGAAGCATTTTAAATAAACAGTATATCAGTGACGTTTTCTACTTCTTAAATTACTAATGGTGGCTAAGGCACAATTAATTCTCTTTACCATCTGTTGCTTGCTAAAAACTTTAGTATGCCTTTCCAAGGAAATTTTAATCAAGGGCTTAAAAAAAAAAATTTATTTTTTCCAGGTGTGTATACTAAATTTTTTTCTTGTGTGATTCTCTATTCACTGTTTCAAGTTGTTTTGATTGTAAAATGTATTTGAAGAGCCTCACAATTTGAACAAACTTGTTTTAAATACTCTTCTGTTGAATGAAAGGTATGAGGAAGTACGTCAATACATTTTTCATTTGCTATGTTATGGTTCAACCAGTTTTCTCTGGTTGTTACTAAACTCTCTTTCCAATAATCTATTGATTCTCCTCTGTGTTTACTAAACATCATTTTTATTTCTTTTTTCTTTTTTTTGAGACAGAGTCTCTCTCTGTCACCCAAGCTGGAGTGCAGTGGCACAATCTTGGCTCGCTACAACCACTGCCTCCCGGGTCCAAGCGATTCTCCTGCCTCAGCCCCCAGAGTAGCTGGGATTACAGACACCTGCCACCAAGTCCAGCTACTTTTTGTAGTTTTTTTTTTTTTTTTTTCTGAGACGGAGTCTCGTTCTGTCACCAGGCTGGGGTGCAGTGGTGCTATCTCGGCTCACTGCAACCTCTGCCTATTGGGTTTAAGAGAGTCTCCTGCCTCAGCCTCCTGAGTAGCTGGGACTACAGGTGTGCACCCCCCATGCCCAGCTAATTTTTGTATTTTTAGTAGAGATGGTGTTTCACCATGTTGGCCAGGATGGTCTTGATCTCTTGACCTCATGATCCACCCTCCTCGGCCTCCCAAAGTGCTGGGATTACAGGCATGAGCACGGCACTCAGCCTTTTTTAGTTTTTTAAAATTTTATTTATTTTTATTTAAGATGGAGTCTCACTCTGTCACCCAGACTGGAGTGCAGTGGCATGATCTTGGCTCACTGCAACCTCCACCTCCTGGTAAACATCATTTTTGTAAAGCTACAGAAAAATTATGTTGAGAACAAATGCTGTCATACCTGTTTTGTGTGTGTGGGAGAGGGGTAGCTTTTAATTTTTTTTTTTTTTTTTTTTGGTCTTTGTTGAAGGTGAAGGGGAGACATCATGACATGTTTCACCTGACAAGGGGGGACCGAGCCCTGTCTATCCACTCCATCCCTGCCACATACCCTGGCTCAGATAGGAGCCTTCCCAAGCAGCACTCCCAAGGAGAGTAGCCGTCATTTGGTCCTCGCTGGACATGGGCATTCCTGCATTAGGGAGAAAGCCAAACCTTCTAATCCCACGTTTCCTTCTTATCCCAAGGTGCTATGATGGCCGTTGGTGGTCCTTGCTGGTCCTTGCTGGCCATTATGGCAAGTGATCACACAGCAAGGTCATTTACTTACTTAGATCTCAGTTTCCTTGTCTGTAAAATCAGCGTGTTTGTTCATATTATCTCAGAGGGCTTTTAGAGCTGTAAAAGCAGAAGCCACAGAAAGCCTGAGAGGAGCACAGGTGAAGGCTCTGGGGGGGGGGTGGCTTTGCTTCTTCCATTAGGTCCTCTTCCCGCAGGTACTTTCCAGAGTGCCTGTAATTAACACAGTGGGGGAGCAGAACCGCCGTAAACCCTGTTCAAGCAGGAAGGGAATGGAAGGTCGAGGCGTCCCGACTGCAGCCGCAGCTGTGCTCGGGGCTGCTCAGCCTGGGCTTCGCCCCTCCAGGCAGCTGGGGACTGTTGTGGGTTTTGCATGGTTCACAGAATTAAGTGCAAACGGGGGCCTGTCATTTTTTATTACTCAGAGCCGCTTTCACTAAGCTGGAAAGCTTGTCTCTTGGTCGATGAAAAGTCTTTGTACCGTGGACCCCCGAGTCTGGGCTTCCCCTCACTGAGCAGCTGTGTGACCTGGGGCACATCAACCTCTGGGCCTCACTTAATGGTTATATGGTTCACTGTCACCTGAGGCCAAGTTGAAAAATAGTCTTAGACACCTAAGCACCACCCTTTGTCCCCAGAATCATCCTTGGACCACCCACCCACATCTGCCCTGGGGGGTTTAAATGCCCCTCCCAGGCTCCAGCCTCTTACAGGCTGGGTCACGCTGCCCTGGGGAAGTCTATCTGGCTCCTTACAATAGGGAGAGCAAATCCCTGCTACACCTACCTGAAGCCCAGGACAAACCCCTTTCTGCAACTACAGAGAACCCCATCAGTGTTTCATTTCAGTCACAATAACCTCAAACAGACTCTCAGAATCTCCCTGCACCACTCCTGCTCTGACAAAAAGAAAAAAAAAGGCCAGGCACAGTGCCTCAGGCTTGTAATCCCAGCACTTTGGGAGGCTGAGGCAGGTGGATCTCCTGAAGTCAGGAGTTCAAGACCAGCCTAACCAACATGGCAAGACCTGCCTGGCCCACATGGCAAGACCCTGCCTCTACCAAAAAATACAAAAATTACCCAGGAATGGTGGTGTGTGCCTGTAATCCCAGCTACTTGGGAGGCTGAGGCATGAGAATCACTTGAACCCCAGAGGCAGAGGTTGCAGTGAGTCGAGATCGTGCCACTGCACTCCAGCCTGGGCAACAGGGAGACCCTGTTTCAAAAAAATAAAGAAAAAAGAAAAAAGAGAAGAATCGTACTTATGTTCAGCTGCAATTTACTCAGCAGAGTGATTAATCAATTAATTATTCCATTCACTGAACTATTCAAAAGCATTTGCGAGTGTTTACCATATGCCCTTGTATTGTTGGAGGGTCTGAGCAGCCAGGGCCAGGAGGCCTGTGATGAAAGAGATCTGGACAGTTGACAGAGACACATTTGCAAGTGGGCCTGGGGCCAACCTCAGGACTGGGGGCCGGTTGGGCACTCTGCCTCTCACCACCAAACACCCGCAATTCTTTTTTTGTTTTTTGTTTTTTTGAGACAGAGTCTTGCTCTGTTGCCCAGGCTGGTGGAGTGCAGTGGTGCAATCTCGGTTCACTGCAGCCTCTGCCTCCCGGGTTCAAGTGATTCTCTTGCCTCAGCCTCCCGAGTAGCTGGGATTACAGGCACGTGCCACCATGCCTGACTAATTTATGTATATTTAGTAGAGATGGGGTTTCTGGCCATGTTGGCCAGGCTGGTCTCGAACTTCTGACCTCAGGCGATCCACCTTGGCCTCCCAAAGTGCTGGGATTACAGGCATGAACCACCATGCCTGGCCAAACACCCGCAATTCTAAGGGGTTCTTAGGCTGTCCCCACCTCCACTGTGACCCTCCAGTTTGTCTTTCTTACAACCAACAGAGTGATCACTTGAAAGTGAGTATGTACCTAAAGCTCTTCCTTGCTTTCCTTAGGTTTCTCCTGCCCTTAAGGAAAAAGGGCTTCTGCACAGGCGTTGGAGACCCAGCACAAATGGGTCTCAGCCAGCTCCCCAGCCGCATCGCCCTGCTTCCTGTGTGTTCTTCTGGCAACCAGACCGTGAGCCACGCCTGCCCATGCACACTGTGTGGCTCTTCACCACTATGCTGAGGCCCTTCTCCCAGCTGCCCCTCCCAAACCACCACCAACAGCCTGGCTAAGACATCATTATCCTCAGGATTTTCCAGTTCTTCAGAAAGCTGCTGCTGCAATCACCTGATGGGTTCTCCTGCCTGCTGCACAGACAAAACCAGTGCCCTCAGACCATGGCATTACCGCAGAGAGAGCTTAATTGGAGGCCTGGCAGTATGCCTCACACCTGTAATCCCAGCAATTGGGGAGGCCAAGGTGGGAGGATTGCTTGAACCCAGGTATTTGAGACCAGCCTGGGCAACATAGAGAGCCCCAGTCTCTTAAAAAAAAAAAGGAGAAAAAAAAAATGTTTAGTAGAAGCTGGCCACACCATGAGGGAGATGGAGCTATCACTCAAATCACTCCCCTGAAGGCTCGATTGAACCTTAGGGTTTTTATGGGCAATTTGTTGGGCAGGGGACTAGGGAACGGGTGCTGCTGATTGGTTGGGGATGAGATCATAGGGGTGTGGAAAATAGTCCCATGTGCTGAGTCTGCCTCTGGGTGGGGATGTAGGACCACTTCTTATGACTCCCAAGTCCAGGTGGGGTCAGTTTGAAAAATATCTCAAAAAACCAACCTTAGGCTTTACAGTAGTGATGTTATCTGGCCGCATGATCTCTGAGCAGTAAGGGATTGTGGAAACACCTGTCGGGCAGGGTGTGGTGGCTTGTGCCTATAATCCCAGCACTTTGGGAGGTCAAGGCAGGAAAATCACTTCAGGCCAGCAGTTCAAAATCAGCTTAGAGACAACAAGATATCATCTCTACAAAAAAATAAAAAATTACCTAGGCGTGGTGGTGCATACCCATAGTCCTAGCTACTAGGAGGCTGAGGTGGGAGGATTGCTTGAGCCTAGGGAGGTCAAGGCTGCAGTGAACTGTGATTGTGCCATTGCACTCCAGCCTTGGTGACAGAGAGCAAGACCCTGTCTCAAAAAAAAAAAAAAAAAAAGATTAAATACAAATTTTTTAAAAAAGGAAACTACATCTATCTTACGGCCTTGCACTCATCTTATAAAGCTGGTTTCAGCAGCCCAGAACAGGGAAGGGATTAGTTTTAAGAAGGGATTATTATCACTCTTGCTTCAAGGTTAAGCTATAGACTAAATTTCTCCCAAAGTTAGCCTGGCTCAGGCCCAGAAATGACCAAGAACGCTTGGAAGTCAGAAGCAAGATGGCATTAACTATGTCAGATTTCTCTTACTCTCATAATTTTGCAAAGGCAGTTTTGCTCCAACGTTATTAGCCTATTTTCTTTTTTGAGACGGAGTTTTGCTGTTGTCACCCAGGCTGAAGTGCAATGATGCGATCTTGGCTCACTATAACCCCTGCCTCCCGGGTTCAAGCGATTCTCCTGCCTCAGACTCCCAAGTAGCTGGGATTAAAGGCACCTACCACCACGCCCGGCTAACTTTTTGTGTTTTTAGTAGAGATGGGGTTTCACCATGTTGGTTAGGCTAGTCTTGAACTCCTGACCTCAGGTGATTCACCCGCCTCAGCCTCCCAAAGTGCTGGGATTACAGGCATGAGCTACAATGCCCAGCCTATTAACCCACTTTCTACATATCTCTACACCCTCACCCTACTGCATGACAATTATCTGCTTATTTTCATGTCTTTTCCACTCCTTGCAACCTAGAGGGCTGTCCTTATTTGTAACCCCAGTGCCAGGCATGGATAGGTTTGAATTAAAGTGAGCCCTCAATATGTGTTGGTTGACTGAATTAATGTGGGATGTGTAATTACGCGTCTGTGCCTATAGTGATTTTTGGTTGGAGAGGCCAAGGCAACAGTCTATACTTCTGAATCCAGAAGATAAGAGAAACTAAGATTTTGAGAGCATCAGGTGGGTGAGAAAGCCACGCCAGCCCAGTGCCTGCCTTGCATTTCACCTGGCTCTCTGTGTCAGGGTGAGAAGATGTTTGTTTGCTTTTAAGTGCTTGCAACTCTCTAAAAAAATGTGTATTATTATTGTATACCCAGGCCAGGTTCTTCTCCTTAACTTCTCTGGAATCAGAGTTAGAAAAACTGAAGGACTGTTCCTGGGTGTCTTGTTCTTCATTCAGGAACAGAGCTGGCCATGTTCTTCCACCGATGCCCGCTGCGTAGATTGTTAGGATTAGGTCAAAGATGTATTCGCAGTATTTGGCATCGCATCTGGCCTGTAGCACGCGCTCAGTAAATGCTGCTCTTATTATTGTTGTGATTGATGAGGTGTGCTGGAAATTTTGTTTTGGCTCCTCTCCAGGACACTGGTCATCCTTGGGATATGAAGCCTGTTCGCCAGGGCGGCCGTTTGCTGGATTCCCAAAAACTCTGTGTTCTTGGGTGGACCTCCTCGAGAGAGCACTGTCCCAGCAGTTTCATGATGCCACCGTCGCTGCTGGGGACTGGAGCTTAAGGGACTTGCTGGCTGCTAATGAAGACCATCCAGCCACACTCTTTCCAGGGATCTCGTTTCACCATCTCAGGTAACAATGCCCAATGCCTTCTGTCTTCATTTTTCACTCCTTTTTTTTTTTTTTTTTTTTTTTGAGACAGTCTGGCTCTGTTGCTCAGGCTGGAGTGCAGTGGCACAATCTCGGCTCCTGCAACCTCTGCCTCCTGGGTTCAAGCGATTTTCCTGCCTCAGCCTTCTGAGTAGCTGGGATTATAGGTGCCCGCCACCATGACCAGCTAATTTTTTGTATTTTTAGTAGAGATGGGGTTTCACTGTGTTGGCCAGGCTGGTCTTGAACTCCTGACCGAGACAGGGTCTCACTCTGTCACCCACACTGGAGTGCACTGGCACAATCAGAGCTCACTACATGCTTGACCTCCTGGGATCAAGTGATCCTCCTGCCTCAGCCTCCTGAGTAGCTGGGACTACAGGCACGCACCACCATGCCCGACTAATTTTTTGTATTCTTTGTTGAGATGGGTGTTTCGTCATGTTGGCCAGGCTGCTCTGGAACTCCTGATGTCAAATGATTCACCCATCTCGACCTCCCAAAGTGCTGGGATTACAGCTGTGAGCCACTGTGCCCAGCCATTCACTCCATTTTGGATATTCAAATCTATCCTCACTGATGTCTTTAAAATCTCAGTGTAGCCACTTGGTTATCTGTTTTGTGTGCTTTTTCCCGTTCATGAATGTCCCAGACAAATGCAAGGGTGATTAGGCTGCTCTCTGCCTCTCCACATTCTATGTGGATGTGCATGGGGGTCAGGAAAGAGGAAGAAACACAATTCAGGGGATATTCTGTGTGGATATCACTTCATTTCCCCCTTTTTCACTAGGGGGAAATGTACATGGGTTACATATACTAGGGGTTAAAATGTACATGAAATTTACATGAGGAAACAACATGTACTAGGTGTTAAAATGTACATAAAAGGAGGCAAAATTGAAAAAAAAAAATTCAGCTTGACAGGCATATGTGGAAAGAAAGAAGGAGTGGTGCCACCCTTTTATTTTGGGGACAGTGCAAATATTACGGACTGATTTTTTTTTTTTTTTTTTTTTTGAGACAGAGTTTTGCTTTTGTCACCCAGGCTGGAGTGCAATGATGCGATCTCAGCTCACCGCAACCTCTACCTCCTGGGTTCAAGCGATTCTCCTGCCTCAGCCTCCCGAGTAGCTGGGATTACAGGCATGTGCCACCACACCCAGCTAATTTTGTATTTTTTTTTAAGTAGAGACAAGGTTTCTCCATGTTGGTTAGGCTGGTCTCAAACTCCTGACCTCAGGTGATCTGCCCACCTTGGCCTCCCAAAGTCCTGGGATTACAAGCGTGAGCCACCGCGTCTGGCCATGGACTGACTTTATGTAGAAGAGGTTATTTTTTTTTTAACCCAGCTGAGCCCATTCTTTACCCTTGCCAACTGGTATCATTAGCCATTTCCCAGCATGGGGAGTCCAGGAAGCCTCCCAAGTGTGGGACCTGGGCCTCACCCTGCTGCTCCACGCACAAGCCTCCCCAGCAATCTCCATTTGGACAGTGGTGGTAGCATCCTCAGGGGACTCCCTGAAATTCACTTACACTCTTGGTGGAAAAACAACCTTCTTTAATCAAGGAAGATTGTTCTCTGTAGATGAGTGCTCAGGAGAGTTTCTGTGCCCCATCGGCAAGGTCAGCTAAATACATCCATCCAGTGAAAGACTGAGGTGGGAGCTGAGCTCATGCTCAGGCCTTCCGTGGAAGCACAAGTGCCCTGCCCTGGAGAATCATGCCAAGAATACTGCATGCTTGGGGGCAGGGGCTGGGGGAGTAGCGTGAATCCAGCCTCAAAGGTGGGAAATAGTCATGGCATTGGTAAAAGACTGTCAACTTACATTCAGGTTAAAATTCCAAGGCAAGCCCCCCAAACGGTGGTGTATAGGCTGAAGTGGCAACTGAAATTGCTCAGAATCCTACCATTCTGGTAGGTTTTATATAAAAATAGCTTTACTGAGATACAATTGATAGACGATAAATTACACGTACTTAACGGGTACAATTGGATAAATTTTGACATATGCATATACTCATGAAACTGTCAACACCACCAAGATGGTGAACACATTCATCACTCTCAAAAGTTTCCTTGTGGCCTTTTGTAATCTGTCCCTCCTGCCTTTTCCCACTACTACGCTCTCAGCTGTGTCCTCACGGGCGCTCTCTCTCTCTCTCTCCCCCCCCACCCTCTCTCTCTATATATATATGCCTGGTATATAGCTGGGATTACAGGCACCCACCACCACGCCTGGCTAATTTTTGTATTTTTAGTAGAGATGGAGTTTCACCATGTTGGCCAGGCTGGTCTCGAACTCCTGACCTTGTGATCTGCCCGCCTCAGCCTCCCAAAGTGCTGGGATTACAGGCGTGAGCCACTGAACCCGGCCCCCCACAGGCTCTTATAGATCAGTTGGTATTTGCTAGAAGTTTGTATAAATAGAACCATACAATATGGATTATCTTACATTTGTTTTTCTCTTTTGCCACATAACACAGTTATTTTGAAATTCATCCATACTGTTGCCTGAATTTCATTGTAGGAATGTACTACTTTACCCATCACCTGGTGAAGGACATTTGGGTTGTTTCCAAATTTTGGCAATTTTGAGGAGAATGGCTATGAATATTTGTATACAAGTCTTTGTATGTACTTGTTTTAATTTCTCTTGGGTTGATGGCACATCTACTCAGTGTATGTTTAACTTAGAAAAACCCAGCTAGCCAGGAGCGGTGGCTCAATCCTGTAATCCCAGCACTTTGGGAGGCCGAGGCAGGTAGATCACGAGGTCAGGAGATTGACACCATCCTGGCCAACATGGTGAAACCCAGTCTCTACTAAAAATACAAAAAATTAGCTGGGTGTAGTGGCATGCACCTGTAATCCCAGCTTCTTGGGAGACTGAGGCAGAAGAATTGTTTGAACCTGAGAGGCAGAGGTTGCAGTGAGCTGAGATTGCGCAACTGCACTCCAGCCTGGGCAACAGAGTGAGACTCTGTCTCAAAAAACAAAAACAGAAACAAAAAACCAACCAAAAAAACCCCACCCGCCTGACTTCCAAAGTGGTTGTTATATTTTACATTGCCAACAGCAGTGTATGAGAATTCAAGTTCTCTAATAGCCTCATTAATGCTTGATACAATCAGTCTTTAAGCCATTCTAATAAATGCACGGTGGTATCTCATTGTGGGTTTAGTTTGCGTTTCCCTAATGGCCAATGACTTGAACATCTTTTCATGTGCTATTTACCATCCATCTAGGTTCTTTGGTGAAGTGTCTGTCCAAATCTTGTACCTTTTTTAAAAATTAGGTAGTTTACTTTCATTTTAATTTAATTAAATTAATTAATAATTTATTATCGAGACTGGGTTTTGCTCTGTCACCCAGGCTGAAGTGCAGTAGCGTGATCTCAGCTCATTGCAACCCCTGCCCCCTGGAGTTAAGCAATCCTTCCACCTCAGCCTCCTGAGTACTTGGGACCACAGGCACGCGCCACCACACCTGGCTAATTTTTTGTATTTTTTGTAGAGACTGGGTTTCACCATGTTGCCCAGGGTGGCACTGAGCTCAAATGATCCACCTGCCTTGGCCTCCCACAGTCCTGGGATTATAAGTGTGAGCCACCACGCTTGGCCCTCATTCTCTAATATGCCTTTGGAAGGGCAAAAAATTGTTAACTTTGTGGAAGTACAACTTATAATTTTTTTTTATTTATGGATTATAGTTTTGGTTTTCTAAGAAATCTTTGCCTTAGGATCAATAGATTTTCTTTTAGAAGTTTTAAAGTTTTAGGTTTTACATTTAGAATTAATTTTTGTGTATGATGTGAGTCAGGGATCTAAATTATTAAATTTTTTTTTTTTTTTTTTTAAGTTAGAGATAGAGTTTGGCCATGTTGCCCTGGCTGGTCTCAAACTCCTGAGCTCAGACAATCTGCCTACCTTGGCCTCCCCAAGTATTGAGATTATAGGCATGGGCCACTGCGCCAAGCCTTAAATAATTTTTTGCACGTGGATATCTAAGTGTTCCAGCACCATCTGTTGAAAAGATGATCCTTTCCCTTAGCTGCCTTTGCATATCTCTTGAAAATCAATTGATGTCTGTATATATGTATGGGTCTATTGCTACACTTTTATTCTGTTCTATTGATCTGTTTGTCTGTTTTTATACCACTATCACATTGCTTTGATTACTGAAGCTTTGTAATAAGTCTTGAAGTCAGGTCCTTTGCATTTCCGTATGAATTTTAAAATCAACTTATCAATTTCTACAAAAAAGCCTGCTGAAAATTTAAGTGGGATTGTGTGGGATCTAGCAATATTGAATCTTTATTTTTTATTTTTTGTTTTTATTTTTGAGACAGAGTCTTGCTCTGCGGCTCAGGCTGGAGTGCAGTGGTGCGATCTGGGCTCATTGCAACTTCCACCTCCTGGGTTCAAGCCATTCTTCTGCCTCAGCCTCCTGAGTAGCTGTGATTGTAGGTGCATGCCACCGTGCCCGGCTAATTTTTGTATTTTTAGTAGAGATGGTGTTTCACCATATTGGCCAGGCTGGTCTTGAACTCCTGACCTTGGGTGAGCCACCCACATCGGCCTCCCAAAGTGCTAGGATTACAGGCACGAGCCACTGCGCCTGGCCACTGAGTCTTCTAATTGGTGAATAAATACATTTATTGTCTGGGCATGGTAGCTCACACCAGTAATCCCAGCACTTTGGGAGGCTGAGGCAGGAGGATCACTGGAGGCCAGGAGTTTGAGACCAGCCTAGGCAACACTGTCTCTACAAAAAAAGTAAAAAATAAAAATAAAAAACTGGGTAAAAAATATATTTCTCCATTTATTTAATCCTTTGATTTCTTGCAGCAATGTTCTATTAGTTTTCAGTGTATAACCTTTGTTCATCCTTTGTCAGATTTATGCCTAAGTGTGTCACGTGTTTTAATTGTTATTTTTTAAATTTCAAATTTCAATTGCTCATTGTTTGAATGTAGAAATGTTTGTTTTTGTATTCTGATATTGAATCCTCCACTCTTGCTAATTAGCCTTTTTGTAGATTCATCAGATTTTCCAGAGCTGATTACATTACCTGTGAGTAGAGACAGTTTCACTTTTTCCTTTGTTTTATGACTTCCTTACTTCCATTGATTGATTGATTTTTCAGGCCTTATTGCTCCATTGGGGCATCCAGGGCACTGCTGAATGGAAGTGGCGAGAGTGGACATCCTTGCCTTGCTCCTGCCCTTAGTGGAAAGCATTCACTCTCTCGCTGTGGAGTGTGATGATAGTTGTATGTTTTTCATAGATGCCCTTTTTCAGGTTGAGGAAGTACCCTTCTTTTCTTAGTTTACTGAGAGTTTGTTAGGAATGGATGCTGGATTTGGTCAAATGCTTTTTCTATGTCTATGATGATAATGTTTTTCTTGAGTCTATGAATAGAGTTTACTACACTGATTGATTTGCAAATGCTAAACCAACTTTGCATTTATGGGATAAACCTCACTTGGTCATGATGTCTTATCTGTTTTACATATTGGTGTATTTGTTGAGAGCTTTCGCATCTATGTTCATGAGGAATATTGGTCAATAGTCTTCTTTTAATGTCTTTATCTGGTTTTGGTAACAGAGTAATACTTGCCTCATAGAATGAGGGAATGGGAAGTGGTCCCTACTTTTCAATTCTCTGGAAGAGTTTGTGTAGAATTACTATTATGTATTTCTTCAATATTTTGTGGAATTCAAGAATGAATTCTTACTAGCTTGGAGAAAAATTGTGGAAGACTGGAATGGACTGAAAGGATTAGAAAGTATATCCTGTCTAGCTCAGCTCCTAAGCTGAGCCTGTCATTGTCTTTGGGATGGTTTACGACTCTGTGAATTGTAGAAAATTGATTCTTGTCCATAGAAATGCAAACTAATTGTGTCTGGTGGAACACAATTTATTTTTGCCTTGTGGATTGACCTATCTTGTATATATCGTAAAATCATTTTACATTATTGCCTGTTTGAATTTCTTTTGAATCAGTTGTAACATTTTACTGGTTCTCCCATTAGATAATGAGCTAAATGAAGTCTCTGACATGAGTACATTTTATATTTGCAGAGCAATTATAATTTTACCTTTAAAATTATCTTTTATCTTTTGGCTGGACGCAGTGAAATCCCTGCACTTTGGGAGACTTGAGGTGGGAGGATCACATGAGCCCAGGAATTTGAGGTTACAGTAAGCTAAGGTTGCACCACTGCATTCCAGCCTGGGTGACACAGGAATGATGAAAATTCTCAGTATAGGCTTTGTTTGTTCTAAGGGTTGTTACGTTGGTTAGTTGCTAATGACATACAAGGTCATTTATTGTAGATGGCAAAAATGATGATACCCAGAGAAGAGGTATTTTATAGTTAAGATTAAAGAGAAGATTGGAAATTGTTTTTGCAGCCGGGCATGGTGGCTAACACCTGTAATCCCAGAACTTTGGGAGGCTGAGGCGGGAGGATCACCTGAGGTCAAGAGTTTGAGACCAGCCTGGCCAACATGGTAAAACCCCATCTCTACTAAAAATACAAATACAAAAATTAGCTGGGTGTGGTGGTGTGTGCCTGTAATCTCAGCTACTGGGGAGGCTGAGGCGGGAGAATCACTTGAACCTGGGAGGCAGAGGTTGCAGTGAGCTGAGATTGTGCCATCGCACTCCAGCCTGGGCGACAAGAGCAAAACTCTGTCTCAAAAAAACAAAAAAACAAAAAGAAAGAAAATTGTTTTTCATCTTCAAAAAGAGGTATTTGGATAGATACTTTTTTTTTTTTTCTTCTTTTGAGATGGAGCCTTGCTCTGTCACCCAGGCTGGAGTGCAGTGGTACGATCTTGGCTCACTGCAACCAACCCCCACCTCTCCCCCAGGTTCAAGCAATTCTCCTGCCTCAGCCTCCTGAGTAACTAGGACTACAGGCACATGCTGCCATGCCCAGCTAATTTTTTCTATTTTAGTAGAGATGGGGTTTCACCATGTTACGCAGGCTGGTCTCAAACTCCTGAGCTCAGACAATCTGCCCGCCTCAGCCTCCCAAAATGCTGGGATTACAGGTGTAAGCCACCGCGCACAGCCAATACTTTTTTTTGTGAGAGAGAGAGAAAGGGATTTGCTCTGTTGTCACCCAGGCTGGAGTACAGTGGTGCAATCATTACTCAGTGCAGCCTCCGCCTCCTGGGCCCAACCTATCCTCCTACCACAGCCTCCCAAGTAGCTGCGATAACAGGTGCTTGCCACCACACTGGCTATTTTTTTTTTTTTATTTTAGAGATAGGGTCTCCCTATGTTGCCCAGGCTGTTCTTGAACTCTTGGCCTCAAGCAGTCCTCCTGCCTCAGCCTTCCAAACTATTGGGATTACAGGTGTGAGCCATCATGACCAGCCTGAATAGATACTTTCTTTTTTTTTTTTTTTTTTTGAGACGGAGTCTGGCTCTGTCGCCCGGGCTGGAGTGCAGTGGCCAGATCTCAGCTCACTGCAAGCTCCGCCTCCCGGGTTTACGCCATTCTCCTGCCTCAGCCTCCCGAGTAGCTGGGACTACAGGCGCCCGCCGCCTCGCCCGGCTAGTTTTTTGTATTTTTTAGTAGAGACGGGGTTTCACCGTGTTCGCCAGGATGGTCTCGATCTCCTGACCTCGTGATCCTCCCGTCTCGGCCTCCCAAAGTGCTGGGATTACAGGCTTGAGCCACCGCGCCCGGCCCTGAATAGATACTTTCTAAGGTCCTTTCCTATTCTAACCATCCAACTCCAACCCACTGATTTCATGATGAATTTATTTTAATTTCCAGAGTTCAGTTTCACAATTTGCTGTGTTTTTTGTTTTGTTTTTGTTTTTGTTTTTTTGTGTGACAGTTTTGCTCTTGTTGCCTGGGGTGGAATGCAATGATGCGATCTCGGCTAATCGCAACCTCCACTTCCCAGGTTCGAGTGATTCTCCTGCTTTAGCCTCCCTAGTTACAGGCATGCGCCACCACGCCCGGCTAATCTTGTACTTTTAGGAGAGTCAGGGTTTCTCCATGTTGGTCAGGCTGGTCTCCAACTCCCGACTTCAGGTGATCCGCCCGCCTTGATCTCCCAAAGTGCTGGGATTATAGGTGTGAGCCACCATGCCCAGCCGGCTGGTTTCATTATTTGTTAAACAAGATAGTAACATCTGGCTGGGCACAGTGGCTCATGCCTGTAATCCCAGCACTTTGGGAAGCTGAGGTAGGTAGATGGCTTGAGCCCAGGAGTTTGAGACCAGGCTGGGCAACATGGAAAAACCCCATCTCTATAAAAACTAAAAAATAATAATTGGCCAGATGTGGTGGTGTATACCTGTAATCCCAACTACTTGGGAGGCTGAGGTGGGAGGATCACTTGAGGCTGGGAAGTGAAGGTTGTTGCAGTGAGCTGCAATCGCACCACTACACTCCAGCCTGGGTGACAGAGCAAGACCCTATCTCAAAAACAAACAAACAAAAACAGAAAAAAAAAAAAAAGAAAGAAAAAAGAACAAAGAAAAAAGGACAGGAACATCTTCTGTATGCATTTCAGATAATTAAATAATATGGAAAGCAAAGATAGATGTTCCTAACTCCAATTCCCTCATTTTGGCCATAGATTAAATTTTGTCATCCATGTAATCTTCCAGGAAACCTGAATAAGCTGATTTTAATTTAATTTTTTTTAACAACTGGTAATCAATTTATTAAAATAGTCGACTTAAGCATCTGCGGTGATGACTTCCACCTCAGCTCCCCGCTCAGTACCGATGGAGTCATCTGCTTAGCCATCTCAAGGACTGTGCGAGTCAATGAGTAGCTTGTGGATTCTCATCTGGAAGCGATCCCATGTCTTAGAACCTTCACCAAAAGGAGTTTCTCTTATAGTGGTTCTCAAAGTCTTGGTAGGCATTCCAGCTGGTCCCTTCACTTTGAGATTCTTTTCCTTTGCCCCTCTGATCAAATGGGCACATACCGCCAGGGATTTTACCTTGCAGCTTGTTAGAGTGGTTCAAATTCAGTGAATTGCCACTTCAGCTCCACAGGTGTTTTTATGGCATCTTTAAATGCCTTGACTGTTGTGCAGCTTCCTGACCGACTTGTTCCTGGGCAAGAGTGAACAGCGGTGCGTGAGGAGCGGGAGCGGGTGGATCTGAGCTCCTCACCACCTACCACTGCGATCTCCTCAAAGAGTGAATTTTTTTCTGTTTGTGACAGAGTCTTGCTCTGTCGCCTAGGCTGGAGTGCAGTGGCGCCATCTCAGCTCACTGCAACCTCCGCCTCCTGGGTTTAAGCGATTCTCCTGCCTCAGCTTCCCAAGTAGCTGGGATTACAGGCACATGCCACCATACCCAGCTAATTTTTGTATTTTTGTTTCGCCATGTTGGCCAGGCTGGTCTCAAACTCCTGACTTCAGGTGATTCGCCCATCTTGGCCTCCTAAAGTGTTGGGATTATAGGCGTGAGCCACGGCGCCTGGCCTAGTCTATGTTCTTAGTAGCTGAGCATATGTATACATCCTTTGAACCTTTGTGGACGTGTTTCCTTATATGTTTTTCCCTTTCTATTTATTTATTTTTTGAGACAGAGTCTTGCTCTGTCACCCAGGCTGGAGTGCAGTGGCATGATCTCAGCTCACTGCAACCTCTGACTCCTGGGTTGGAGCAATTCTCCTATCTCAGTCTCCCGAATAGCTGGGATTACAGGTGCCCGCCACCATGTCTGGCTAGTTTTTTTTGTATTTTTAGTAGAGACAGAGTTTCACCATTATTGACCAGGCTGGTCTCCAACTCCTGGCCTCAAGTGATCCACCTGTCTTGGCCTCCCAAAGTGCTGAGACTACAGGCATGAGCCACCGTACCTGGCCTGCTTCCTTATCCTTAAAATGAAATTAGGTTGGATAATATTTAAGTTCTCTTCCGATCTAAAGTTCAGAAAAAAATTTTATAATGTGAGAGAAAAATAGGAAGTATATCATACATTTTCATGTCTATCAGTCTATCCACCAATCTTCCATCCGTTTACTCTGTAAGTGTTTTCTGTGTGCAAGGCACCTTGCAGGCTACAGAAACAATGTCCAAGATGTAGCCCTGCTTTCAAGGATGTTATGGAAATCCTTCTCCTGCCAGGGTGTGAGGAGGTGGGGAGAGCGGAGAACTGGGGAGAACTCCTTGAAGGGGCCTTTACTAGCCAGTGCTAGAGGAAGCTGCTAATCAATCAATTAATTAATTAACAATCAGCAAATGGCAGACAGTGGGGAAGTGTGGCTTAGCTTCCAAATGCTAATTACTGGCCCCTTTATGGAGCTGAGACAGGGCAAATCATTGCAGGATCCCAGATGAGCTGGCACACAGACATTGCGAGGAGGGTGCGATTCTCCTCTGTACCAGCATGCTTGCCAGCTTTTATCTGGTGAGATTAATTAGAACTTTTAGAAGTGCAAGTTAGGGCCATAAAATATTAACATTCATGTCACTGGTGATCTGTAAGTGTACTGAGAGAGCCCGGAGCAATTTTAGGGTATTGTTGCTTGAACAGCGATCTGGAGGTTTAGATTTCTTTTCCAGTGACAGTTTCTCAGTGGCTGCTCAGTGGCTGTGGATCCTCACCAAACTGACCCCTGCCATTGAATGTCCCTTGCCTCTGTGAGTTCATGCATTCGTCTGTCTCATCCCTTTCATGCTTCCCAGAAACTGTAATGTCATGTTGGTACCTTTGTCATACACCTACGTTTGGAATCCCGGCTGTGGGTCTCTAGGAAAACTGCTGGCTCAGTGTTCCAGGCTGTTCCTCCCATCATTATCATGACCTCTGATGCCCCATCACAGAAACTCCCATAACTAAATGCTCCCAGAAGGTGATGTTAATAATGGACTGGTTCATTTGCCTTAGTTTCCTTTTTTTTTTTCCCTTTCAGAATAGCTGGGATTACAGGCACCTGCCACCGTGCCTGGCTAAATTTTGTATTTTTGGTAGAGACAGGGTTTCACCATGTTGGCCAGGCTGGTCTCAAACTCCTGACCTCAGGCGATTCATCCGCCTCGCCTCCCAAAGTGCTGGGATTTACAGGCGTGAGCCACCATGCCGGGCCACGCCTACAGCACCCGGTGTTCCCAGGCGGTCTCCCATCCAAGTACTAACCAGGCCTGACCCTGCTTAGCTTCCCAGATCAGACTAGATCGGGTGCATTCAGGGTGGTATGGTGGTAGACTCTTGCTTTTTTTTTTTTTTTTTTTTGAGATGGAGTCTTACTCCATCACTCAGACTGGAGTGCAGTGGCGCAGCCTCAGCTCACTGAAACTTCTGCCTCCTAGGTTCAAGTGATTCTCCTGCCTCAACCTCCTGAGTAGCTGGGATTACAGGCGTCTGGCACCACACCCAGCTAATTTTTGTATTTTTAGTAGAGACAGGGTTTCACCATGTTGGCCTGGCTTGTCTTGAACTCCTGACCTCAGGGGATCCGCCCGACTCGACCTCCCAAAGTGCTATGATTACAAGCGTGAGCCACCACACCCGGCTGCAGTATCATGGATTTACATGAAAAGAAATATACAGTATTAGAACTCTGGGACTTTGAGATGTGCTAGGTAAGATTTCACAGGTACAAATGGATTGTCTCAGACACAGAACTGTCACAATGCACTGCTGGGGAGACGCAGAACCCCTGAGGTATCCTCTTCCCATATGCTGTGTTCTAAGGAATGACAAGACCTGACCACAACTAGACCCAATGGGCTAATGTGACCATTTCAACTCCATCATGTGAGGGGACATTTGTCACACCCGAGGTTTCCCATCACCCTCTGGGCGCCTTTCTCCAGTGAAATTTCCATGTTCTAAACTCTGCCGCCTCTACCAAGAAGTGTGAATTCAGGGCTGGGCACGGTGGCTCATACCTATAATCCTAGCACTTTGGGAGGCCCAGGCAGGTGGATCACTTGAGGTCAGTAGTTCAAGACCAGCCTGGCCAGCATGGTGAAACCCCATCCTACTAAAAATACAAACATTAGCTCTACATGGTGGTGCATGCCTGTAGTCCCAGCTACTCGGGAGGCTGAGGCAGGAGAATCACTTGAAACCGGGAGGCAGAGGTTGCAATGAGCCGAGATTGTGAGCCACTGCACTCCAGCCTGGGCAACAGAGCAAGACAACTCCTGAAAAAAAAAAAAAAGAAATGTGAACTCAGACTCCTAGCCTCTCTGCCAGGAGACACGGACACGCTTCCCAGCTCACACCCCTCAGATGCACCTGTTTTAAGCTTTGACATGACAGGGGCCGGTTGATGGAGAGGCTCTGTGTGCGGATCCTGCTCTGCTGGTGCTGGTGGTGGCGGTGACACCTGGCTGCTGGGGGCAGCAGTGGTGGCAAGAGTGAGTCCCTGAGGCCCATGTTGGGTTCAGCTATGCTTGCAGGAAAGTCACGCCCCCAGGCTCAGGTCTCGGGAGAGGCTGTGGCCGTGGCCGTGAGAGTTGCCGCAGGAAGCTCAGTCTCAACACTTTTCCTCTGACCCCTCTCAAGGGGGGTTGAGCCTGTGAGTTACTTGAGGTCTTTAGCAAATCTTTTGTGTCTGTCTTTTTCTGCTTAAATTAGCCATGGTGAATTGTGTTTTGAGTTTTGTTTTTGGTAACTAAAAATCCTGACCCTTACACATTGGTACCAGGAGTGGTCCCAAGCAACAGACCTTCAGGAAAAGCGAGATCTGAAGTTTATTATCTGAAATGAGTGGGTCTGATCACAGAGAGAATGCATTTCATGTAGAAGGGTGGGCACCAGGGGCAAAACTGGTACTTCAATGAGGGCTTTGTCATGATCTGGACAGTCCCGACCATTGAAGGCAAGGCTTTGTGGGGAATGAAAGGGGACAGCCATGGAATGTGATGGAAACAAGAAGGTTAAACTTGGCGGGTTGTTTGGCTGCTTTTAAACACTCTGGAGGACCCTCTGTAGTTCCCGAGCATGATGATTGGGTGTTCACGTGCATGTGTGGGATGTGCCACCCTCTGAACCTTATTATGATGTTGGCACATTACCCTGGACCTGACCTTGGATAAACAAACAAACAAACAAACCGGAGGCCAGGTGTGGTGGCTCACACCTGTAATCCCAGCACTTTGGGAGGCCATGGTAGGCAGATCACTTGAGGTCAGGAGTTTGAGACCAGCCTCACCAATATGGTGAAACGCTGTCTCTACTAAAAATATAAAAATTAGCTGGGTGTGGTGGCGGGCGCCTGGAATCCCAGCTACTCAGGTGGCTGAGGCAGGAGAATCACCTGAATCCGGGAGGCAGAGGTTGCAGTGAGGCAAGATCGCACCACTGCACTCCAGGGCGACATAGTGAGACTCTGTCTCAGAAAAAGAAAAGAAAAAAAAAATGGCCAGGCATGCTGGCTCACACCTGTAATCCCAGCACTTTGAGAGGCTGAGGCAGGTGGATCACCTGAGGTCAAGAGCTCGAGACCAGCCTGACCAACGTGGTGAAACCCCATCTCTACTAAAAATACAAAATTAGCCTGGTGGCGGGCACCTGTAATCCCAGCTACTTGGGAGGCTGAAGCAGGAGAATCACTTGAACCCAGGAGGTGGAGGTTGCAGTGAGCCAAGATTGTGCCATTGCACTCCAGCCTGGGTGACAGGAACAAAACTCCATCTCAAAAAAAAAAAAAAAAAAAAAAAAATACACTGGAGACAATAAGTCTTAAGTTTTGGCTTAAGATGTTTTCAAAGAACTGGGGAATTTCTGACTCTTCTGAATGGGAATCTCCAACAATGGCAGCGTGGGGCTGCTGGTCTGTGCAGCTTGGCTCCTGTGTACCGTTTACGACCTGTGACAGGCTGCGCTCTATTTCATGAACAGCAGGACTCCCCTCAGGAAGACTCCACAGGGTCCTGCGGCTTGGAGGGGGCCATGCGGAGAGATCTGGATGACCTGGAGCTTGCTGTATCCCCAACCCACAGAGTGCCCCTTCCAGCAGAAGCTGCCCCCGTTCTGCCTGATGGAGCTTGAAGACCCCGTAACAGGCTCACAGGACTGTCACATGCGAGAAGGAGCCAGCTGTCCTCATGCTAAACTCTCACCCACCGCCTGCCTCCAAGCCGGTGAGTAGATTCCAGGCTGTCTGTCGCTGAGCTGGTGGTTATTACTTGCCCGGAGAGTCTGACTAATGGATTTGCTGCTTTAGGCTCCTGTTGTCTCAGGGAGTTCTGCTATCAAAACAGAACAAAATAAAACTGGCTGGGCACGGGTGGCTCACGCCTGTAATCCCAGCACTTTGGGAGGCCCAGGACGGTGGATCACTTGAGGTCAGGATTTCGAGACCAGCCTGGTCAACATGGCAAAACCTCGTCTCTACTAAAAATACAAAAATTAACTGTGTGTGGTGGAGCATGCCTGTAATCCCAGCTTCCCGGGAGGCTGAGACAGGAGAATCGCTTGAACCCAGGAGGCAGAGGTTGCAGTGAGCCGAGATGGCACCACTACACTCTAGCCTGGGCACAGGGTGAGACTCTGTCTCAAAACAAAAAAAGAACACAACCAAACCCAGCCTGCTCCCTCTTACCGCTATCACGTCCCTCCTTCGCCCTTCTGGTTTGAATTAGTGGCAGTGGTGAAGGGTGGGGCAGAACAACTGGCTACAACAAGAAACAAACCAACCAAAATGTGCGTACATGGGTACATGGCTACCAGGCAGTTACTGTGGTGTCCGGCCCAGGGCCCACGCTGGGTGATCATGTCTGTCTGTCTGTTTTCCTTTGCATCTTCACTCCTGGACAAAACTTCGTTTGCTCCTTGTCCCCTGTGGCAGAAGCCTGCCTGCACACGCCTGGGAGGGATTTCTCTTCCCAGGAGCAACTAAGTTTGTCCCTGAGCAGTTCCTAGATTTGTTTGTGGAGACTTTAGGGAAGATAAACATGGAAATTCTGATACAAATTTGAAGCCCTGGGAGTGGTGATAATGAGCGTGGCTGTGAACATCGCTTCCAGTTCTGGAAGGACCTGTGCGGCTGCCGCTCTCAGTGGGCTTGTGGAACCGGCCTGGGACCCAGCCACTCTCAGCAAGGTCCCCAGGCCAGAATTGTGCTGTAGGTGTGTTTCTTTTTTTTTTTTGAGACGGAGTCTGGCTCTGTTGCCAGGCTGGAGTGCAGTGGCCGGATCTCAGCTCACTGCAAGCCCCGCCTCCCAGGTTCACACCATTCTCCTGCCTCAGCCTCCCGAGTAGCTGGGAGTACAGGCGCCCGCCACCTCGCCCGGCTAATTTTTTTTTTGTATTTTAGTAGAGACGGGGTTTCACCGTGTTAGCCAGGATGGTCTCGATCTCCTGAACTCGTGATCCGCCCGTCTCGGCCTTCCAAAGTGCTGGGATTACAGGCTTGAGCCACCGTGCCCGGCCCAGGTGTGTTTCTTTGTGTTTTTTTTTTTTATGGTTTTTTTTTTTTTTTTTTTTTTTTGCTGGAGTCTCACTCTGTTGCCAGGCTGGAGTGCAGTGGCGTGATCTTGGCCCACTGGCTCACTGCAACCTCCGCCTCCCGGGTTCAAGCCATTCTCCTGCCTCAGCTTCCCAAGTAGCTGGGATTACAGGCGCCTGCCACCACGCCTGGCTAATTTTTGTATTTTTAGTAGAGATGGGGTTTCACCATGTTAGCTAGCATGGTCTCGATCTCTTGACCTCGTGATTCGCCCGCCTCAGCCTCCCAAAGGGCTAGGATTACAGGCATAAACCACTGCGCTCGGCTTTGTTTGTTTGTTTTTTCTTTTTGAGACGAAGTCTCGCTCTGTCGCCCAAGCTGGAGTACAGTGGCGCGATCTCAGCTCACTGCAACCTCTGCCTCCTGGGTTCAAGCGATTCTCCCGCCTCAGTCTCCCAAGTAGCTGGGATTACAGGCACATGCCGCCATGCCTAGCTAATTTTTGTATTTTTAGTAGAGACGGGGTTTCATTATGTTGACCAGGCTGATCTTGAACTCCTGATCTCATGATCCGCCTGCCTTGGCCTCCCAAAGTGCTGGGATTACAGGCGTGAGCCACCATGCCCGGTGAAACTGTCTTTTGAGATGTTTCTTGGTCTTTAGTGTACATCTCAATATTCACATAAATGCTTGCTTGAGTGCTGTTGAAAAGGGAGAAAAACTTGGAAATAACGTAAATGTCTGCAGCAGGAGAAAGTCTGAATTTATCACGGTAGAGCTAGGAAATCTAGGTGTTAGGTAGATGTCGGCAAGTTGGAGGACTAAGTTTCGAAAGAGTTTGTCAAAAGCAGAATGTCTCAAAGACGTCACTGCAAACGGCTGCATCATATTTGATTTTATGGATACACAGGACTGGAACTTCTTTGTCCGGTTTCCTCTTTTTAAGTAGTAAAGTTGTCTTCAGTTATATTTGCTATTAGAAATAACTTGATGGTCTTTTTTAATACAGAATTTTCTATTGCTTAAAACTTTCCTTAAAATAGATTCCTAGAAGGGGAATTTTTAGATCAAATGGTTTGGATTTTAAGGATTTCCAAAATGCTTTTCACATTTGTGCTGATTTACCCCCCTGCCACTGTGTAGGAAAATTGAATTCTATTTTCCCCAACATTATTATTATTATCTTTCATTAGAATGCCTAAAATGCTGTTTCATATTGTTTTAGTTTACACTTCTGGATTATCACTTTGGCCAACCATTTGTATTTTATTTTTGTTTTTTTGAGACAGGGTCTCACTGTCACCCAAGCTGGAGTGCAGTGGCGCAATCACGGCTCACTGCAGCCTTGACCTCCTAGGGTCAAGCAATTCTCCTGCCTCAGCCTCCCAAGTAGCTAGGACTACAGGCGTGTACCACCATGTCTGGCTGATTTTTGTATTTTTTGTAGAGACAGAGTTTCACCATGTTTGCTGATCTTGAACTCCTGGGCTCAAGCTCAAGCGATCCTCCCACCTCAGCCTCTCAAAGGGCTGAGATTATAGGCATGAGCCACCGTGCTCGGCCCAGCTGACCACTTTTAATGATTTTTAAAGTTACTTGTGTACTTTCTGGGAATTACCTGTTTACACACTGGGCCCATTTTTCTATTGAGTTTTAGTGTTTTTCCTATGAATTTATACAAACTGTTAACTAGGGCAGTTCATGGTACTGCACACTGCCTACCTGCAGCTGGCCTTTGGAAACCCTTTAGTTCATTAATAACGAGTGGCCTCTGCCTTGTGCCAAAGTGTTCTTCCGCTAATCCCAAAGTTAAGAGCTTATATCTTGTCCAGGCAAAAGGAGACGTGTCCTACGCAGATTGTTTGTATGTAACAAGAGTGTATTTTTAAAACCATGGGAATAACTCAAATTACAATTCATTTAAAATGTGATCCTCTTGCATGGCTCCTTAAGTGAAACCTGAAGGAATCAATATTAGATTTATTTGTTTGTTCATTTATTTTGAGACAGACTCTCTCTGTTGCCCAGGCTGGAGCGCAGTGGCGCGTTCTCGGCTCATTGCAACCTCCCACTCCTGGGTCCAGTCGATTCTCGTGCCTCTGCCTCCCAAGTAGCTGGGACTACAGATGTGCACCACCACACCCAGCTAACTTCTTTTGTATTTTTAGTAGAGGCAAGGTTTTGCCATGTTAGGCAGGCTGGTCTTGAACTCCTGGCCTCAAGTGATCCGCCCACCTTGGCCTCCCAAAGTGGTGGGATTATAGGCGTGAGCCACTGCGCTTGGCCAGCTTAGATTTATGTGTATGCAGTGAGTAACCGATCTGTTTTATTTAGACCATGACATTGTAAGTATTTCTTGTCTTTAGAAAGTGACAGTCCCAAAGCTGCTGTATCAATAATTTTGTTAGATTTGACAGCAATAGAATATTTTGAGGATATTTATTTGTGATAAACCACCAAAAGGGAGGGCAAGTAGGAGCCTGGACTGAAGGTCCTGAGTGGGTGTGTGACATCTGGGAGTCCAGCAGCCGCTGCAAGGCACTGGGATAGCATATGAGTTTTAACTGACCTCCAAGGAAAATTTCATTACTAAGAGGGGACTTTTAAGACAAAAAGTAATGTGGTATTTTTAGACGCTGATTCAAAGGATACAAAAATGTTTTTTTTTTTCTTTGAGACAGAGTCTTACTCTGTCGCCTAGGCTGGAGTGCAGTGGTGCGATCTCAGGTTACTACAACCTGCCTCCCGGGTTCAAGCAATTCTCCTGCTTCAGTCTCCTGAGTAGCTGTGATTCAGGCACTCTCCACCACGCCCGGCTAATTGTTTTTGTATTTTTACTAGAGATGGGGTTTCATCATGTTGGTCAGGCTGGTCTGGAATTCCTGACCTCATGATCCACCCACCTCGGCCTCCCAAAGTACTGGGATTACAGGCGTGAGCCACCACACACGGCCCATATAAAACTGATTTTTAAGAGAAGTCATAGGAAAACCACAAACTTAGTCTTGCGTAGCAGAGCCTCATTTACTGGCCAGCTCCCAGGAACTAGTCAGAGTTGGCTGGGGACTGGTTCTCTAGTCTTCCTCACATTTACCTGAGTGAGCTTGCTGTTGCTAGTTGTGCACTAATGGAAGATGACTTCACACTGCCTTTTGTGACTTTTCCTGTCACCACCCTCTTTGGACAGATGCAAACTGTGCACGCAGCAACTCAGTTTTCATGCAGCCAGGTTTTCTTGCCTCCTTTTTTTTCTTGAGTAAATGCTATCCTCTTTTTACTGGGGTGAAAGCCTTTGTAGTCATCCCTAATTCTTTCTCTCCCATTCTACATCCACGCCATCAGCCTAACATGAAATGTGCGTCTGCCGTCTTCCACCACTTCTCCCCCTGACTGGGGCCACGTGTCTAAGCCACCAAGGCCGCGCGTCTTTTCTGCAGAAGTTGCCTCCTGACTGGCTCTTCTGTGTCCACTCAGGCCCTGGCAACTGACTGTATGCACAGCAGCCAGAGTGATCCTTCCAGAGCATGAGTCAGGGAATGGCACTGCCCAGGACAAAACTTTCCAATGACTTCCAATGACTTTTATTAAATTAAAAATAAAAATAAAAATCTTTACCACGACCTTCCAGATTGTTCCTGCCCTGGCCTCTCACTCCCCCTGAATTTGCCTCCCAGCCTTCCCTGTTGCTTCTCGAGTCCCTGCTGCCCCTTGAGCAGGCCAGTCCCCTCCCATCCAAGGGCCTTGCAAATATCTGGGCTTTGCTCAAATGCTCCCTCCTCAGACATGCCTTCCCTCACCACCTCATCTAAAACAGCACCCTCTTCACCACCTGTCACCTCTCTCTTCGTTATTTTTCTTCCTAGCACCTGTCACCACCTGACATTAGATTATATAATTGTCTGTTGATGTGCTTGTTATTATCTGTGTACTCTCCTTACTCCCATCTTGTTCACTGTTACACCCCCACTACCGAGAACAGTATCTGGCCATAGTACGTGCTCAGTAAGTTCAATATTAGTTGAATGAATTTTTTTTCCTTTTTCTTTTTTGAACATAAACTCAAGATTTTATTATGTCTTCATAATAAAACAAAAGATGACACTTAGAACTGGATCACTTGGCCCTTTCTCTTCTTCCTTCCTCCCAGTTCAAAATGCTCGCATCTTTAACAGCCAGCACTCTCTTAGATGTGCAGTTGGGCTCAACGCACTCAAGCCTTAGCACAATCTTCTTTGTAGTTTTAGCCTTTTTCTAGAAAATCGGCTTAGTCTGCCCACCATAGCCGCTCAGCTTCCTGTCATAACCCGCTCTCCCTGGGTGTACAGAGAATCCTTGTCCTTGTACTGTGTCACTTTGTGGGGATGGTGTTTGCCACACTTCTTACAGAAAGTCCCGTGGGTTGGCCAGGCATGGTGGCTCACACCTGTAATCCCAGCACTTTGGGAGGCCGAGGTGGGCAGATCATTTGAGGTCAGGAGTTTGAGACCAGCCTGGCCAATATGGTGAAACCCCATCTCTACTAAAAATACAAAAATTAGCCAGGTGTGGTGTTGAGCGCCTGCAATCCCAGCTCCTCAGGGGGCTGAGGCAGAAGAATCACTTGAACCCGAGAGACTGATGTTGCAGTGAGCTTAGATTTCACCACTGCACTCCAGCCTGGGTGACAGAGCGAGACTCTGTCTCAAAAAACAAGCCAGCAAACAGACAAACAAAACAGAGTGAGATGCTCTCAAAAAAAAAAAAAAAAAGTCCCAAAGGTTTGAGGAACCTTCACCATGTTTGCGGGAGCGCTATTGGCACAGAAGGCGAATTTTTTTCTTAATCTCAAATGCGATAGTAGAATGAATGAATGTTTGAATCCATTTTTATGTTTTCTACCTTTAAATCTGAGTGGAGAGAGACCGTCTGAGCTTTGGAGTGACCTAGGTAATAAGATGGATAAGGAGAGAGTTTCATTTCAAAGAAAAGCATCCAAATAAGGAATGTTGTGGGCAGCGTGTAGGAAGAAAGGTTAAACAAGACGGCAGAGCTCAAGTGAGTGGGCAGCAAGAGAATCGAGAGGGAACGTTAACTTGGAGAACTTTGAAATTCTGAACTGGGCTTTTAATTCTGCTTCAGATGATGCCAGAGAGATGAAGCAGATTTAGAAGGTTTCGATCGTTTTGTGGATGTTGTTGCTATTGTAGTTACCATTTTCAGCAAGATAATTTGTTAAGCACTTAATTGGTAAATAGAGTTTTCTGGGCAGCTACAAAAAATAAGTCAAATTGATATAGTCAGTAGAATAGCAAGATTGAGTGGAACTACTAAATTGAGGGGGCAAAGGAATAAAGAAAATCAGATCAAAGCAGCAAAACACAGAACGGGGAAAAGCCAAACCATAAAAAGCAAGAAGGATCATTAAAATTTTAAATAGATTAAATTCTATTAAAGTACAAACAATCTCAGATTGCATTAAAAAGTTATAAGCTTTTTACAAGACATACATCTAAATAGAAAACATGAAGATATTAAAAATTACACCAGCCATATCGAGGAGCATTAAAAACTTAAATAGGCCAAATAAAACAGTTAAATAGACCAAATTCTATTAAAATACAAAGAAACTTACATTGCATTTAAAAGGTTATGCTTTTTACATGAAGTACATCCAAAGCAGAAATTTCACAGGGCTGAAAGTATAGGATGGACAAACAGAAGGAAAAATAAAGAAAGCAAGACTTGCAATAGATACGACAAAAAGCATTAATGGGACTAAAATAGATATTTATATTAATAAAATATATTAATTAAGATACAATAATAATTATTTATGAATTGAGCAGTATAGCTTTAAAACAATAAGGTAAGCCCTGTTGGAAATAATAGAATTTGACAAGGCCATGACAATTAGAGACATTCAATTCTTTAAAAAAATTAAAAGATCATATGCCGGGCACGCTGGCTCATGCTTGTAATCCCAGCACTTTGGGAGGCCTAGGCGGGTGGAGCACGAGGTCAGGAGATCTAGACCATCCTGGGTAACACGGTGAAACCCCGTCTCTACTAAAAATACAAAAAATTAGCCGAGTGTGGTGGCGGGTTCCTGTAGTCCCAGTTACTCAGGAGACTGAGGCAGGAGAATTGCTTGAACCAGGAGGTGGAGGTTGCAGTGAGCCGAGATTGTGCCATTGCACTCCAGCCAGGGGGACAAGAGTGAGACTTCGTCTCAAAAAAAAAAAAAATTGAAATGTAGTCAGAATAATTCTGACTTTATTCAAAATAAATTTAGGGAATTTATTTCCCAAAATATTCCAAGCAAATTTCATGTTTAATAGGTAAATTCTATCGAAACTTCCAAAAAATTATAGGTAACATAATTTTTTTGTTATTTAACTGCTCCAGAGAATAGGAGGAAAAATGGAAAGAATTTCAATTCATTCTACAAGGTTAGCATAACCTTGATAACAAAATTGGGCAAAGATACACTAAAAAGAAAATTATAAACATTGATTTAAAATGCCAGATAATACATTAGCAAATCAAATCCAGTAATCAATTAACAATTAATAGGTAGGGAGACATAAAATTGTGAAATCTACTACCAATGTAATTTGCTATATTAATAGATAAGCATAGAAAAACAAAATTATTTCAATAGATGCGACAATCAGTCCTAAAAAATCCTTAGTAACCTAGGAATACAAGGGACCAGGCGCAGTGGCTCACGCCTGTAATCTCAGTACTTTGGGAGGCCAACGTGGGTGGATCACCTGAGGTCAGGAGTTCAAGACCAGCCTGACCAATATGGTGAAACCCCATCTATACTAAAAATACAAAAATTAGCTGGGCATGGTGGCTGGCATCTGTAATCCTAGCTACTCAGGAGGCTGAGCCAGGAGAATCACTTGAACCCAGGAGGCAGAGGTTGCAGTGAGCCAAGATCGAGTCACTGCACTCCAGCCTGGGTGACAGGGCAAGACTCTATCTCAAAAAAAAAAAAAAAAAAAAAAAAAAAAATGGAATACAGGGAAACTTCTTCACTTTGATAAAGAAGTAAACAGCAGCAACCACACTTAAAGGTGAAAACACAAGCCATTCTCCTTAAAGTCAAGAATAGGACGAGGATGCTGTGTAGCTCTACTACTAGTCAATATCTTACTGTAGGCCCTAGCCACTGCGAGAAAATAAGGAGAGCAAACTAACTTTATAAAAGGAAATGGCCGGGCGCGGTGGCTCAAGCCTGTAATCCCAGCACTTTGGGAGGCCGAGGCGGGTGGATCACGAGGTCAGGAGATCGAGACTATCCTGGCTAACATGGTGAAACCCCGTCTCTACTAAAAATACAAAAAACTAGCCGGGCGTGGTGGCGGGTGCCTGTAGTCTCAGCTACTCGGGAGGCTGAGGCGGGAGAATGGTGTGAATCCGGGAGGCGGAGCTTGCAGTGAGCCGAGATCACGCCACTGCACTCCAGCCTGGGAGCACAGCGAGACTCCGTCTCAAAAAAAAATAAATAAATAAAAGGAAATGACAGACTTATTGCTTACAAATGACATGATTGGTTATTTATGAAATCATAAGAATCAACTAGCCAGGTGCGGTGGCTCACACCTGTAATCCCAGCACTTTGGGAGGCCTAGTGGGCAGATCACTTAATGGCCTGTGAGTTTGAGACCAGCCTGGGCAACATAGTTAGACACCATCTCCACACACACACACAAAACTAACTGGGCGTAGTGACGCATGCTTGCAGTCCCAGCTACTCGGGAGATTGAGGTGGGAGGATCACTTGAGCCCAGGAGGTCGAGGCCCCATAATCGTGCCGCTGCACTCCAGCCTGGGCAACAGAAAAAAAAAAAAACAAAAGAAAACAGAATAATTCAACTAACTGAAATTTTTCAGATAAAAAGAGCACAACAGGATAACCAGTTATGAGTAAAACATGAATAGATTAATAGTATTGGCAGGCTGGGCGCGGTGGCTCACGTCTGTAATCCCAGCACTTTGGGAGAATGAGACGCTGTCTCAAAAAAAAAAAAAACATAGTAATAATAACATTGGCAATAATGATAAATCAGAAAACTTAATGGCAATAAAATTTTATTTATTAGCAAAACAAAAGCCCACCAAAACCATGAAATATTTAAGACTAGGAATAAGAGTGAATGTGTTATGTTTATTTTCTCTGTTATGTTTATTCTCTAAAGCTCAGGAACATGAAGAATATCTGAATCAATGGAGCTCTGCATTGCTTCCTAGTCAGGAAGGCTCATTCTTATGAAGATGCTAATTCTTTCCAAACTGATTCATAAATTCAATGCAATTTTAAGATGAAATACAACTCATTTAAAATTGTATCTTTATAAGTTGATTTAAAAGTTTATTTGGAGGCTGGGTGCAGTGGCTCATGCCTGTAATCCCAGCACTTTGGGAGACCGAGGCAGGCGGATCACAAGGTCAGGAGTTCAAGACCAGCCTGGCCAACATAGTGAAACCCTATCTTTACTAAAAATACAACAATTAGCTGGGCGTGGTGGCAGGCACCTGTAATCCCAGCTACTCAGGAGGCAGAGGCAGGAGAATCACTTGAACCTGGGAGGTGGTGGTTGCAGTGAGCCAAGATGGTGCCACTGCACTCCAACCTGGGCTACAGAGCAAGACTCTGTCTCAAAACAAAACAAAACAAATGGTTTTGGAAAAATAGCTTGTGGAAGAAGAGCCAGATATATATTGCTTGAGCCAAGGAAATATATATTGCTTGAGCCCAGGAGTTCGAGATCAGCCTGGGCAACATGGTGAAACTCTGTCTCTATTAAAAATACAAAAACTGAGGTGGGAGGATCACCTGAACTTGGGGAGGTCAAGGCTGCAGTGATCTGTGATCGCGCCACTGTACTTCAGCCTGGGCGACAGAGTGAGACCCCATCTCAAATAAATAAGTAAATAAAACTACAAAAATACTAGAGAAGGAGATGTAAGAGGATGTTTTTGTAATGTTGGTGTAGGGAAGTCACTCCTACATAAGACGTCATCCAGAAGCCATAAAGACAATATTTTTAGATTTGGTCACAGAAAAAAATTTAAGTTCTACTTAGTGGGAGATATCATAAGTAAAATGAAAAGATGACCATCTAGGAAAGGCATATAATGATAAAAATAATAACAAGAGCCAGCATGAATATAGGGGTTATGATGTGCTGGGAATGGTGCTAGGTGTTTTACATGCATTATCTAACAACTACTGGTAGGTATTATTATTGTTCCATTTTACAGATGGAGAAACTGAGGTCTAGGAAGTTCACATATATGCTAAAAGGGTTAATAGTGTACTGAGCATCTGCTTTTTTGGGTTGTTCAGCATCCCCTTTCCCTAAGGAGAATCTCTTTTTGGCTTTGGAGTTCAAGAAGAATGGACTTTACCTTTGGGTTGACAAAGCTTGAAGGACTGAGGTGTCCTGTGGCCGCCAATGATTCTGGCTACAGAAGGAAAAGCTAACTGCAGAAGGATGGCATCAAGGCAAACAGTTGAGGGAAGGTGAAAGGTAAATGGAGAGAAAGGTTTGAGTTATTGGTAGGGTCCCTGGATCTTGTTGCACCTGAGTGTAGATCTACTCTTGGGCTTCCAGTTATGGGTCAGTGAATTCCCTCTTTTCTTCTTTCTTTCTTTTTTTTTTTTTGGCAGTCTTACTCTGTCACCCAGGCTGGAGTGCAGTGGTATGATCTCAGTTCACTGCAACCTCTGCCTCCCGGGTTCAAGTGATTCTTCTGCCTCAGCCTCTCTAGTAGCTGGGATTACAGGCCCCCAGCCACCACGCCCAGCTAATTTTTGTATTTTTAGTAGAGACAGGGTTTCATCATGTTGGCCAGGCTGGTCTCGAACTTCTGGCCTCAGGTGATCCATTTGCCTCGGCTTCCCAAAGTGCTGGGATTACAGGCATGAGCCACCATGCCTGGCCAATTTCCCTCTTAAGCTAATTTGGGTAGTTTATTCAACCCTAAGAATCCCAAATGCCCTGGCTAGGCTGATATAATATTCTTAGTGTGTAAAGACTTCAACTACTTCAACTACAGAACAAAGACCGAGATAGCCAATGGGCAAAGCATGTGAGTAGAAACTCAATGAAGAAGCATGAACAGGGGTTAGTTCTGAAGCTCCTTTCTGGGGTCCATGCCTCCCGTGTGGAGGACCAGTACTGTTTTTACCTGCTTCTCCTGAGGTCTCCCCTCTGCTGAGACGGCATCCACAACCATCTGGGTGTGCACAGGGTTTTTCTTGAGCTCACTCTGCCTTACTAGATGGACCTCTTATTTGGTTCTCAGAAGTCATCTTCCTCAGAGAGTTAGAAAAGATGAGAAACTGGTAGTGGCATATTGTTTCTGAAATATTAAGGAGCTGAGAAAAGATTTCCCCCATCGTGTGGCTTCTGAGAACACCACGTGTGTGGGGGGGGCTCAAGTGTGCCACGGGAGGGGTTTTGCTCATTAACCCGCTCCTTCTCCAGGATTCGACTGCCCTCCCACGTGGCTGACTGCGGAGCCTGTAATGGAGCTGACAGCGCTTCCAGGCACGATTTTTCTTCCTTAATGCATGGCTTCTTCAGAACAGAACCAATCAGAGCTTTATTTTATTCCATTTCGATGAATCGGTTGCGGGATGAAGCTTCTTTGATGTTGGAGAAAAAGTGCCTGGATGAGGGATTGATGAAGAGCAGAGAAAGCATGTCACCACCAAGTGTGTGGCATGGCCAGCGACTTGTGATAATTCAGTTGCAACCTTAGCGAGGACATACTCTGTATTCAGCATTGTGGAAGATTCAAAATGAGTAAGAAAGGTCATTCTTGCTGTCCCAAAGCTTTCAATCCAGTTGAGGAGATAAGATAGGGGACCAGGAGGCAGTAGTGGGCATCTCTGATTCACCCTCGGAGGGGATGAGGCTGAAGGTTGGAGAGAGTGAGGCGATAATGGAAGTAAAGACATCAAAAGCATGTTTTAGACTCTGGTTCCTTTGGGGCAGGAAGGAAGCAGTTTAAGATGGGTGCAGATGTATTTACATTTGTAGGATACTGATACCAGACTGAATTTAATACAGGTTCACTTCGTCTCCTTAAACATAATAAGCTGGACAAGAAGCAAGGACGATCTGTTAGCAAGGAACATCGTAATTCCCAGTTCTACTGAAAGGAACATGGCACCTTGGAAAACTATTATTCCAAGCACGGGACAGAAAAATGTCAAAGACTAGTAGGGCAAATCAGAAGGGTACACGACCCTTTCCTGGGCCCTGTTAAGGCTGATGCAATGCTTTAAGAGGCTAACACATAAGGGTAAAGCTTCTTTACCCTTTGGGTAAAACCCATAGAAGAGATTGTAAACTTCTCTTTGGATCCTGTCTGAAGTCACAGCTGGAAAAAAAAAAAAGGAGTAGGGGTCCTAACAGAACAAATTTGAAAAGGCGATTATTTTTTCTTTTATTATCATCATCATTATTATTATTATTTTTGAGACAGAGTCTTGCTCTGTCACCCAGGCTGGAGTGTGGTGGCATGATCTTGGCTCACTGCAACCTCCGCTTCCTGGGTTCAAGTGATTCTCCTGCCTCGGCCTCTCGAGTAGCTGGAACTACAGGCGCCCGCCACCACGCCCAGCTAATTGTTTTGTATTTTTAGTAGAGGGGCTTTTGTCATGTTGCCCAGCCTGGTCTCAAACTCCTGGCCTCAAGTGATCTGCCCACCTCGGCCTCCCAAAGTGCTGGGATTACAGGCGTGAGCCATCATGCCCGGTAGAAAAGGCTATTATTGAATAAACGTGGGATAACTTTAGTTTTAGAAAGTAGGACTGCAAAAATTGAAACACATCGAACGTACAAAAATCCATGAGTTCATAATGATATTCCAAAAATATTTTCATAGTTAAAGGTACTTAAGGAATCAACTCATTAATTTGATATCAATAAAGGGAAGGAATCAAGTATTTATCCTGCCCTTCCAAACATGACGGGGGAGTTCTCTACAGAAGAACTACAGCTAATATATGCCACAGGAATGAAAACACTGGAATGCTACCATTTAGTAAACCCTAACAAAATCATTATAGCCACTGATGATCAATATCTGCTAAAATTATTGGGTGAAATGTTAATAGGGAACTTTAGAATAGACGGGTCAGGCTGATAACATTTGGACTCTTTGATCAGTTCTAACATTATTGGATAGTGAGAGATTTTGTGCCTCCTGAATAAAAAGCAAAAGGAAGTTCACAGCACCACCTATAAAGTATTCTTGGGTTTTTTGTTTGTTCTTTGCATTTCTTTGTTGCTGTGTCACCCAGGCTGGAGTGCAGTGGCACGATCTTGGCTCACTGCAATCTCTGCCTCCCAGGCACAAGCGATTCTCTCACCTCAGCCTCCTGAGTAGCTGGAACCACAGATGCGTGGCACCAGGTCTGGCTAATTTTTTGTATTTTGTGTAGAGATTGGGTTTTGTCTTATTCCCCAGGTTGGTTTTGAACTCCAGGGCTCAAGTGATCCTCTCACCTTGGCCTCCCAAAGTGTCAGAATTACAGGTGTGAACCACCATGCCTGGCCCAAGGTATTCCTGGAAAAAAAAAAAAAATCAAACCTAACTGTCATGAATGGTCTAGATTTTTCTACCAGTTTATAGAAAATATGGGGGCTAAAGGAGCACATAAAGAAACACTGTGAGGTGGCCGGGCACGGTGGCTCATGACCGTAATCCCAGCACTTTGGGAGGCCAAGGCAGGTGGATCGCTTGAGGTCAGGAGTTTGAGACCAGCCTGGCCAACATGGTGAAACTCCGTCTCTACTAAAAATACAAAAATTAGCTGGGCGTGGTGGCGGGTGCCTGTAATCCCAGATACTTGGGAAACTGAGGCACAAGGATCGCTTGAACCCGGGAGGCAGAGGTTGCAGTGAGTCAAGATTGCGCCACTGCACTCTAGCCTGGGCAACAGAGGGAGACTCCATCTGAAAAAAAAAGAAAAAAAGAGCACTGAGGATATAATCTGACACATTTAGACTGTAAAATTGTGTAGGACAAATGACGACCTCGTCATTCAATCACAACTAAGTTCAGGGTGACCTTGATTTGATGATGATTCAAACAAACTGAAAAGGCTGGGCGCAGTGGCTCACGCCTGGAATCCCAGCACTTTGGGAGGCCAAGGTGGACGGACACCTGAGGTCAGGAGTTCAAGACCAGCCTGACCAACATGGTGAAACCCCGTCTCTACTAAAAATACAAAAAATTAACTGGATGTGGTATTAGGCACCTATAATCCCAGCTACTTAGGTGGCCGAGGCAGGAGAATCACTTGAATCTGGGAGGCAGAGGTTGCAGTGAGCGGAGATTGAGCCACTGCATTCCAGCCTGGGTGACACAGCAAGACTCCATCCCCCAAAAAACAAACAAACTGAAAAGACATTTTAATTATTTTAGGTGTTTGGTCTTTTATTTTTAGAAACAGAGTCTGGCTCTGTTGCCCAAGCTGAAGTGTGGTGGAGCGATCATAGCTCACTGCAGCCTTGAATTTCTGGGTCTAAGTGATCCTCCTGCCTCAGTCTCCTGAGTTCCTGGGGCTACAGGTGCACGCCACCGTTCCTGGCTAATTTTTTTTTTTTTTTTTGTGGAGACCGCATCTCCCTCTGTTGCCCAGGTTGGTCTGGAACTCCTGGCTTCATGCAGTCTTTCCGTCTTGGCCTCCTATAGTGCTGAGATTACAGTTGTGAGCCACCGCACCCGGCCTAATTTTTAACTGTTATGGGTACATAATAGGTGTATATGTTCATGGGCATATGTGATGGTAAAGGTAGACCATGTGTAATAATCACATCGGGGTAAGTGGGGTATCCATCACCTTAAGCATTTATCATTTCTTTGTGTTAGCGACATGGAAAATTATACTCTTTTATCTATTTAAAAATATACAATAGGGCTGGGCACAGTTGCTCATGTCTGTCATCCCAGCACTTCGAGAGGCCCAGGCAGGCGGATTACCTGAGGTCAGGAGTTTGAGACCAGCCTGGCCAACATGGTGAAACTCTGTCTTTACTAAAAATACAAAAAAAAATTAGCTGGGCATGGTGTCAGGCACCTGTAATCCCAGCTACTAGAGAGATTGAAGCAGGAGAATCACTTGAACCCAGGAGTCAGAGGTTGCAGTGAGCCGAGATCGCATCATTGCACTCCAGCCTGGGTGACAGTGCAAGACTCCATCTCAAAATATGTGTGTATGTGTGTGCGTGTGTGTATAAACACAATAAATTATTGTTTAGTGTAGTCACCTGTTGTGCTAGATCGTATTTATTCTAACTGTATTTTTGCCCCCATTAACCATCCTCACTCCCCTCCTACACCTACCACCACCCTTCCCAGCCTCTGGTAACCATCATTCTATTCTCTATCCCCATGAGTTTGTTTTAAATTTTAGTTCTCACATATGAGTGAGACATGTGCAATTTGTCTTTCTGTGCCTGACTTATTTCACTTAACGTAATGTCCTCCAGTTCCATCTATGTTGCCACAAATGACAGAATTTCATTCTTTTTTTGGCTAATAGTCCATTGTGTACATGTACCACATTTTCTTTATTTATTTATCTGTTAATGGACACTTAGGTTGCTTCCAAACCTTGGCTATTGTAAATAGTGCTGCGATAAACATGAGAGTGCAGATATCTCTTTGATACATTGATTTCCTTTCTTTGGGGTTGATATGGTTTGGCTGTTTCCCCAGCTAAATCTCAACTTGAATTGTATCTCTCAGGATTCCCACGTCTTGTGGGAGGGACCCAAGGGGAGGTAATTGAATCATGGGGGCTGGTCTTTCCCATGCTATTCTCATGGTAGTGAATAAGTCTTACGAGATCTGACGGGTTTATCAAGCGTTTCTGCTTTTGCTTCTTCCTCATTTTCTCTTGCCACCACCATGTAAGAAGTGCCTTTTGCCTCCAACTATGATTCTGAGGCCTCCCCAGCCATGTGGAACTGTAAGTCCAATTAAACCTTCTTTCTTTCCAGTCTTGGGTATGTCTTTATCAGCAGTGTGAGAACAGAGTAATACACGGGTATATACCTAGCAATGGGATTGCTGGATCATGTGGTAGCTCTATTTTTAGTTTGTTGAGGAACCTCCATACTGTTCTCCATAGTGACTGTACTAATTTACCTTCCCACCAACAGCGTATGAGGGCGCCCTTTCTGCCACATCCTCGTCAGCATTTGTTATTGTCTGTCTTTTGGATGACAGCCATTTTAACTGGGGTGAGATGATATTTCATTGTCTGGTTTTTTTGTTTGTTTGTTTTTTGTTTTTGAGACAGAGTCTCGCTCTGTTGCCCAGGCTGGAGTGCAGTGGCGTGATCTCAGCTTCACTGCAACCTCTGCTTACTGGGTTCAGGCAATTGTCCTGCCTCAGCCTCCCCAGTAGCTGGGACTACAGGCACCCGCCACCATGCCCAGCGAATTTTTGTATTTTTAGTTGAGACGGGCTTTCACCATGTCAGCCAGAATGGTCTTGATCTGTTGACCTCATGATCCGCTCACCTCGGCCTCCCAAAGTGCTGGGATTACAGGCATCAGCCACCGTGCCTGGCCTTCATTGTGGTTTTAATTTGCATTTCTCTGATGACGAATGATGTTGGCCATTTTTTCATTGAAAAGACATTTTTGAGGCATT
This sequence comes from Theropithecus gelada, assembly GCF_003255815.1. NCBI lineage: Eukaryota > Metazoa > Chordata > Mammalia > Primates > Cercopithecidae > Theropithecus > Theropithecus gelada. Next base: position 176,641,992 of record NC_037670.1, read on the forward strand.
GTGGAAATGTGAACATGCCTGAATAATGGGTGATATTAAGGAATTGTTTATTGGGGGGTGTAGTAATTATGTTATGGTTATTTTTGAAATATCTTTACCAGGCTTGGCAACATAGCAAGACTGTGTCTCTACAAAAAAAATGTTTTTAATTAGCTGGGGGTGGTGGTGCATGCCTGTAGTCCCAGCTACTTACTTAGGAGGTCATGGCAGGAGGATTGCTTGAGCGTAGGAGTTTGAAGCTGCAGTGAGCCATGATCAAACCACTGCACTCTAATGCACTTCACTCTGGGCAACAAGGCAAGACCCTGTTTCAAAAAATAATTGTATTAAACTATATTAGAATGACACACTAAAGCACTTATAAGTAAAATGATACGTCTGGTATTTGCTTTAAAATTCTCTAGTAAAAAGAAAAAGGTGGAGGTGGGGGGAATAGGTCAAAAAGAATGGCGGAAGGTAGAGAATTCGCTGATGGACAGCTATATGGGGTATATATGGGGTATATAGGGGCTTATCCTACTTTTGTGAGTTTTTGAGAATTTCCATAATAGAAACAATTAAAAAAATTTTTTGTTGAGACAAGGTCTCTCTCTGTCACCCAGGCTGGAGTGCAGTGGTGCGACCTTGGCTTACTGCAACCTCTACCTACCAGGTTCAAGCAATTCTTGTGCCTCAGCCTCCTGAGTAGCTATGATTACAGGTGTCCAGACTAATTTTTGTATTTTCAGTAGAGTTGGGGTTTCACCGTGTTGGCCAGGCTGTTCTTGAACTCCTGACCTCAGGTGATCCACCTGCCTCGCCTCTCAAAGTGTTGGGATTACAGGCGTGAGCTACCACGCTGGCCTGGAAACCATTTGTAAATCCTGCTTTGCTTTTTCCTCTCTGAGGTATTTTCCTGCTAAAGAGCAAGGTTGAGCACTTCACATTTTATCTCAAAGTGTCTTTGAAGAGTAAAGGAAATCTCTCAACAGAGTATTCCAAGATAAAGAACAGCCATGTCCAAACTCATGCCACAGTGAGGAACTGTGCTAGGTCAGGAGACTGTTTGGAGCCTGGGACACTGGGGGTTAACAGCCTGTCCCTGGCAGCTGAGCGTCCCCACAGCTGCCAGCAATTAGACTAGCTGGCAGTCCCCTTAGGAAACTCCTGCTGCCTGATGAGGACTAATTGCTTGCCAGCGTCTAAGTCCCCAATCGATAGAAATGGAAATCCATTAGGGAAAGGCTGGCGGGAGGGACTGCCTTCTGGGGAGGGCGCAGCCCTGCAGAGGCACAGGCCCGGCCAGGGTGGGTGCCGCCAACACTGCCAACACATCCCACGGTGGGTGCTGCCAACGCACCGTCCCTGGAAAACCACCCGGTGAAACGCTATCCCCCATAGAGTGTTCCTTTCCTCCTGATTGTGGTCTACCGCTGAAGAAGCCTGTTCTGCCCAGCGTGGCATTATGACAATTGCTTCTCAGAGAAACAAACCATGTGTCCTGGGAGAGTGGCAGAGGCCAAGGTCAGTGCAGACAGGGCTGCTCTGTAAAGCTCGGTGCAGCTCAGCAAGGGGGCTTAGCTGAGCTTTGAGTCCGGCAGTTTTCTGCAACGAGCAGACTCAGCGTAGTGACTCGTAAGTAGCTACTGAAAATCCGTACTTCAGATCCCTGTCAGTTAGAAACTGTGACCACACACCGGAGAGAAGGGCAGTTTTCATGGCAATTATTTCAAACAGTGATACGCTGGTTTCTGAGAAAACAAAGATGAGTAAGACCTGGCCCTTACCTGAAAGAATGCTACCATCCGTGCACATTCAAAAACAACATGATTCCGGAGGGACAATTTAAAATGCTTATGAGAACAAAATAAAACAAAATGAGGATTTCTAATCCCACCACCACCACCACCAAATTTTCTCACTTAATTGAATTTTTTTTAAAAAGTACCCCTCTCACTCACAAGGAGTTTTGTTTTCAACCTATTTGGAAATTCAGGGCTATTATAATGAAGTATGTATTGTATTATTTGAGAAAATACATTTGTGAACTTCCTTTAGATAAGTTGCACAAGTTGGACATGGATCATATAGAAAGTTCTTATCAGGAGTTCAGGAACAAAAGGTCCCTCTGTAAGATTATATATAAAGATTATATTCAATTCAAACTGTGATTTTGTTTCTCCAGAAATAACATGCCTATTGTTAAGAGTTTATGAAAATTAGACAAGAAAAGAAGCACAGTATTATTTTGCAACTTTGTGCAGAGGTAGATTCTTGTCCCTCTTGCACTACAAGTGCAAGAATTCTGAACAGGGGCCGGGCACGGTGGTTCATGCCTGGAATCCCAGCACTTTGGGAGGCCAAGGTGGATGGATTGCCCAAGCTCAGGGGTTCAAGACCACCCTGGGCAACATGGCGAAACCCCGTCTCTACTAAAAGTACAAAAATTAGCTGGATATGGTGGTGAGTGCCTGTAGTCCCAGCTACAGGGGAGGCTGAGGGCGGGAGAATTGCTTGAACTGGGGAGGCAGAGGTTGCAGTGAGCGGAGATCGCGCCACTGCACTCCAGCCTGGGTGACAAAGTGAGACTCCATCTCAAAAAAAAAAAAAAAAAAAGGAATCTGAACACGATTGAAGTAAAACTATTGTAAAGTTAAAAATTAAAGTGAAATGTGTTCTTATTATTGACCTCAAATATAATCTGGAACAACCTGTTTAAGTACTTAAAGCATTTGCTTTGTAAGGCATTGGGTTCACAATCAGGTTCATTGCAAATGATCCATTCATTAAAAGCAGGCCTGGCACCCACCACTCATTTAAGTTGTATGTATGTGTTAGAGGAACACTGAAACTGCATTTCTGTTAAAACGTCAATTCATATTTTCCCAAAATAGTACCATATGACTTTTCAATGTAGACTTAAGACAATTTCAAATGCCAATTACCACATTATAGAGAAATCCTTAAAATTTCACCAGTGTTTTCTTTTAGAGTAAGTGCTGCAGACAGGCACAGAAGAGATGCCTGTGGAAAAGGTCTGGATTTCACTGTACAGTTATGTCTCTGAGGTTACTGCCTATCAAACCACTTTTTGTTTAGGAGATTGCTTAATGGGAGTAAATTCTTACTATTCTTCCCGTGCTGCTGAACAGGGTGAGGTCATGCAGGAAGCGAAAGGGACTGATGAATTTCAGCGACAGAGCTCAGGAAGCCATCAGGAGAAGAGACTGTCAGTGACTTGCAAATTCACTTGTTTAAAGTATATATTTTTTNCTGGAGTGCAGTGGCCGGATCTCAGCTCACTGCAAGCTCCGCCTCCCGGGTTCACGTCATTCTCCTGCCTCAGCCTCCCGAGTAGCTGGGACTACAGGCGCCCGCCACCTCGCCCGGCTAGTTTTTTGTATTTTTTTAGTAGAGACAGGGTTTCACCGTGTTAGCCAGGATGGTCTCGATCTCCTGACCTCGTGATCCGCCCGTCTCGGCCTCCCAAAGTGCTGGGATTACAGGCTTGAGCCACCGCGCCTGGCCTAGTGTTTTCATAAAATAGCCTGATTATAAAGTAAGGAGGCTGGTTTTACAAACTTCAAAAGAAAACAAATCTCATTGTTCTATGCTCAAAACCTATACTTTGTCATTTGATCCAAAGGAAGACATGTACTACTTATTACTGTGTTGGTCAATAAGAGGTGAAGAAGGAAAAGAAAGTGATCTGCTGGAGATGACACAATTGATGAACAGCAGGGCTGGTCTGAGAACCTGATTCTATCAATTTCTAATTCAAAGCTCATCCTTTACTTTTTTTTTTTTTGAGATGGAGTCTTGCTCTGTCACCCAGGCTAGACTGCAGTGGTGTGATCTCAGCTCACTGCAAGCTCCGCCTCCTGGGTTCAAACAATTCTCCTGCCTCAGCCTCCCGAGTAGCTGGGATTACAGGTGTCTGCCACCACGCCTGGCTAGTTTTTGTATTTTTAGTAGAGGTGGGTTTCACCATCTTGGCCAGGCTGGTCTCAAACTCCTGATCTCGTGATCCACCCGGCATGGCCTCCCAAAGAGCTGGGATTCCAGGTGTGAGCCACCGTGCCTGGCTGAGCATCTTTTCATGGGAGTATTAGCCATTTGCATATTCTCTTTGGAGAAATGTCTATTTAGATCCTTTGCCCAGTTAAAAAATTGGGTTATTTATGTTTTTATAGAATTGTAAAAGTTCTTTATATATTCTAGATATAAGTTGCTTATCAAATAGATAATTTGCAAATATTTCTCCCATTCAGTGAGTTGTCATTTAATTTTCTTGATGGTGTCTACTGAAGCACAAAGTCTCAATTTTGATAAAGTCTACCTTATTTTTTCTTGATATTTGTGCTTTTGGTGTCATATATTTAAAAACCCATTGCCGGCCAGGCATGGTGACTCACGCCTGTAATCCCAGCACTTTGGGAGACCGAAGCGGGCAGATCACCTGAGGTCGGGAGTTTGAGACCAGCCTGACCAACATGGAGAAACCCCATCTCTACTAAAATACAAAATTAGCCGGGCGTGGTGGTGCACACCTGTAATCCCAGCTACTCAGGAAGCTGAGACAGGAGAATCGCTTGAACCTGGGAGGCAGAGGTTGCAGTGAGCTGAGATCACGCCATTGCACTCCAGCCTGGGCAATAAGAGCGAAACTCCATCTCAAAAAACAAACGAAACAAAACAAAAACCATTGTCTAATCTAGGGGCACAAAGATTTACGCTATGTTTTCTTTTAAGAATTTTATTTATTTATTTTACCTTATTATTATTATTTTTTGAGACAAAGTCTTGTTCTACCACCCAGGCTGGAGTGCAGTGGTACAATCTTGGCTCACTGCAACCTCCACCTCCCAGGTTCAAGTGATTCTCCTGCCTCAGCCTCATGAGTAGCTGGGACTACAGGTGTGTGCCACCGTGCCCAGCTAATTTTTGTATTTTTAGTAGAGATGGGGTTTCACCATGTTGGCCAGGCTGGTCTAGAACTCCCGACCTCAGGTGATCCACCCACCTCAGCCTCCCAAAGTGCTGGGATTACAGGCGTGAGCCACCACCATGCCCAGCAGGTGTCTACTGTTAAAGTGAGGGCATTGATTGGAAAAGAACAGGACGCTGCAACTTGGAATGGGAATATGTGGGAAGACCCTGATGAAGCTGGGGTCAAGACAATGCTGATTCTCCTCAGGACCTACCCGACACCCCTGTTTGTTTCTAGACCTCTAACTAAAGTCCCGTGGGCCGGCCTCTAGAGGTGATGTTCAGAGTGTGACCCATGACAAGGTATACTACACTTGAAAAGAACTGCTGGAGTTTTCTAATTTCTATAAGGAGCAATCTGGAGAGCAGGCATGGGAATAATATCAAGGGTGTGGGATAGTGGTGGAAGGAATGTAAAGTTGGATCAGGCTGAATTTTTCGGTATGGGCCCACTAAGCAGGGATTCTGCATTTAATGTTGCAGCTCAGGGAGTTAAAAAAAAAAAAAAAAGGTTCTAATAGTTTATTTGCTGGTTAGCTGAAATGTGGGTCAAAAGATGGCCCACTGTGAACAAGCTGGAAGTGCCTGATCCCCTTTGGTTTAATGTAGAGGAAGGGATCCAAGGGCTTAGGGAGATTGGGATGGTGGAGTGGATTAGTCACTTTAGATCTACTCATCCCTGCTGGGAGGCTCAGAAGACATAGCCCTGACCAGTGCTTTGTGAAACAGATTTGTGAGGGGAGCGCCTGCATCCTTGAAGAGCTCTGTGATGGCTCTTCTCTGTGTGTCAGATCTTACAGTGGGAACTGCAGTCACTCAATTCGAAAGTTTAAATGCAATGGGAATAACTGGATCCTGAAGTGGCAGGGGCCAAGTGGCAGCACTCAACTGTCAAAGGCAAGTTTGTTACCATAATGGGTGTAGTTACCATAATGGACAGCAGAGGCAAAGCAGCAATCAGAATAGTCTGGCTGGTGTAGAGCTCTGGCATTGGCTAATTAATCACAGTGTTCCTAGAAGTGAAATTGATAGGCAGCCTATTGCATTCTTACTTAATTTGTACTCAAATTAGTCTTTTGTTGCGGTCGAGTGGAAAAAAGACTAATTTTGAGTTATAAAAACAGAGAATCACGGTCCCTCAATCAAATTCCAGACTTGAACCAGTCTATAGACTCAGAACCCTGGAATGAAGGGGAGGCCGGGTCCCCTTGAGGAAGGACCCCACTACACTACCGACAATTTATATGGTTAATACTTCTCCCATCCTTCCCCAAGGAGACCTCCAGCCTTTTACCAGGGTAACTGCACTGGGGAGAGGGGAATGATCAGATCTTTCGGGGACTACTGGACACTGGCTCTGGGCTGACGCTGATTCCAGGGGGCCCAAAACATCATTGGGGTCCTCCAGTTAAAGTAGGGGCTTATGGAGCTCAGGTAATGAATGGAGTTTTAGCTCAGATCCAACTTCAGTGGGTCCTGGACGCATCCTGCGGTCATTTCCCCGGTGCCAGAATACATAATTGGTGTAGACATACTCAGCAGCTGGCAGAATCCCCACATTGGCCCCAACTGGTAGGGTGAGGGCTGTTACGGTGAGAAAGGCCAAATGGAAGCCATTAAAGCTGCTTCTACCTAGAAAAATAGTAAATCAAAAACAATATCACATTCCTGGAGGGACTGTGGAGATTAGTGCCACCATCAAGGACTTGAAAGACGCAGGGGTGGTGATTCCCACCACATCCCCATTCAACTCTCCCATTTGGCCTGTGCAGAAGACAGATGCATCTTAGAGAATGAGAGTGGATTATCGCGAGCTTAACCAAGTGGTGACTCTAATTGCAGCTGCTGCACCAGATGTGGTTTCATTGCTTGAGTAAATTAATCGTCTCCTGGTACCTGGTGTGCAGCCATTGATTAGGCAAATGCCTTTTTCTCCATTCCTGTCCGTAAAGCCCACCAGAAGCAATTTGCCTTCAGCCGGCAAGGCCAGCAATATACCCTCAGTGTCCTACGTCAGGGATATATCCACGCTTGGCTTTGTGTCATAATCTTGTTTTCAGAGGTTTTTTAAAAGTTTTTCTGACTGTAAGTTTATTCAATGCTAAATAATCCTCTCCGATTTTACTGACGCGGCTGAGCACGTCCACGACCACATCCACCTCTGAACTGGGATTTGGTTGCTGACCCAGCCCCAGCTTTTGTCTTTCTTGTGGGTGCCAGGGGGCACAGCGCTCCGTCTGTAGGTATCTCTGTTGGCTGCCCTTCTTGTGAGTCTTGCAGGTCGTTTACCCTCCAGACCTTTAGGCTGAGGTCTGCCAATGTCTGGACGGCTGTGGTGTGTAGGGTGGCAGGCACAATCTCCGGGGTCAGATGGAGGCAATCACGGAGGTACTGGATACCCTCATTGGTAAAGGTACCAGTAGAAATGTCTCTGGGCAAACTGTTCCTTCACGTAGCCTCGGGATTTGAGAGACTGCGTGGCCTTCATGACGTGAAGATTAGGCACACCCCTGTCCGCCAGCTCCGGGTCTTATGCATGTGGCCATCCTTCTTGGCAACCATGACTCCCTCCTTTAAAAAGAGGTCACAAAAGGCAATCCGGCTCTCAGGCAGCAGTGCGGAATCGCGCAGCTGTACCTTAAGGTGCGCAGGCAAGGCCCAGGCTGGAGTGCAGTGGCCGGATCTCGGCTCACTGCAAGCTCTGCCTCCCGGGTTCCTGCCATTCTCCTGCCTCAGCCTCCCGAGTAGCTGGGACTACAGGCGCCCGCCACCTCGCCCAGCTAGTTTTTTGTATTTTTCAGTAGAGATGGGGTTTCACCGTGTTAGCCAGGATGGTCTCGATAATCCCCGCTTCTTGACAGGCGGCAGACCCCAAACCGAAGGGCTCAGGCCTTCCCACCCTCGTTTCCTGCCACTCCTCCCCCAAGCTAGAACTCCAGGGCCGGGCAAGGAGGCAGTCGGGGGAGTCCCGTCCCCAGGGAAAACGCGTGTCAGCGGGACGCCGGCTCCCTGGTCTTGTCTGGCTGGTCTCTGCCACGCACTGGCGTCATCCTGCCCTCCTGCCTCAGACAGTCTTCGCCTACCAGCAACTTTCTACCCCGTAAAAACAAGCCTCCAGCCCCTGTGGCTACTCAGAAATGGGGGTGTGGGGAGTAGGAGAGAGGCCCCTGCGACACCTTGGGGAGGAGCGGTCGCCAAGGCAGCAGGATGGCTGGGATGGGGGCGGATGGAAATCGAACTCCACTGTTTGCAGAGATCTGGATCGCTGTTCTCTTCCGCAAGATGTCACCTGTCCACTAGATGGATGACATTGTGCCGACTGGACCCAGGAGTGAGATGTAGCAAACACACTGGACTCATTGGTGAGACATTTGAGTGCCAGAGCATGGGAAATCAATCTGACTAAAATTCAGGGACCGCCTACGGCAGTGAAATGTCTAGGGGTCCAGTGGTGTGGGCCTGTCCAGAGACTGCTTTTAGGTGAAGGTTAATTTGCTGCATTTGGTCCCTCCTTCTGCCAAGAAAGGGCATGACACCCAGCGGGCCTGTGTGGATTTGGAGACAACACATGCCTCCTTTGGGTGTGTTACTCCGGCCCACTTATTAAGTGATCCAAAAGGCCAGCAGTTTTGAGTGGGGTCCTGAACAGGAGGCTCTGCAGCAGGTCCAGGCTGCTGGAGGCAGGCACCATTGGATCTGCCACTTGGGCCATATGACCCAACAGATGCAGTGGTGCTTGAGGTGTCGGTGGCAGATAGGGATGCTGTTTGGAGTCTTTGGCAGGCCGACGTGAGCCACCGTGCCAGGTGCGGGCCAAGACTTTAAATAGTGGTTTTTTCAAAAGTAATTTTCACCAGTTAAAGTTGTTTCATTAGAAAGAGGGTCTGCAGATCTTCTCACCGCCTTATTCCAGAAATCTTCTCAATGGATTGGATTTATTTTTCAATCTCATGTTCTGTGTAAGACAAATTGTATCTTATAATATTTGGACGTTATCTAATGTCAGTGAGGTCAACTTCCCAATCCATGAAGACATACCGAAACATCCTAGACACAAAATCCTTTCATTTCTGCTGGTGACAGAATGACTCATGACTTCTGGGCAGGCGCAGTGGCCCACGCCTGTAATCCCAACACTTTGAGAGGCTGAGGCGGGTGGATCACCTGAGGTCAGGAGTTTGAGACAGGCCTGACCAACATGGTGAAACCCTGTCTCTACGAAAAATACAAAATTAGCTGGGCGTGGTGGTGCATGCCTATAATCCCAGCTACTTGGAAGACTGAGGCAGGAGAATCTCTTGAACCCAGGAGGCGGAGGTTGCAGTCAGCTGAAATCGTGCCATTTCACGGCAGCCTGGGCAACAAGAGTAAAACTCTGTCTCAGAAAGAAAAAAAAAAAAAAAAAAGGTTCATGACTTTCTATGCAAGCAACTGATTTTTTGGGGGGGACAGAATCTCGGCTCCGTCACCCAGGCTGGAGTGCAGTAGTGCGATCTCGGCTCACTGCAACCCTCCAACCTCTGCTTCCCAGATTCAAGCAAGTCTCGTGCCTCAGTCTCCCGAGTAGCTGGGACTACAGGTGCATGCCACCATGCCTGGCATTTTTTTTTTTTTTTTTTGAGATGGAGTCTTGCTCTGTCGCCAGGCTGGTCTGCACTGGTGCCATCTTGGCTCACTGCAACCTCCATCTTCCTGGTTCAAGCGATTCTTCTGCCTCAGCCTCCCGAGTAGCTGGGACTACAGGCACACACCACCATGCCCAGCTAATTTTTATGTTTTTAGTAGAAACGGGGTTTTACCATGGTGTCCAGGATGGTCTCGATCTCTTGACATCGTGATCCGCCTGCCTCGGCCTCCCAAAGTGCTGGGATTACAAGCGTGAGCCATCACGCCCTAATTTTTTTTTGTATTTTTGTATTTTTAGTAGAGATGGGGTTTTGTCATATTGTCCAGGCTGGTCCTGAACTCCTGACCTCAAGTGATCAGCCCACCATGTCCTCCCAAAGTGCTGTGATTACAGGCATGAGCCATTGCGCTCGGCCCCAGGCAACAGATTTGATCCTAGGTAGTTTGAATTGTGAAGAGTTCATTTTGACCTGGACTATGCCTCCAATTAATAACAGTCTGAAAGTATATAAATTATCTAATCCATATTGTATTAAACAATTTGTCAAATATTTGAGGCCAGGCATCAATTCTCTCTTTATTATTGTCTTTTTAAAGTTAGTTAACCTTCAGCTTTTCTTCAGATGAGGAAGTTTCTGAACCTCTAAACACCCTGGTCACCTCTCCTTGAAAGTGTCTCTTAAAATCAGCCTTAAATAAAATGCAAAAATCTAAATGTAATTTGGATAATTCAGTTTATGGGATTATTATTTTCAGTATAGATGTATAGAAAGTAAATAAATGGATGGAGTAATGACATAGATGGACAAATGATTAGATGAATACCTTCCAAAAATATATTTACTCAAACTGCAGAAGACAAAATAGTATATTTTGATAGTATATATAGATATATATTTGATATATAGTATATATTATATATACTTTGATAGTATATGTTTGATAGTATATATAGATATATGGTATATATTTGATAGTATATATATTTGGTATATAGTGTATGTGTATGTGTGTGTATATATATATATATATATATATATATTTTTTTTTTTTTTTGAGACGGAGTCTCGCTCTGTCGCCCAGGCTGGAGTGCAGTGGCCGGATCTCAGCTCACTGCAAGCTCCGCCTCCCGGGTTTATGCCATTCTCCTGCCTCAGCCTCCCGAGTAGCTGGGACTACAGGCGCCCGCCACCTCGCCCGGCTAGTTTTTTGTATTTTTTAGTAGAGACGGGGTTTCACCGTGTTAGCCAGGATGGTCTCGATCTCCTGACCTCGTGATCCGCCCGTCTCGGCCTCCCAAAGTGCTGGGATTACAGGCTTGAGCCACCGCACCTGGCCGTATATATTTGATAGTATATATATATTTGGTATATAGTATATATTTGATAGTATATATAGATATATATATTTGGTATATAGTGTATATTATATATGTACTTTGATAGTATATATAGTATACATATTTGATAGTATATATATTGAATAGTATATATAGATGTAACATCCACTGTCTATTTAGAGCTGGGATGTGAGGGGCTCCACTCCCCTACAAATCTCACTTCACACAGGATCAAGCCCTTCAGATGCTTCTGGGTGAGTGAAATTTGCTTCTCGTTTACTTCAGAAATAGTAAGTACACGAGGTGAGTCTGAGAGGAGCCAAGAGGGCGGAATCTGGCTGCAGTGTCCACCCTGCACTGACACTGGAAATGTAGTGAAGTAGCCTCTTTGGGTGTGTGCTTCTGGAAATTGTCTCAGTAACAGAACTCAGAATGGCCACTTGGGTAGAACCAACACAGGCCATGTGTTGGCAAACAATGCTTATGTCTAGCCCGGAAGTTTGTGTCCAGTCAGAGTGGACCGCTGCTACAGACTAGATGTTTGTGACCACCTCCAAATTTGAATGTTAAATCCTAAGTCCTAATGTTATAGTATTTGGAGGTGGGGGCGTTGGGAGGTGATTAGGTCACGAGGGTGGAGCCCTCCTGAATGCAATTGGTGCCTTTTTTTTTTTTTTTTGAGACAGCGTCTCACTCTGTAGCCCAGCCTGGAGTGCAGTGGTACGATCTCGGCTCACCTCAACCTCCACCTCCGGAGTTCAAGTGATTCTCCTGCCTCAGCCTCCTGAGTAGCTGGGATTACAGACACCACCACGCCTGGCTAATTTTTGTTTTTTTAGTAGAGACGGAGTTTCACCATGTTGGTCAGGCTGGTCTCGAACTCCGGACCTCGTGTTTCACCCACCTTGGCCTCCCAGAGTTCTGGGATTACAGGCATGAGCCACCATGCCTGGCCCCTGGTGCCTTTTTAAGGAGAACCCAGAGAACAGCCTTGCCCCTTCCACCATGTGAGGTTACAACGAGAAGGCTCCATCTGTGGACCAGGAAGCAGGCCCTCACCAGATATCCAACCTGCCAGTTCCTTGATCTTGGACTTCCCAGGCTCCAGAACTGTGAGAAATACATTTCTATTGTTTATAAGCCACCTAGTTTATGGCATTTTGCTGTAGTAGCCCAAATAGACTGAGACAACCACCAAGTTCTTCTGGGAGGGAGGGTCCTAGACCAAAACAGATCTATTTTTGATTTTTTTTTTTTTTTTTTTAATGGAGTTTTGCTCTTCTTGCCCAGGCTGGAGTACAGTGGCACGATCTCAGCTCACTGCAACATCTGCCTCCCGGGTTCAAGTGATTCTCCTGCCTCAGCCTCCCAAGTAGCTGGGATTACAGGTATGCGCCACCACGCCTGGCTAATTTTGTATTTTTGATAGAGATGGGGTTTCTCCACGTTGGTCAGGCTGGTCTCGAACTCCTGACCTCAGGTGATCCGCCCGCCTCGGCCTCCCAAAGTGCTGGGATTCCAGGCATGAGCCACCGCGTCTGGCCCTGTATTTTTGATTTTAACTAAACTCATTTGTTTATGTTCTTGGATAGAGGGCATAATCTCTGAATCTCAGACTGTCAAATATTAAAAGAGGACACTGTTCTCAGAAGGTTGCTTGGTGCTGGGAGGGGTAGATTACAAAATAATGCGTATGTAGTATCTTGCAATTGTTTACATGACAAATCATCCTTAACTACACATAGTAGTAACTGGAGAGAAGTGGAGCCGTGGAAGATACATATGAAACTAGGAGAAGCTTTGTCTTGGACAATGAATATTTGGAATGTGGAAGCTTGTGAATGGCCCTGAAGTGGAAAGACCTTGAAGTTATCTCTTCCTTGCCTGTGGCATGTCCAAAATGAACCTATTTTAGAGGAAGACCAAATTTTGTTTCCTAGATTGCCACTTTCATAGGGGGGAACAGTGACAAAGGAAGAAGGATTAGACAGCCAGCAAAAATGTGACACTCTAAAATGGGTGTACAGCCTAACACATCCTCCAAGGTTATCTCAGGCTTTCTTTTTCTTTTTTCTTAATTTTTTTTTTTTTTTGTATCTCAAGCTTTTTTTTTTACTTGAATTATTTAATAACTTTATAAATTGTAAAAAAAAAAAAAAAAAAAAAAAGGTAGAAATACAAATAACTTGTCCAGAGAAATGGAAATGAACTTTTTTGGTGGTGGAGATGCAATTGATTATTGCCTTGTGGGATACTGACCAGTTTTGCACTGTTAGGAAATTTATTTCTGCATTCTTGACTGCCTGTATATGTGTGTTATTTGACTTCTCTTTGAACCAATTATAACATCTTATTGGTTCTCTCATGAAGCCATGAGTTTAGTAAAATCTTTGACATGTGTTTATTTTATGTATATTTCTATGAGTGTCCCAGTTTTATCCTTTAGATAATTATTATTGAAATAGTTCTCAGGCTGGGAGCAGTGGCTCACACCTATAATTCCAGCAGGTGAGCTGGGATTTGGGAGGCCAAGGCAGGTAGATGGCTTGAGCTCAGGAGTTTGAGACCAGTCTGGATAACATGGCAGAACCCTGTCTCTACAGAAAATTTAAAAATTAGCCTGGCATGGTAGTGCATGACTGTGGTCCCAGCTACTTGGGAGGCTGAGGTGGGAAGATCACTCAAGCCTAGGAGGCAGAGGATGCAGTGAGCTGAGCTTAGGCCACTGCACTCCAGCCTAGATAATATAGATAACAGAGCAAGACTCTGTTTAAAAATAATAATAATAATAATTAGGCCAGGCATGGTGGCTTACGCCTGTAATCCCAGCATTTTGGGAGGCTGAGGCAGGTGGATCACCTGAGGTCAGGAGTTTGAGACCAGCCTGACCAACATGGTAAAACTCTGTCTCTACTGAAAATAAAAAATTAGCTGGGTGTTGTGGCAGGTACCTGTAGTCCCAGCTACTCGGGAGGCTGAGGCAGGAGAATTGCTTGAACCCAGGAGGTGGAGGTTGCAGTGAGTCAAGATCACACCACTGCACTTCAGCCTGGGTGACAGAGCAAGACTCCAAAAAAAAAAAAAAAAAAAATATATATATATATATATATATATATATATGTATATATAGTGGGATAGAATTTCAGCCAGGTGTTTCATCTTTATAACTGCTGTGAAATGCCACCGAGGCTCACAGGTAAATCCTTGCCTGTAATGTAAAAGTCCCAATATTTGTTGGCTGGAATAATCTCCAATGCAGTGAATTCATGTCTGTGGAGCATGTAACACGTCACTTCCTGATCTTGTCCTGTTTTTTCATCACAAAGAAATTATTATTGGAAAGGAAGGGGCTGAGTTCTATTTTGTTTTGGGGAAGTAACAGGGATGCCTGGTAGGGAGCAGGCCCAATAGCCTCATGGGCCAGAGCATGAAGAAAACAAAGAGAAAAAGAGCTTCGGGAACAGGGTAGATCTAGGGCAATCCTGAGAGGTCTGAGAATTCCAGATTCTCTAAGGCAAGAATTCTCAAAGTGCAATCCCAGGCCAACTTCAGCGACACCTGGGAGCCTGTTAGAAATGTGGAATCTCAGCGGGGCGCGGTGGCTCGCACCTGTAACCCCAGCACTTTGGGAGGCTGAGGCGGGCGGATCACGAGGTCAGGAGATCGAGACCATCCTGGGTAACACGGTGAAACCCCGTCTCTACTAAAAATACAAAAAATTAGCTGGGCATGGTGGCAGGGGCCTGTAGTCCCAGCTACTCGGGAGGCTGAGGCAGGAGAATGGCGTGAACCCGGGAGGCGGAGCTGGCAGTGAGTCGAGATCATGCCACTGTACTCCAACCTGGGCGACAGAGCGAGACTCTGTCTCAAAAAAAAAAAAAAGAAAAAGAAATGTGGAATCTCGGCCAGGGTGGTGGCTCATGCCTGTGATCCCAGCACTTTGGGAGGCCAAAGTGAGTGGCTCACCTGAGGTTAGGAGTTCGAGACCAGTCTGGCTAACATGGCGAAACCCCTGTCTCTACTAAAAATACAAAAATTAGCTGGGTGTGGAAAAATTAGCTGGGCGTGGTGGCAGGTGCTTGTAGTCCCAGCTACTTGGGAGGCTGAGGTGGGAGAATTGCTTGAACATGGGAGGTGGAGGTTACAGTGAGCCAAGATCGCCCCATTGCACTCCAGCCTGGGTGACAGAGCAAAACTCCATCTCAAAAAAAAAAAAAAAAAAAAAGAAAAGAAATGTGGAATCTTAGGCCTCGCCCCAGATACTGAATCAAAGTCTGCATTTAATGAGGTCACCTGGTAATTTGTATTCACATGAAGTTTGAGAAGCACTAGTAGAAAACAAGAGTTTTACCGTTTTGTGTCCTAATGGTCTTGCCTTACTTAGGACTCTATAATAGAGTCACTCTAAAATGCACTTGGACTTGGGAAGTACTTGGAACAGGCTCATGATCGCATAGAGTAAAGTGGTTCCTTATGCTATCTGTCCCTGTGTTAGCTTACAGCTGGCCTTCAAGACTCAGTCAAGGAGTATTTAATAAGTCCTGTAAGCAAAGTACTAAGACATATGTTATGAAGAATATTTTTATATTATTTAATTAAATTATTCATTTTTGGAGACAGGGTCTTGCTCTGTCACCCAGGCTGGAGTGCAGTGGCACAATCTTGGCTCACTGCAGACTTGACCTCCTGGGCTCAAGCCATCCTTCAGACTCCAAGTAGCTGAGATCACAGGTGTGTGCTACCATGCCTGGCTAATTTTTTATTTTGTGTAGGGACGAGGTTTTACCATACTGCTCAGGCTGATCTCAAACTCCTGGGCTCCAGCAGTCCTCCTGCCTCGGCCTCTCAAATTGCTGGGACTACAGGCGTGAGCCACTATGCCTGGCCAAAGAACATATATATATACACACACACACACACACACACACACACACACATATATATATTTTAATGAAACCTCAGTTTTTGTGATAGAGACAGACTGTCCTCAAATGAGGAAATAATCTAGCTATTACCCTAGGCTAAGGTTAGTCTCTACACTAACACTCTAATGAGACTTTTTTAGATTCTAACACGAGTAGCTACCATGAGAAATGAGGCATGTTGCTTTACTCAATGTTTCATTCAGCCAAATGTAAAATACATCCTATTATATGTGTTCTTATTCTGTGCGCACTCTGTTCTTCATTAGATGAATCAAATTTAAATACGACATTGACGATTTAAGAATAGTTTCAGAAGCTGTCTGCTAAGTAAATGCAATTTCAATTTTAAGACAATACTGTATAAAGAAAACAATAATAATGGGTGTGGATGGCTGAAAAAATGCTATACAGAGGACTGTACTAATTGCTTCAAGATTATCCAGAGAAAGAAATTATATCATTTACCAATGAATTTGATTATCTTTCAAAATGGTCAGACTATAGTTTCTTTTCTACCAATACTGGCCAGGAGTAACCAGCTCACATGAACCAACCAACAGGCATTCATTATTGAGTGCCTACTGTATAACAAACACTGGGGAAGATATCCAAGCAGAGGATACAGAATTTGTTTTCCAGGGATTTACAGTCTGGACTGGGAGAAAAAGTACATGCACATAAAAATATAAGTCTTAAATGAAGGATACAGACAAGTCAGAAGCCAACTCTGGCCTAGGATGATCAGGAAAGCATCACAGAACGTGTAGGATTTGAGCTGGGCCTTGAAGCTCAACCTAGGTGGAGCAAAATGATAGACTCAGTGGCCGCCTTGAGTGACATACTCTCCCTCAGACATGGTACTCGTGATGCTTTTCCCAAAAGAAAGGTTTTCTGATGACCTTCCCTTATCTGAGGTCCAATTCTAAAGTCCAAATCTGTTATACTAGGGTATTAGCCATCCTGTAAAGAAAGCGATCATTTTGGGTGATGGATTAGTCTGTTCTCATACTGCTATAAAGAACTACCTGAAATTAGATAATTTACGAAGAAAAAAGGTTTTTGTTTTGTTTTGTTTTGTTTTTGAGATGGAGTCTTACTCTTCTTGCCCAGACTGGAGTGCAATGGCGCCATCTCGGCTCACTGCAAACTCCGCCTCCCGGGTTCAAGCGATTCTTCTGTCTCAGCCTCCCCAGTAACTGGGATTACAGGCACCCACCACCACGCCTGGCTAATTTTTGTATTTTTAGTGCAGACGGGGTTTCACCGTGTTGGCCAGGCTGGTCTTGAACGCCTGACCTCAGGTGATCTACCTGCCTTGGCCTCTCTAAGTGCTGGGATTACAGGAGTGAGCCACCAGGCCCGGCCTTATTTTTATTTTTTAATTTCTTATTTCTTTTGGAAAAAGGGTCTCGCTGTGTCTCCCAGGTTGGAGTGTAGTGGCATGATCTCAGTTTATTGCAACCTCTGCCTCCTGAGCTCAAGCAGTTCTCACACCTCAGCCTTCCAAGTAGCTGGGGCTACAGATGTGTGCCACCAGGCCTGGCTAATTTTTGTATTTTTAGTAGAGACAAGGTTTCACCATGTTGGCCAGGCTGGTCTCGGACTCCTAACCTCAAATGATCCGCCTACCCCAGCCTCCCAAAGTGCAGGGACTACAGACGTGAGCCACTGTGCCTGGCCACCACACACTTTTAAACCATCAGATCTCATGAGAACTCACTCACTATTGTGAGAAAGGCAAGGGGGAGGCTAGGTGCGGTGACTCATGCCTGTAATCCCAGCACTTTGGGAAGCTGAGGTGGGTGGATCATCTGAGGTCGGGAGTTCGAGACCGGCCTGACCAACATGGAGAAACCCTATCTCTACTAAAAATACAAAATTAGCTGGGTGTGGTGGCGGGTGCCTGTAATCCCAGCTACTCAGGAGGCTGAGGCAGGAGAATCGCTTGAACCTGGGAGGCGGAGGTTGCGGGTGAACCGAGATTGCGCCACTGCATTCCAACCTGGGCAACAAGAGCGAAACTCTGTCTTAAAAACAAACAAACAAACAAAAAACCCAGCAAGGGGGAAATCTGTCCCCATGATCCAATCACCTCCCACCAGGTCCCTCCTCCAGTTCGACAGGAGATTGGGATGGGGACACAACGATGTCACATGATAACTTAGCTAACGTGGCAGGGAGCTTTGTCCACTTACTTGGCCAAAATGCTAATGTATTAACTTCATTTTATTATTCTTAAGGATTTTTTTCCCCTTCTCCTTTGGCCAAGCACAATTCTAGTTGAAAACAATAACATGAAGCTATACAGCAACCTCTCCCCCACCGCTTTAATTACGTGTTTACTATGCACTCCAGGCCGTGCTCTTCACACACGGGGCTTCATAAATATTGCAGGCAGATGGATTAACTGAAAGAACTATCTGGTGAAGCTCTCTAGCCTATATTTTCTAGGTTACAAGAAGAGAAAGTACGCAACAGCGGAAGAGGGAAAGAAGTCTGGGATATGATTGCCAGTTGGCTTTTATAGTAGTAGCAGCAGCATGATTTTTTGTTTCTCAAGCAACCTAACCTACTTGAAAGCTAAATTTAAAAGAAGAGGTCTCTAACAGTAGACTAAAAAATCACTTTCAAAAGATGAAAAACATGATCTCATGCAAATATAAAATGAGGCTGGGCGTGGTGGCTCATTCCTGTAATCCTAGCACTTTGGGAGCCTGAGGTGGGTGTATCATTTGAGCCCAGGAGTTCAAGACCAGCCTGGAAAACATGGCGAGACCCCACCTCTACAAAAGATTAAAAAAAAAAAAATTAGCAGGTGTGTTGGCACATGCATATAGTCCCAGCTGCTCTGGACACTGAGGTGGGAGGACCACTGGGTCCAGGAGGTTGTGGCTGCAGTGAGCTGTGATCATGCCTTTGTATTCCAGCACAGGCAACAGAGTGAGACCCTGTCTCAAAACAACAAGAAATAGATATAAAATGAACATGTGGTCAAACATTCTATTGAATTTGTTAGTTAATGAGGGAACGGTAAAAGACTAGTTCAAATAGGAATTTGAGTAGGTAGGTATTTATACCAATGTAATAAATGTTAGTTTTTGTTTTTTGTTTTTTTTTTACCGTCTCACTCTGTCACCCAGGCTGGAGTGCAGTGGTGCCATCTCAGCTCACTGCAACCTCCGCCTCCCAGGTTCAAGCAATTCTCTGCGTCAGCCTCCCAAGTAGCTGGGATTACAGGCACCCGCCACCACATCTGGCTAACTTTTGTATTTTTAGTAGAGATGGGGTTTCACCATCGTGGCCAGGCTGGTCTCAAACTTCTGACCTTGTGATCCACCCACCTCAGCCTCCCAAAGTGCTGGGATTACAGGAGTGAGCCACTGTGCCTGGCTGAAATGTTAGATTCTTTATATGATCAGTAGGTTAGATATAAAACTATTTAATGTCATACAGGGCCACAAGCCACAACCTTTGGGGTTCTCTTTCCCAGTGGGCGGAAATTACTTCCATCTCTAACTGGACAAGAACCTACAGGTTAACCTCTGCACCTACAGAGTTGTCAAGCCAGTTATTAGACAGTCAGTGAAAGGAACAAGCCTAGCGGTGCACTGAAAGAACACCTAGACTATTAGGCGGTCCTTGGACTGCTGTAAAGAAGGACCTGAGACTGGGTAATTGATGAGAAACTAGGTTAATTGGCTCAGGGAGCTGCAGACTGCATAGGAAGCATAGCGGCTTCTGCTTCTGGGGAGGCCTCAGGAAACTTCCAGTCAAGGTAGAAGAAGAAAGGAAAGTGGGCACATCACATGGGGAAGCAGGAACAAGAGAGAGAAGCGGGGAGGTGCCACATGCTCTCAAATGACCAGGTCTCCTGTGAGCTCAGGGCGCAAGCTCACTTACCACCAAGGGGCTAGCCCAAGCCATTCATGAAGGATCCACCGCCATGATCCCAACACCTCCCTCCAATCCCCACCTCCAACACTGAGGATCGCATTTCAACATGAGATCTGGGCAGGAACAAATACCCAAAATGTATTGCTTAGGAGTCTTGTGTGTCTCCTTCCAAGTTTTGAATAATTTCTCTGACATTGAGAGGAGGCCCTCAAAAGGCAATGGTGAAGGTCCAGCATCATATTAGAATAGTATGCAGATCTTTACAATGAAGATGACACTGGACCAGCTAGAGAAGAACATGGTCAGGAGAGGCACTCATCCTGTGCAGTTTCAGGAAACAGTTGAAGTAATGACCAGACTCAGAGAAGTAGGGCAAAAACAATATTCCAGTGAACGGTAATGGCTGCAGAGGTCACCTACATGCAGCCTCAATGACCTGGAACCCAGTTGAGAGCCAATCTAGTTATAAACTTAAAGCGTATTTAAGTCCAGTTTTAGATTTAATCCTAATAATTTTACTCATCTGGAGAATGCTAGCCATAGTCATATAGCAGCAGAGATATGCCATTATAAAGAAATACATAATCTATAAGCATCTAGGTCCTTTTAGTTATAGCCTATAGCCTTGTAAACCAGCATCTTATAGTAGAATCCTATCCGTCATCTTTATATGTTCGTGTCAATTACTAAAAATTATAAATTGTTTTTCAGTAAACTCTACTTGAAAAGTATGCACTGTGAAATCCCATCTCTACTAAAAATACAAAAATTAGCCGGGCTTAGTGGCATACGCCTATAATCCCAGCTATTTAGGAGGCTGAGGCAGGAGAATCACTTGAACCCAGGAGGTGAAGGTTACAGTGAGCCAAGATAGCACCATAGCATTCCAGCCTGGGCAACAGAGTGAGACTCCGTTTCAAAAAAAAAGTATGTAAATAAGCCAGGCGAGGGGGTTCATGCCTGTAATATCAGCACTTTGGGAGGCTGAGGCGTGTGGATTGCTTGAGTCCAGGAGTTTGAGACCAGCCTGGGCAACATGGTGAAACCTCATCTTTTCAAAAAATTAAAAAATTAGCCAGACAAGGCTGGCGCGGTGGCTCACACCTGTAATCCCAGCAATTTGGGAAGCCGAGGTGGGCAGATCATCTGAGGTGAGGAGTTTGAAACCAGCCTGGCCAACATGGTGAAACCCCATCTCTACTAAAAATACAAAAATGAGCCAGGTGTAGTGCAGGTACCTATAATCCCAGCTACTCGTGAGGCTGAGGCTGGGGAATCGCTTGAACCCGGGAGGCAGAGGTTGCAGTGAGCTGAAATCATACTACTGCAATCCAGCCTGGGTGACAGAGCGAGACTCTGTCTCAAAAAAAGAAAAAAAAAAAACTTAGCTGGACATGGTGGCATGCGCTTGTAGTCCCGGCTACTCTGGAGGCTGAGGTGGGAGGTTCACCTCAGCCCTGGAGGCTAAGGCTGCAGTGAGCCATGATTGCACCACTGCATTCCAGCCTGGACAAAAGAGTGAGACCCTGTCTCAAAAAAAAAAAAAAGTATGCAAACACATAATCCAGAAATATTTCTCTCAAAAGTATTCAAAAATTTAAAAGCATTGGTAATTAAAGAACAAATCAAGCCCTTGTATTGAATATAGGCTCTGTGTAGAGTCCTGGGTTGTATTCATAGAAATGAGATATTGTTCCTGCTTTCAAAAAGCTTATAATAGGGTAAATATCTTGGTAAACATATTTCATACAACAAAGTGTGAATGAAGTGCTAAGTGTGCACGTGGGAACACGGGATGGATGATGGATTAAGTGGTGCTTGAGTTAGAGGAAGTCAGGGAAGACTTCATGGCGAAAGGGACATTTGAGCTGGGTCTTGAAGTGTTTAATACCCATTTGACCAGAAAATTCTCTAAAAGGAATGACTGTGAATAAATGAAGAATTGCTGTAATAATTTTTTCTCAAAATGATACTAATTATGTAGAAAAACATATTAACAGGATACTATAAACAAAGACAAGTGATAGATTGAGATAAAAATACTAAGATAACGCCAGGCTCGGTGACTAACACCTATAAATGGCAGGAGATGCCATTCTCCTGCCTCAGCCTGGGCAGCAGAGCGAGACTCCATCTCAAAAGAAAAAGAAAAGATAAACAGACCCAGCCGGCGGTGGTGGCTCACGCCTGTAATCCCAGCACTTTGGGAGGCCAAAGCAGGGAGATCACGAGGTCGGGAGATCGAGACCATCCTGGCTAACACAGTGAAACCCCATCTCCTCTAAAAAAAATACAAAAACTTAGCCAAGCATGGTGGCGGGCGCCTATAGTCCCAGCTACTCGGGAGGCTGACGCAGGAGAATGGCATGAACCTGGGAGGTGGAGCTTGCAGTGAGCCTAGATCGTGCCACTGCACTCCAGCCTGGGTGACAGAGCGAGACTCTGTCTCAAAAATAAAAAATAAAAAAAGATAAAGAGACCCATGTTGTAGACAGTTCACAAAACAAATAGAAATGGCCAATGCACATTGAAAATTGTATGTGATAATGCTATTAACCAAAGAAATGGAAAGCAAAATGGATGCCATTTTGAACACAGGAGTATGACCAAGATTTTCCAGGAGAGGTAATACTCGTGGCTTGCAAGTATATAAAGAAACGAATGTTTTCATATACAGTATAGGAATATAAACTGGCACAACTTCTAGAAATGCATTTTCAATACTAAGAATTTACCTTATGAAAATAATTAGACATTAGTACAAAGACTATATGTAAAGGTCATCAAAACACAGCAAGTTTTAAAGAGAAAAAGCAAAGAAATAGGCCGGGTGCAGTGGCTCACGCCTGTAATTTCAGCACTTTGGGAGGCTGATGTGGGCAGATCACCTAAGATCAGGAGTTCAAAGCCAGCCCGGGCAACATGGAGAAACCCTGACTCTACTAAAAATACAAAAATTAGCCAGGTGTGTTGGCGGATCCACAGGGTTGCATGACTGGGTCATGGCATCTCAACACGCTCAACTGACTGCCTGGTCTCATGGGGTGTCCGCAGTGACGTCATAGGAAACGCTGCATTCAGGAGGAAGAAAATGACTTCCACGCTTCTTGTCTTCTTTTCCTGACTCTCCTTAGTTAAGGTCAGCCCTACAGGGAGATCAGTCCCCTAAACGTTCAGGATGTGTCACCTCGCCACTCTGGGCAGCTATTGGGGAGGTAGGGCCCCTGGATGACCGGTGGGCAGGCACAGGCATTGGCTTTTATTGTCTTCGAGAGTCCTTATTTGCAGGGCAGTGGTGGCAGCAAGCAGGACTGGTTCTACAACCAAGGGAGGAACGTGAGCCATGCAATGTTGGTCCAGTGTGGAAGCTGAGAGACTGCGGTGTGGAGAGGCAGGGCGTGAAATGGGCGTGGCCATGTGAATTTTGGTTGGCACATAAACACTGGGTGGGACAGTCAACCCTTTGTACCACTCCAGTCTACTCACTTCCTCTTATGATATCCAGCTGTCACAGGAGAAGAATGCTCTCACTGCTTCCCCACAAGAACAAATGAAAGCGTAGTGTTAACAGTAGTGGCCGTGGCCATCTCCCAGGCATACCCAGATCCAGTCCCTGCCGCTATAGCGGCTCCCAGCCCGTAACTGGTGTCTGTTATCTCCCTCTCACCATCCATTCCAGGCTGTCCCACTTTCAGCCAAAATTTTGGCTGGTCTGGCTCGTTTACCAGCTGAGGGGATCCAGACTTTCATCTGCAAGGGATCCGAGCCCTTCACTGCCTTGCCCTTGCCTGGCACGACTGCTTCAATTCCTCATTGACAGCTATCAGTGGGCATGGGAGCATCACAGGAAATCCTCATTTTACCCGAGAGGGCTTTTTCCCACCCATACCAGACCTTATTACGGCACACTGCTGTTGGAGGTGGAATCTTTTGAGCACCAAAAATAAGGGGTGGCAGGGAGAAGGGGATCAATTTAAAACACTGATGTCTGTGAGGATTCCTTGAATCAAAGAACCATGAAGCCATAGTAGAGTTTCATGTTTTCCCCTCTCATAGGTTAAAGGTGGGCTGTCTTTATACAGTGGGCCAGTGGAGAAAAGAACAGTTCTCTTAGTGACCTAGTATCTCTGATTATTGAGAATGCATCGCTTATGGGGAGAATACTGTGTGCAAAGAGGGGTGAGTGGAAATGACTGAAGGCAGTGGAGGCTTCATCCAGGCAATGACATGGCCATGCTTGGTGATTCTGTCTGTCTATCATCTATTTATCATCTGAGCACCTATCATCTATATATCTAACTATTATCTATCTATCTATCATCTACCTATCATCTATGTATCAATCTATGTATCTGTACCATCTATGTATCAATCTGTCATCTATCTGTATCTATCATCTATCATCTATGTATCAATCTATCTATATCATCTATCTATTATCTATGTATCAATCTACCATCTATCTGTATCATCTACTATCTATCTATCACTTATCTATCAGCCACCCAGCTATCTATTCCATCCACCCCACCCACCCACCCATCCATTCAAGCATCTATCCGTCCAATAATTAAAATACTCAATATGTGTAGATAACATTTTGGGGAATGCCAGTTTCTTACAAAATGCATTTTCTCTGTAATTTCAGAGTTCCTGATAATGGGAAAGAACTTGACGATTATGGTCGTTCACTTGTGTCTCAGTTTCATATTTTGACCGACTGCAAGGAAGAAGCGTGAAAATGTCCATGTTTTCTTTTGACAGATAAGTGAAAGGAACATAAACTCAAGGTAAGTCAATGTTTTGTGTTAATGTTACAGTTTCATTAACTTTTAGCTTGTTGAATATTAAAATCCATATTTATTTTTGAACTGAGGCAAGTCTCCTTCCTGAGGTTACGGATCAGCTAATTATGTTCATTTATTCAGTCCTATTATGTACTTACTATATTTAGACCTAACTGACAGATCTTATTAAGAAATATGTTTCTGGCCGGGCGCGGTGGCTCAAGCCTGTAATCCCAGCACTTTGGGAGGCCGAGACGGGCGGATCACAAGGTCAGGAGATCGAGACTATCCTGGCTAACCCGGTGAAACCCCGTCTCTACTAAAAAATACAAAAAACTAGCCGGGCGAGGTAGCAGGCGCCTGTAGTCCCAGCTACTTGGGAGGCTGAGGCAGGAGAATGGCGTGAACCCGGGAGGCGGAGCTTGCAGTGAGCTGAGATCCGGCCACTGCACTCCAGCCTGGGCGACAGAGCGAGACTCCGTCTCAAAAAAAAAAAAAAAAAAAAAAAAAGAAAGACGTTTCTGACACATTTTGCTTTTTGTTACCCATTATTTATCAATATCTGAAACATTTAGGTTGTTTTGATGAATTGTGTCCTACTAGTAGCTATTACAATTACTCAGTTACTTAGTATTTGGAGTCTTAAGGTCCTGGGAGAAAATGGTTCCTTTCTTTTTTTGTTTTTGACACAAGGTCTTGGTTCTGTCACCCAGGCTGGAGTGCAATGTTGCAGTCGTAGCTCACTGCAGCTTGGACTTCCCGGGCTCAAGTGATCCTCCCATCTCAGCCTCCTGATCAGCAGGGACTCTAGGTATGTGCCACTGTGCCCAGCTAATTTTTAAAAATTTTTTTTATAGAGACAAGGTTTTGCTATCTTGCCTGGGCTGGGGAGAAAATTTACATTTATATGCACATATTTGTTACAGAGACCTGTGACTGGGCCAACAAAGTCAATAAAGGACTTTCAAATATAAAAGGCACAATTATATCAGATTAAAACTCTTTGGGGAATAGGAATGGAATAGAAATGAATGAAACTAGGAATTATGTAAAAATTCTGACAAGTACAAGCATTACTTTTATAATTAATTTTTAATTGTAAAAACATTGTGGTAAAATACATGTAATATTTACCACATTCACCACTTAGAAGTGTACAGCTCAGTGTGTGAAGTATGTTCACATCATTCTGCAGTTTCCAGCACCATCCCCAGCCCCTGCTCCCCACCTTCTGCTTCCTGTCTCTGTGAATGTGACCACTCCAGGTACCTCCCATAGGTAGAATCATGGAGCTTTATTTTTGTATTTTAGAAAATGTATGGTGCAGCCGGGCGTGGTGGCTCATGCCTGTAATCCCAGCACTTTGGGAGGCCAAGGTGGGCAGATCAGTTGAGGTCAGGATTTCGAGACCAGGCTGGGCAGCATGGTGAAACCCTGTCTCTACCAAAAAACACAAAAATTAGCTGGACGTGGTGGTGCAAGCCTGTAGTCCCAGCTACTCGGGAGGCTGAGGCAGGAGAATCACTTGAACCTGGGAGGCGGAGGTTGCAGTGAGCCAAGATGGCACCACTGCACTCTAGCCTGGGCGACAGAGCGAGACTCCTTCTCAAAAAATAAAACAAAACAAAACAAAAAAAGTATGGTGGGTATCAAACTGCTGTGATATGTAGATTTTATTGGATATTTCAAATAAATGCTTTATTTTAAAATGTGAATATGCCATAAATTAAATACTTACGAATGAAAGTTTGAATGTTAAGTCAAAACATGTAAGGGGATACATAATTTTCCAAATTTCTTTTAGCGAATGCTTTAGTAGAAAAGAAGCTAGTGATCCTAATTCAGACTCTTTGTCTTATCCATGAGATTAAGTAGCTTGCACAGTCGCACATCCAGTGGGCCACGCCACATCAGCAAGATCGCAAGGCTCCCGACATCCAAGAGCTGCTTGCGATCAGATTCTGTTGTCCACACATTGTAGCTATTTATGTTTTCAGTGCGCTATTCACATATACCCTTATGTATGAATACTTTTTATAGTCAAGAATCCATAAGTAATACCCTATAATTTATCTCTGGCATAAGTTAGATTTTTATATAGAAGATTTAAATAGACAAACCGGTATTTGGTAATCTGTATTTTGTTTTAAGTAAGATTAAGCGTATCACCCTATAAATGATCATTACCCCAATATGCGCTTGGAGAGGTAGAAGTGACATGAGAGGTCAGCCAGTCAGAAATACAGAAGAATCAACTTTGGCACAGTGAATTACCCCCAAAAAGCCTTCAGGAAATTCTGAATCATATTTGAAATGTTAAAGGCATGAATTATGTGACTATCCATAAATATTTCTGAATCTTTAAAGAAGATCCTTTAAGAAACTTCAAAATAAATGAATGGAATCCAATAATTTAAAACTCAAGTGCTGTTATTTCTACAAGATCTTGGATTATATGTTCATTTGTTCATTGGAAGAAAAATCACATTTTCATTTCTTATATTTTATTTATATTAGAAAGAGCACTTCAATATTAATTCAAATATCTATCCATTAAATGCAAAAATGTTAATGCAATATTAAAAATGAAATTTAAATGAAAGCAAGGGAATATCACATTAAGGTTCCCATGGCAACCCTCCTTACACTTTTCAGCTTCTGAATTGTAATATGGTCATTTATTACTGACTCATATAAAATATAATTTTGCAAATATTTAAAGATGTATAGGTTAATTCATGTCAATTCAAGCCTTCAGATGCAATATAATATAATACATTAGGCTAAGAATACTCCAAATATTAATCCATATTCATAATTTAAACATAGCTACATAAAACAGATGCAAACTTCCTAAATTTTGAATGATTTGTTAGCATTCACATGAATCATACCATTTTGCAGTTCCCATCACAGCTGAAATCTGAGCTTTATGTTACTGAAATACTAATACAGGTATAGTTAAGTGAAATGTCTCACTTTAGAAAGAATTTGAAATTACAAATGTCAGATTTTGCCAGAATAGGCAAAATGTAAATCATTACCTCATATAAATCAAAAGTCCAAGAACTGAGTTTTGCAGATCAAATGATTCTGCCCAAGACCTGCTTTGTCACTGGCCTCGCTTTTTTCTACCTTTAGTGGTACATATTAACGTGTTGAAAACTCACAAAAGTAAACATCCTTTAACCAAGAAGTATATCTCTTTATTTATGTAAAGGAAATAATTGGGTAACGGCCAAGCTGTGTGTATAAGGATTTAGGAAAAAATATAAACAATTTAAATGCCCATCAATAGCAGTGGGTTAAGCAAAGTATGATGTACAGAGTTTTGAAAATGATTGGATCGATATACTGATATGGAAAGATGTGCAAAACCCATTGTTAAGTGAACAAAGCAAATAAAAAACAGTATGTCCAGCAAGGAGAAAACAACTAAACGCCAAAACACTCCCTCAAGAACAATGTGGGCCACATGCAGTGGCTCATGCCTGTAATCCAGCACTTTGGGAGGCCGAGGTGGGAGGACGGCTTGAGGTCAGGATTTCTAGATCAGCCTGGGCAAACGAGCAAGACTCTCTCGCTCCAAAAAAATTTTAAAAATTAGCCAGGTGTGGTAGTGCGTGCCTGCAGTCACAGCGACTCAAGAGGCTGAGGTGGGAGGAACACGTGAGCCATGATTGCGCCACTGCACTCCAGCCTGGGTGACAGTGAGACCCTATCTCAAAAAAAAAAAAAAAAAAAAGTATAGAGACTCGTCTGGAATGATGCACTCCAAATGATAATGTTCGAGATCTTTGGATGGTGAGGTCATGGCTTTTTATTTTTCTGAATTTTTTCAAATGAATGTAATTAGGAAATAAGACAATATAAGTACTGCCTGCTGTTTTGAGTGTGAAAATACTGATACTCTCCTCCTCTGAGGGTAGGAGCATAAGTTGATATAAATATTCTTGCGATTTTTTTTTTTTTTGAGACAGAGTCTCTGTCACTCAGGCTGGAGTGCAGTGGTGCCATCTCAGCTCACTGCAGCCTCTTTGGGTTCAAGTGATTCTTGTGCTTCAGTCTCCCAAGTATCTGGAATTACAGGCATGTACCACCACGCCCAGCTAATTTTTGTATTGTTAGTAGAGAGAGGGTTTCACCATGTTGGCCAGGCTGGTCTTGAACTCCTGACCTGAAGTGATCCGCCAGCCTTGGCCTCCCAAAGTGCTGGGATTACAGGCGTGAGCCACTGTGACTAGCTGATTTTTTTTTTTTTTTAATTAGACAAGATCTCACTCATGTTGCCCAGGCTTGAGTGCAGCGGCCTGATCATGACTTACTGCAGTCTTGACTTCCCAGGCTCAAGCGATCCTCCTCTCTGAGCCTCCCAAGTAGCTGGGACCACAGGCATGCACCACCACATCTGGGTAATTTTTAAATTTTTGTAGAGGCCGGGCGCGGTGGCTCATGCCTATAATTCCAGCACTTTGGGAGGAGGAGGTGGGGGGATCACTGGAGATCAGGAGTTGGAGACCAGCCTGGCCAACATAGTGAAACCCCACCTCTACTAAAAATACAGAAATTAGCCAGGCGTGGCGGCTTGTGCCTGTAGTCCCAGCTACTCAGGAGGCTGAGGCAGGAGAATCTCTTGAACCCGGGAGGCGGAGGTTGCGATAAGCTGAGATCGGGCCACTGCACTCCAGCCTGGGCGACAGAGCAAGACTCTGTCTCAAAAATAAATAAATAAATAAATAAATAAATAAATAAATAAATAAATAAGTTTTTTGTAGAGATGAGGGTCTCACTATATTGCTCAGGCTGGTCTTGAACTCCCGAACTCAAGCATCCTCCTGCCTTGGCCTCCCAAAGTGCTGGGATTACAGACGTGAGCCACTGTGCCCAGTTTGAGATGTTTGATAACACTAAAAAATTGCAGAAAAATTGTATAATTCTTGTAAACTTTTTAAATTTTTTTACTTCTATTTTCAAAAATCAAAGAAATTGGAAGTCACTCAAATATTTCAAGAGTGATTAAATAATTACATATTTATTCCATAAGAGGAAATACGATGTACTCATTAAAAATCATAAAATATTTCTGTGGGTAAATACTATTGCAATTCCGTCAAATCAAGATTATTTTAACTGCAAGGAATAGAAAACCCAGAATCAGCTTTAATGATAAAACTTCTGGATAACCACTGCAGTTGAACATGCCTGTTAACCAGTAATTCCTCCTGAAACCTACTAAAATCACAGGAAAGGGGAAAAAAGCATAAACCCATAAAGACAAAAAAAAAAAGAAAAGGAGGGAAGACAATAGCAATTCCCCCTCTTTTTAAAATAGGGTGGTTTCCCAAACCAGAATAGACTCATAAGCTCAGAGTTTCCCTAATTCCAATTAATTTTTTTAAATTGTTATTTTCTGTATTTTGTTGAAACATTCCAGCATTTATTTATTTATTTATTTATTTATTTATTTATTTATTTATTTTGAGACGGAGTCTCGCGTGTTGCCCCAGCTGGAGTGCGGTGGCACGAGCTTAGTTCACTGCAGCCTCTGCCTCCTGGGTTCAAGCGATTCTCCTGCCTCAGCCTCCCGAGTAGCTGGGATTACAGGTGTCCACTATCACACCCGGCTAATTTTTTTGTATTTTTAGTAGAGACAGGATTTCACTCTAGTGGCCAGGCTGGTCTCAAACTCCCGACCAAAGTGCTGGGATTACAGGCGTGAGCCACCGCCCCCGGCTGAAACATTCCAATATTTAAAGCTGGTAAAGTGGGGTAGGTCTGTGGACATAACAGAGCAGATGCTGTGAAAGCTAAGCAGAGAACTGGACATGCTTGGAAGCGGGAGTGCGGTGGGACAGAAAGGGAGAAGGTGGACGAGTCTGTATAAGAAATGAGAGCTCAGGCTCCCCTAAGAAACCAAAGTCTACTTGCACTTTCTTTTTTTTTTTTTTTTTTTGAGACGGAGTCTCGCTCTGTCGCCCAGGCTGGAGTGCAGTGGCCGGATCTCAGCTCACTGCAAGCTCCGCCTCCCGGGTTCACGCCATTCTCCTGCCTCAGCCTCCCGAGTAGCTGGGACTACAGGCGCCCACCACCTCGCCCGGCTAGTTTTTTTTTTTTTAGTAGAGACGGGGTTTCACCGTGTTAGCCAGGATGGTCTCGATCTCCTGACCTCGTGATCCGCCCGTCTCGGCCTCCCAAAGTGCTGGGATTACAGGCTTGAGCCACCGCGCCCGGCCTACTTGCACTTTCTAAAGGCTACTTTCCCTCCCACATCCAACCGTGAAGCTTTTTACAAAATGTGGAGACCAGAACACCCATTCGTGTGTGTGTGTATGTTATGATTATTGTAATACGTGATGAGTTATGAGGAATATTAAAAAAATAACCTCGATGAACTTACTGGAACATTCCCAAAGAGCACGCTGCTGGTCCCTTGCTTTTCTTCTAATTTTAGCATATATTGTTTAGTTTTGTTTTTGAATCTTATTTTAAAAGGCATCTCCACACAAAGACTTGTAAATTGATATTCATTGCAGCATTCATCTAAATAGCCCCAAATTGGAGACAACCCAAATATCCATCCATTGATGATGGATTTTTAAAAAGTGGCGTATTTGTGCAATGGAATATTATATAGCTATAAGGACTAAACTGGCTGGGTGCAGTGACTCACTCCTATAATCCCAGCACTTTGGGAGGCTGAGGCATGTGGATCACTTGAGCCCAGGAGTTCAAGACCAGCCTCTGTAACATGGCAAAACCCCATCTCGACAAAAAATACAAAAATTAGCTAGGCGTGGTGGTGCATGCCTGTAATTCTCCCAGCTACTCAGGAGGCTGAGGCAGGAGAATCGCTGGAGCCCAGGAGGCGGAGGTTGTGATGAGCTGAGATCAGGCCACTGCACTTCAGCCTGAGTGACAGAGTGAGACCCTGTCTTGAAAAAAAAAAAAAAAAGGAATAAACTATTGACATATATTATGACATGGATGAATCTTGAAAGCATTATACTAAATGAAAGAAGACTCAGACCACAGAGTATATAATTCTATGTATTTGAAATTTGCATAGCAGGCAAATGCAGACAGAAACCAGGATAGGGTTACCAGGAGCTGGGGAAGAGAAGGGTATGAGGAGTGACTACTAAGTGCTATGGGGTTTCTTTTCTTTTCTTTTCTTTTCGGGGTGATGACAATGTTCTAAAATTAAATGGTCGCAGAACTTGGAGTTTACTAAAACCACCAAATAGTATACTTTAAATGAGCGAATTGCGAATTGTATAGTATGTGAGTTATGTCTTTTTTTTTTTTTTTTTTTTTTTTTTGGATGAAGTTTTGCTTTTTTTTCCAAGGCTGGAGTGCAATGGTGCGAACTCGGCTTACTGCAACCTCTGCCTTCTGGATTCAAGTGATTTTCCTGCCTCAGCCTCCCGAGTAGCTGGGATTACAGGCACACGCCACCATGCCCAGCTAATTTTTGTATTTTAAGTAGAGACAGGGTTTCACCATGTTGGCCAGGCTTGTCTCGAACTCTTGAACTTAGGTGATCCGCCCACCTCGGCCTCCCAAGTGAGTTATGTCTTGATAAAGCTAGTTTAAAAAGTATTATATTGAAGTTTTTTTTTAGACAGAGTTTCACTCTTTTTGCCCAGGCTAGAGTGCAATGGTGCCATCTCGGCTCACTGCAACCTCCACCTCCCGAGTTCAAGTGATTCTCCTGCCTCAGTCTCCTGAGTAGCTGGGATTACAGGCACCCGCCGCCACGCCCGGCTAATTTTTGTATTTTTAGTAGAGATGGGGTTTCACCATATTGGCCAGGATGGTCTCGATTTTTTTGACCTCGTAATCCGCCCGCCTCAGCCTCCCAAAGTGCTGGGATTACAGGCGTGAGCCCCCGCGCCCGGCTTGGCATTATTTTTCAAAGTTAAATACACATATAGCCTTCAAGTTGGCATATATCCTTGAGAGATTCTTGCTCATGTGTATCAGGAAAGATGCATAAATATATTTATATTAGCATTATTTATAACAACGAAAGCCAGAATCAACTCAAACATCCATTCACAACAGAATGGATAAACAAATGGTGGCATATTCATACAAGGAAGCACTCAACAGCATTAAAAATGAACGCACTACTATCGGATGCATAAACAGTCAATAAATCATACAAACGTAATCCTGAATTTTCTTTTTTTTTTTTTAACTTTTTCTTTTTTTCAGAGGCTAAGGAAGGGGTGGGTTGGGCAGGGAGAGGAAGGGGCTAGGGGTGGAGTCTGCTGATTTTTCTTAAAGAATTTACAAAGGAATACTTTCAATATAATACCTTTTGAAATAATACCAGCGAATGAGCTGGGCAAGGTGGCACACACCTGTAGTCACAGCTACTTTGGAGGCTGAGGTGGGAGGTTCACTGGAACCCAGGAGTTTAAGGCTGCAGTGAGCTATGATGCCACTGCACTCCAGCCTGGGCAACAGAGCGAGACCTTGTCTCTAAAAATAAAGCAGCAAATATGTATTTTAAAAAACAGTCTAAAACTGTCATTTTAACTGGAGTCCTCAGTCCCTTTGCATATAATGTAATGATTGGTGTGGATGGGGTTAAATACACCATCTCCTCTGTGCTTTGGATCTGTCCTGCTGTTTTCAGTTCTTTTAAATTTAAAAATCAGCCCATCATTGTCCTGTTTCATTTTAAAGTTATGTCCCTTTTTCTATCCTTGAGTGGTTAAGAAATCAAAAGGTGCAGACTCTTTATCAATGTCTAATGTTGATACTTTTCCCCTTCTCCCAGATAATGCAAGGACCTTAGAACACCAATTCTGCTCCCAATGTCAAATTATATGCTGTTCGTGCCACGTGTTCTAAGTCTGTGAGAGGGTGTGCGTGTGTGCGTGTGTGTGCATGCGCATTTTGAGGGAGTCATTTGTTTCTGCAGTTTCTCATTCAGGGAGACTTGTGTTGTTGTTGTTGTTGTTTTGTTTTTGAGACAGAGTCTCACTCTGTCGCCCAGGCTGGAGTGCAGTGGCGTGATCTCGGCTCACTGCAACCTCTGCCTCCCAGGTTCAAGCAATTCTGCTGCCTCAGCCTCCCAAGTAGCTGGGATTACAGGTAGTGGCCACCATGCCCAGCTAATTTTTGTATTTTTAGTAGAGACGGGGTTTCACCATGTTGGCCAGGATTGTCTCGATCTCTTGACCTTGTGATGCGCCCACCTTGGCCTCCCAAAGTGCTGGGATTACAGGCGTGAGCCAAGGTGCCCAGTTGAGACTTGCCTTTGTATGTGCCATGTTACCGATTGTACTTCAGACACCGCATTTGAAAATTCACTTTTACAAACAAATTGAGGCCTAGGATGATGTTATCATCTTCCAGAGATAATTTTTATTTTCATAGGGTCTTAGGGACACTAAAAATCAGAGATCACCTCAATTGGTACCATACCCTAACAGTTACCAATATTTTACCACTTTCCTTTCATCTGTCTATCCCCAACTTTATTTTAAAAATATTTTTGTAGAGACGGGGGTCTCAGAATGTTGCCCAAGCTGATCTCAAACTCCTGGCCCCAACTAATCCTCCTGCCTCGGCCTCCCAAAGTGTTGGGATTACAGGCCTGAGCCACGGAGCCTGACCAGATTTTTTTTTTTTTTTTAATATTTTTTAAGGTTTGTGACTTGTGACTTTTTTTTGAAACGTGTTCTCACTCCCTCACCCAGACTGCCCGGGCTAGACTGCAGTGGTGCGATCATAGCTTGGCTTGTGACTTTTTTTTTTTTTTTTTGAGACAGAGTCTCGCTTTGTCGCCCAGGCTGGAGTGCAGTGGCACCATCTCGGCTCACTGCAAGCTCTGCCTCCTGGGTTCACGCCATTCTCCTGCCTCAGCCTCCGAGTAGCTGGGACTACAGGCACGCACCACCACACCCAGTTAATTTTTTGTATTTTTAGTAGAGACGGGGTTTCACCATGTTAGCCAGGATGGTCTCGATCTCCTGACCTCGTGATCCGCCCGCCTCGGCCTCCCATAGTGCTGGGATTATAGGCGTGAGCCACCGCGCCCGGCGGCTTGTGACTTTTTAAGCCACTCAAATGATGTGAGACTGAACTGCAGTCTGGGTAAGAGGCTGGTTGACTTCCACTTCGCCCTTAACCCTCGGGCACCACTCTTCAGGGTCCTAGTGACAGTGGGCTGTGGTTGACTGCTCCCCCAGGGACACCACCAAAAGCACAACTCACTCTCAGCTGCTGCAAGCGGCGTACGGACGTCCACCCTCTTCAGGATCTTCACCGGCTTCTTCACCAACTGCTTCGCTGCTCTTTGAAGTGTCAAATACGTTTGTATTTTATCCCTTTTCTTCATTTTAGGGGGTGAGTTTATCTAAATTACATATTTTATTACTGAAAATGGAAATCTCCCTAAATATCTGGGGAGAGCTCAAATTACTGATTCAAGGCTTGTCATTATAGTTGCTTTTAAAAATATGTCCATTTTAGAGAGAGTTTTCCTGTTTTCTTGGAGATAGTTTTAGTAAGATGTGCCTATTGTGTTTTCAAATTTATCCATATAAAGTTAATATTCTAAAAAAAAATCTCTGCTCTATCTATAATTCTGTCCTCTTACTCATGCCTCCTACTGTTTTGAACTTAAGTTTTAAACGTACTCTTTGTAATCATACTTGAATCGAACCGGCTTTCACCCTTGTTTTTCCTATTTGGTTTTCTATTTAATTAGTTTCTGCTGTTATTTCCTCCTTCTGTGTCCTTTGTTTTTCTTTATATAATTTAAGTTGTATATTAGTGTTTTTAAATTTTGAATATGATTTCTTTTCCTTTTTTTTTTTGAGATAGAGTCTCACTCTTGTCACCCAGGCTGGAGTGCAGTGGCACGATCTTGGCTGACTGCAACCTCCACCTCCAGGGTTCAAGCGATTTTCCCACCTCAGCCTCCTGAGCAGCTGGGACTACAGGTGCCCACCACCACGCCCAGCTACTTTTTGTACTTTTAGTAGAGCTGGGGTTTTGCTATGTTGGCCTGGTCTCAAACTCCTGACTTCAAGTGATCCACCCGCCTTGGGCTCCCAAAGTGTTGGATTACAGGCGTGAGCCACAGTGCCTGGCCTCTGTTGTGACTTCCGACAATTGCATTATGACCAAGAAAAGTGGTCTCCATTGTAATTCTTTAAAATTTGATGTGTCAAATTTTTTTTTTTTTTTTTTTTTTTTTTTGAGACAGGGTCTGGCTTTGCTGCCAGGCTGGAATGCAGCGGCGTGATCTCTGCTCACAGCAACCTCCACCTCCCAGGTTCAAGTGATTCTCCTGCCTCAGCCTCCTGAGTAGCTGGGATTACAGGCATGATTACAGTGACTGGGGCTCAATGCAGTCTTGTCCTCCCAGGCTCCTGTGATCCCTCCCACCTCAGCATCCTGAGTAGCTGGCACCTGAGTAGTAGGCATGTACCACCGTGCCTGGCTAATTTTTGGTTGTTGTTGTTTGAATAGAAATTGGGTTTTGCCACGTTGCCCAGGCTGGTCTTGAACTCCTGGGCTCCAGCTGCCTGCCTCAGCCCCCTAAAGTGCTAGGATTACAAGCGTAGCCACTATGCGCAGCTGAGGCTGTCTTACAAGCATTAAGTTTTCATAGATTTCTCTTGTGTGTGTAAGAATTCTACACATGGCCAGGCGCAGCAGCTCACGCCTGTAATCCAGCAGTTTGGGAGGCTAAGGCAGGAGGATCACTAGGAGTTTGAAACCAGCCTGGGCAATGTAGGACTCTATTTCTACAAAAACTACAAAAATTAGCCAAAAAAATGTGCCTGTAGTCCCAGCTACTCAGGAGGCTGAGGCAAGAGGATGGCTTGAGGCCAGGAGTTCGAGACCAGCCTGTGCAACATAGTGAAACCCCGTCTTTACCAAAAAAAGGTCTATTTATATAACTACAGGAGATTTATTTTGTTATTTCTCTAGTATATCTTTTTTTCATCTTTTGGTTTTCAACATTTCTGTATCTTTGTTTTAGATGCTTTTTTTTTTTTTTTTTTTTTTTGAGATGAAGCCTTGCTGTCGCCCAGGTTGGAGTGCAGTGGCATGATCTAGGCTCACTGCAACCTCTGCCTCCTAGGTGCAAGCGATTTTCCTGCCTCAGCCTCCCAAGTAGCTGGGGTTACAGGTGCCTGCCACCCATGCCCGGCTAATTTTTGTATTTTTTAGTTGAGACAGAGTTTCACCATATTGTCCAGGCTGGTCTCAAACTCCTGAACTCAGGTGATCGGCCCGCCTCAGCCTCCCAAAGTGCGGATATTACAGGCGTGAGCCACTGTGCCTGGCCCCTCTTTTTTTTTTTTTTTTTCTTAGTTTGAGACAAGGTGTCACTCTGTAGCCCAGGCTGGAGTGCAGTGGCACAATCATGGCTGTCTGTAGACTCAACTTCCTGGGCTCCAGTGATCCTCCCACCTCAGCCTCCTGAGTAGTTGGGACTACAGGTGCTGCCACTATGCCTGACTAATTTTTAAACTTTTTTGTAGAGACAGGCTTATTCTGAAGGCGAGTAAAGATATGGACCAAATTTAGCCTTGATTATGAAGTTGAAATTTGGAAGGGCTGCCTGTAAAAGAAATTCTACCAGTTTGGAAGGCTTAGGCAGGAGGATTGCTTGAGCCCAGGAGTTTGAGACCAGCCTGGACAACATAGCTAGAACCTGTCCGTAACCCTGCCCCCAAAATAGTCAGGCGTGGTGGTGCACACCTGTAATTTCAACTCCTCAGGAAGTTGAGGTAGGAGGATGCTTGAGCCCAGAAAGTGCAGGCTGCAGTGAGTCAAGATCACGCCACTGCACTCCAGCTTGGGTGAGAGAGTGAGACCCTGCCTCAAAACAAAAAAGAATACTACAAGATCTTCAGGTCGAATAAGTTCAGTTACTTTACATATGCTAGGCTTAAAGGAGACAATGGGTTATCTTGAATTTTAACTTTATGTCATGTTTTTTCCCCACAAATCAAATATTGTTTTATACTATCAACTTTTCAAAAATGTTTAAGTTCAAGGGTACGTGTGCAGGTTTGTTATATAGGTAAACTTGTGTCACAGGGATTTGTTGTACAGATTATTTTGTCACCCAGGAACTAAGCTTAGTACCCAGTAGTTTTTCTTTCTGCTCTTCTCCCTCCAACCCTCCACCCTCATGTTGGCCCCAGTGTGTTGTTCCCTTCTTTGTGTCCATGAGTTCTCATCATTTAGCTCCCACTTATAAGTGAGAATATGCAGTATCTGGTTTTCTGTTCCTATGTTAGTTTGCTAAGGATAATAGCGTCCAGCCCCATCCATGTCCCTGGCAAAGGCATGATCTTGTTCCTTATTTTTTATTTATTTATTTATATTTTTTGGAGATGGAGTCACCCAGGCAGGAGTGCAATGGCACGATCTCGGCTCACTGCAACCTCTGCCTCCCAGGTTCCAGCAATTCTCCTGCCTTGGCCTCCTGAGTAGCTGGGACTACAGGTGCACACCACTATGCCCAGCTAATTTTTTTGTATTTTAGTAGAGACGGGGTTTCACCATGTTGCCCAGGCTGGTCTCGACCTCCTGAGCTCAGGCAATTCACCCACCTCAGCCTCGCAAAGTGCTGGGATCACAGGCATGAGCCACCATGCCCGGTCAATCTTGTTCCTTTTTATGGCTGCATAGTATTCCCTGGCATGTATGTACCACATTTTTTTAATCCAGTCTGTCACTGATGGGCATTTAAGTTGATTTTATGCCTTTGCTATTGTGAACAGTGCTGCAGTGAACATACACGTGCATGTGTCTTTATAACAGAATGATTTCTATTCCTTTGGGTATATACCTGGTAATGACATTGCTGGGTCGAATGGTATCTCTGTCTTTATCCCCACACTGTCTTCCACAATGGCTGAACTAATTTAATTTACACTTCCACCAACAGTATATAAGCATATCTTTTTCTCCACAACCTCACCAGCATCTGTTATTTTTTGACGTTTCTATAATAGCCATTCGGACTGGTGTGAGATGGTATCTCATTGTGGCTTCGATTTGCATTTCTCTAATGACAGTGATGTTGGGCTTTTTTTCATAGGATTGTTGGCCACAGATGTCTTCTGAAAAGTGTCTGTTCATGTCCTTTGCCCACTTTTTAATGGGGTGGTTTTTTCTTCTAAATTTGTTTAAGTTCCTTATAGATGCTGGATTTCAGACCTTTCTCAGATGCATAGTTTGCAACAATTTTCTCCCATTCTGTAAGCTGTCTGTTTACTCTGTTGAAAGTTTCTTGTGCTGTGCAGAAGCTCTTTAGTTTAATTAGATCCCATTTGTCAATTTTTGCTTTTGTTGCAATTGTTTTTGGCGTCTTCATCATGAAATCTTTGCCTGTGCCTATGTCCTGAATGGTATTGCCTGGGTTGTCTTCCAAGATTTTTATTATTTTGGGTTTTACATTAAGTCTTTAATCCATCTTGAGCTAATTTTTGTATATGGCATAAGGAAGGGGTCCATTTTCAATTTTTTGCATATGGCTGGCCATTTATCCTAGCACCATTTATTGAATAGAGAATCTATTGCCCATTGCTTGTTTTTGTCAGGTTTGTCGAAGATCTGAAAATTATAGGTGTGTGGTCTCATTTCTAAATTCTCTATTCTGTTCCATTGGTCTACGTTTGTTTTTGTGCCAGTACTATGCTGTTTTGGTTACTGTAGCCTTACAGTATAGTTTGAAGCTGGGTAGCATGATGCCTCCAGCTTTGTTCTTTTTGCTTAGGATTGCCTTACTGTCAATATTTCTTTAGATTTACTCAAGTACTTACCATTTACTCATCATTACTTCTGACATCTCAGATTTACTTTCTGGGATAATCTTTTAAAAGTTCCTTTAGTGAAGAAATTTTTGTGGTAAATTCTGTTTTTCTTTATCTGAAAATGTCTATTTCACTCTCATTCTTAGATAACCCGTATATAAGAGTAGTCTACATAAAAAATTAATGATATTGATCATACAGCATCTTATAGTTAAAAGCAGAAAACTATATATTTGAAGCAAGTGATAGGGCACATACCTTATTTTGTATAGTATATATGAAATGAATGTCTGAACTGTTTTTCACATGTATTTTTTTCACTAGATTCTGAATGAATGAACACTAAAATGACCCTGAGAAGAAAAGTATTTTATGATCCTCATTTGTTGCTGTTGTTGTTTGCAGGTAAATAAATACATGGGATATTCTAAGATTTGTAAACATGCACTTCTATTATTCTTCTGGTTCTATCCTGCATCCCTGGTGTCTGCTACATATGTAACTTACAATGTGGTGTCTCTCTTTCTCTTTATAAGGTAAATTCTTTTTACAAGTGCTAAAAATTTTTTTTTTTCTATTTTTTTGAGACAGGGTCTTACTGTTGCCCAGTCTGGAATGCAGTGGCACAATCTCGGCTTACTCCACCCTCCACCTCCCAGGCTCAAGCAATTTTCCTGCCTCAGCCTCCCGAGTAGCTAGAATTACAGGCACATGCCTCTACTGCCTGGCTAACTTTTTAAATATTTTTAGTAGAGATGGGGTTTTACCATGTTGGCAAGGCTGGTCTCAAACTCCTGACCTGAAATGATCCACCTGCCTCAGCTTCCCAAAGTGCTGGGATTACAGGTGTGAGCCACCATGCCAGCCTTAAAATTTCTAGTGTATAAGTCTTTTTTTTTTAATTAACCGGTATTCTTTTCTTCTTTTCTTTTTTTGAGATGCAGTCTCACTCTGTTGCCCAGACTGGAGTGCAGTGGCACAATCTCAGCTCACTGCAACCTCTGCCTCTGGGGCTCAAGCAATTCTCTTGCCTCAGACTCCCTAGTAGCTGGGATTACAGGTGTGCACCACCACACCCGGCTAATTTTTGTATTTTTAGTAGAGACGGAATTTCACCATGTTGGCCAGGCTGGTCTTGAACTCCTGACCTCAAGTGATCCGTCCACCTCGGCCTCCCAAAGTGCTGGAATTACAGGCATGAGCCACCGCGCCCGGCCTAGCCAGTATTCTTAATTCCTTCCAACATGTCAAATAACAAATCTTTTTAAGATAATGAAGTCTTTAGTCTGATACATTAATATATAATTGATAATTTAATATGAAAGCTCATTATTTTTTAATCATGTTCCTGAAGAATAAGTTATAAATCTGTGAATAACAGTCCATTAAATTAACACTTCTTTTATAGAAAGGGGAAATGGAAAATCCTATCATATTCAAGGCTAGACTTCTGCTGTGAGCTGCTGAGTTTTTCATACACACTTGGCACGCACAATTTAGAGCTTGAAAGGGAAGGTAACTGAATATTCACATCTTTTCTGCAGAGCTGAAAGTAGGAGTCTAGAGTAGAGAAAGATTCTGAATTGTACTGACCATACACCCTGATGGGGGAAAATTAACATATTTCCCCAACTTACAAATGTTTATAGATTACTTAAGTATAACATGTATTGCATATAATAAAAGTACACAAAATTCAGAAAGATGAACTATTAAAAAATAAATATATATTCATGGCCAGGCGCAGTGGCTCAAGTCTTAATCCCAGCACTTTGGGAGGCAAAGGTGGGTGGATCACCTGAGGTCAGGAGTTCAAGACCAGCCAGGCCAACATGGTGAAACCCCATCTCTACTAAAAATACAAAAATTAGCCAGGCGTGGTGGCAGGCGCCTGTAATCCCAGCTACTTGGGAGGCTGAGTCAGGAGAATCGCTTGAGCTCAGGAGGCGGAGGTTGCAGTGAGCCAAGATCACACCACTACACTCCAGCCTGGGTGGCAGAGACTCTGTCTCAAAAAAAAAAAAAAATATATATATATACACACACACACACACACACACACACACATATACATATATATATATTTTCATGATAAAATATTTAGTGGGAGCGTACAGGTGTGTGGGTGTGAACAACTGCCATCCTGTTTAATTTCGTAATGTGGCTGAAGGGCAAACACCACTGAAGGGCTGTTAGTCTGATGACTTTTTACTGTGTGCTGACACGTTCCTAAGACAGGCCTTGTTCACGAGGGAGACATCCCAGGTGGCCCCTGAGAAAGTGGGAAGTGAGGAATGGAAGGGAGGAAGGGCAGCAAGTGATGTGTCCATGAAGAGGTTATCACTGTAAGCAACTGGGAGTGCCTCCTGCTGGGGCCACTCTGAGAAACAGCTCAGTGTCCTCTCACTGAGGGCTGAGCACATCCAGGTGTTTATGCACCAAATGCCCCTGATGGAAGGACAGCCCAGCTTGCCCCACATGCAGCCCAGCAGGCTGTGACGTCCAGAAGACACCCTCAGAAGCCCTGGCTGTTTGGAAACAGTGGTGGGCCAGAGAACCAGGACTGGTGGGTGGGCATGGACAGGACCTGCTGCATCTGCTAGGCTGCGTTATGAAGAACATGATTTCCAGCTCAGTTTCTTTGCAGTGTTCCTCTTAAACCCTTGAAAAGAACGTTCATGAGATAAGTGCATTTACAGTGAAATAGTTTTAACTGAAGAGGTAACATACAAATGAACAAACCCATGAGAACACTACTCTAAATCCCTTCCGTTTTTCCCGTGCAGT
The DNA here is from genome assembly GCF_003255815.1 of Theropithecus gelada. Lineage (NCBI taxonomy): Eukaryota > Metazoa > Chordata > Mammalia > Primates > Cercopithecidae > Theropithecus > Theropithecus gelada. The sequence continues at coordinate 176,684,119 of NC_037670.1, forward strand.
AACTCAGATACATATGTGACATATGACACTCTGACATACAGATTGAAGGAGACTGCTGAAGCCAATCTAAATATCAAACCAATATAAATGGATCTTTTCTTGAATTAAAATGTATTAATAGAATTTCTAAAATTTTCTTCCTCCACCATATCACCTTGTATACCCCTTGAGGTGCACACTCCCATTCGGGCCATCCCTGCACCAAAGTTCCTGTCCATGCCAAGTGCGGTGGCTCACGCCTGTAATCCTAGCACTTTGGGAGGCCGAGGCAGGCGGATCACTTGAGGTCAGGAGTTCAAGACCAACCTGACCAAAATGGCAAACCCATCTCTACTAAAAATACAAAATACAGCTGGGCGTGGTGGTGCATGCCTGTAATCCCAGCGACTCGGGAGGCTGAGCCAGGAGAATCACTTGAACCTAGGAGGTGGAGATTGTAGTGAGCCGAGATTGTGCCACCGCACTCCAGCCTGGGCAGCAGAGGGAGAGAGTCCATCTTAAAAACAACAAAAAAAGAGCCTGTCCAGCTCTCAGCTGGAAATGATTCAATCCATTTTGAGGTATGCCTGACTATTCTAAATAGGTAAGAAAATACTAGTAATTGGCTGGGCATGGTAGCTCACACCTGTAATTCTAGCACACTGGGAGGCCGAGGTAGATGGATTGTTTGAGCCCAGGAGTTTGAGACCAGCCTGGCCAACGTGGTGAAACCCATCTCCACAAAAAAATACAAAAATTAGCTGGATGTGGTGGTCCATGCCTATAGTCCCAGCTACTCAAGAGGCCGAGGTAGGAGGCTCACTGGAGCCCGGGAGGTCAAGGCTGCAGTAAGCTGTGATCGTACCACTGCACTCTAGGCTGGGAAACAGACTGAGAGCCCGTCTCTCAAAAAAAAAAAAAAAAAAAAAGAGACATATGAGAGAGAGAAAAAAAAGGAAAGAAAAGAAAAGACGCCAGGCGCAACAGCTCATGCCTGTAATCCCAGCACTTTGGGAGGCCGAGGCGGGTGGATTGCAAGGTCAGGAGATTGAGACCATCCTGGCTAACACGGTGAAACCCTGTCTCTACTAAAAATACAAAAAATTAGCCCGGCATGGTGGCGGGCGCCTGTAGTCCCAGCTACTCAGGAGGCTGAGGCAGGAGAATGGTGTGAACCTGGGAGGCGGAGGTTGCAGTGAGCCGAGATTGCGCCACTGTGCTCCAGCCTGGGCGACAGAGCGAGATTCCGTCTCAAAAAACAAACAAACAACCAACAACAACAAAAATTAGCTGGATGTGGTGACGCATGCCTCTACTCCCAGCTACTTGGGAGGCTGAGACACGAGAATCACTTGAACCTGGGAGGCGGAGGTTACAGTGGGCCAAGATCACGCCACTGCACTCCAACCTGAGTGACAGAACAAGACTCCATCTCAAAACAAATAAATAAATAAATGCATTTAAACTTTCTTAAACAACAAAGGACTTAACTGAATTCCAAAAATGTGACACAAAGTTAAATATGTCCATTTTATTTAGGCAGAAATATATGTATATATTATTTATTTCCTTTTAAAGCAAGCTTAATACAAAGTTTAATTGCTAAAATCACTTTGATTCAACAGCCTAGAAACAGAATAGTCTTTAGTTTTACTGTGCTAGTTTAACAAATCCATTCTGTAAAGAAATACTGTTCATTCCCCTGGAGTTTAAAACTTTAGGGCCAGGCACGGGCCTACAATCCCAGCACTTTGGGAGGCCGAGGCGGGTGGATTACTTGAGGTCAGGAGTTGGAGACCAGCCTGGCCAACGTGGTGAAACCCTGTCTCTACTAAAAATACAAACATTAGGCCGGCGTGGTGGCGTGTGCCTGTAATCCCAGCTACTTGGGAGGCTGAGGCAGGAGAATCGCTTGAACCCAGGAGGCAGAGGTTGCAGTGAGCCAAGATCGTGCCACTGCACTCCAACAGCCTGGGAAACAGAGTGAGACTGTCTCAAAAAAAAAAAAGAAAAGAAAAGAAAGGAAAACTTGTGGCCGCGAGCAGCGGCTCACACCTGTAATCCCTGCACTCTGGGAGGCACACATAGGAGGATCCCTTGAGGCCAGGAGTTCAAGGCTGCAGTGAGCCATGATTGTGCCACTGCACTCCAGCCTGGGAGACAGAGTGAGACTCTGTCTTGAGAAAGAAAAATTTTAAGGTTTGCATAGTACCCTGCAAAAGACTATTTTATGATACGTATCAACAAAATTCAACCCCACTTTCTCCAATAATAAAAAAATGTTTTTTAAAACTGTTACTTTTTAAACAACGTGAAACTAATGAAAATTGGTTGGTGCTTTGAGAATCATCTTGTTTGGAGAAAAACATCCTGTGCTTCACCAGTTGCTGCCATGCCTTACAGAGGTAGGGTCTGTAGTCTATGTCCACGTCACACAGGCGTCGAGAGGCATGAGAAGGTTCTTCCGACGAGTTCGAGGCTTTCTGCATTATCGTTTGTGTCGTTGCAAAAAGAACCAGGCGATAGTCATTTACAAGCTTCTCTAAGCACTGAGAACATTTCCTCAGAGTAGACTCCTGTAAGTTCACACTCTCTCCTCCATTGACACGGTCTATCCAGTAAAAAGCTGACAGGCTATCCAAAATCAAAAGGCAGAGAGACGGGTGACTACAAAACATACTTTCTAGCGAGTAAAGCGTAAGAAGTAGGTGGGTGCTACTACTGCAGTACACCAAAAAAAATCTTCCCAGGCAGTATTTGATTATTTCTTCAGAGCTTTGGGATAGTCTGTGCTCAAGAACCGTAACCAGCCGGAGCATATCGAAGTGGTAATCTGTGTCAATAAATAAGACTTCTACTTCCAGGCCACCTTCTGATTTGGGAAGTATACATCGTGCTGTTAGGTGATAAAGCATTTCTGTTTTTCCTGTTCCTTCTGAGCCATGAAATTCAAGAATATCACCTGTGTAAAAATTTAAAAATCTCAGTCAAAATGCAGTAGCTCAAGGGTAGGCTACAAAATGCAAAGTCTGCAAAAAAGTTTAAAAAGACATTTACTGGAATGTGAAAGAAAATCTAAATACACTTTTGCCAAAATGGAGCTGTACAAGCAAACACAAGAAACAAGGAAATCAGAGCCCGGTGAGAAGATTGGGAGAGGCTAGGGGACTCTCCTCGGGCCAGGCTCACATGCACTTCCACTTCAATTTGCGAGATTTGAAAATTAAGAGCCACAGATCTAGGGCCTTTCAAAAATCTGATTACTACAGTACACACCATTTCTGGTAGTTGATTACACCATATCCATTCTTCCCCTCTTCCTAAAGTATAAAATCCTAATTTGATGAGGAGGGAAATGTGTCCACTTTAAAACTATTTTTCATGGTCTCCTTTGAAAAGAAAGGTTACCAGGTAACACAGCTGTCACCAGTGAGATGCAGGCTGCTCTCTGTTGATGATTCTTTCCTATCCAGGGACACCTTCTGCCCTGCCGTGCCCTCCTGTGGGGGTGGAGCAGCCATCTGGAAGCAGTGAGGATGAAAGCCCCTGCTCAGGATGGTGGCGTGGAAGACAGAAGGTGCCCAGGACTCTGGGCATATGGAGCCCCCACCAGCCACGCACAGCCTGCCTCTGTGCCACTCAGGATGTGAGGAAAACAAGCCTCCACCTGGGCAAGCTGCTAAGTTGGATTTCTATGACCTGCAGGTGAAAGCACTCCCTAATTAGGGTTTCTCAATGTTACTGATGTTATGGGGTGAACAATTCTGGATTTTGTGGTTTCACACATTACTGAGGCAAGAGCCCATGGCTCGCAGGCCCTAAATGCCAACAGCACCCTTCAACTGAAAACAACCTCACACGTTCCCAAACTGCCTTCAGTTATTCTCTGCTATTTGAATTATCTCTTGAAACCATGTCCAGCTGCATTAGAAATTATTTTCCTAGCATTAAAAATCAAAGTCAACTACTCTGAACGTTAAAGACTCCAACTCTCCTTCTATATAGGCTCAAATAACTCATTGAGGACAGCACAAGTTAAATCAAATGACACTGGGGAAGTTGCCTTGCTTCCAGAGCTTTTCAAAATGCACTCAACAGTGGCATTCAACTCTTGCTTGTCATTATTAATGTATGGCTGAACTACCTGATTGGAAACACTATGTTAAAATGCCAACTATTATCCCCAACCAAATGATGGTCTATATAAGAATTCAAGGGCTGGGCACAGTGGCTCACACCTGTAATCCCAGCACTTTGGGAGGCAGAGGCGGGCGGATCACCTGAGGTCAGGAGTTCAAAGAAATAGCTGGGCGTGGTGCATGTGCCAACATGGTGAAACCCTACTAAAAATACAATAAATTAGCTGGGCGTGGTGGTGGGCGCCTGTAATCCCAGCTACTTGGGAGGCTGAGGCAGGAGAAACACTTGAACCCGGGAGACAGAGGTTGCAGTGAGCTGAGATCACGCGATTGCACTCCAGCCTGGGTGACAAGAGCGAAACTCCGTCTCAAAAAACAAACAAAAAAAGAATTCAATTACTTTGTTTCTTATGATTAATTTTAATTTTTTTTTGAGATGGAATCTTGTTCTGTTGCCTAGGCTGGAGTGCAGTGGTGCAATCTTGGCTTACTGCAACGCTTCCCAGGTTCAAGCAATTCTCCTGCCTCAGCCTCCCGAGTAGCTGGGATTACAGGTGTGCGCTACCACCCCTAGCTAATTTTTGTATTTTGGTAGAGATGGGGTTTTGCCATGTTGGCCAGGCTGGTCTCAAACTCCTGACCTCAGGTGATCCACCCACCTCAGCCTCCCAAAGTGCTGGGATTACAGGTGTGAACCACCGTACCCGGCCTTTCTTCTTATTATTAACAAACCGTTGTAAGTTGGAGTATTCACAAATAATGTTTAAGAAATCTAGGTTGGGTACAATAGCTCATGCCTGTAATTCCCTGCACTTTGGGAGGTCAAGGCAGGAGGATCACTTGAGCCCAAGAGTCAGATATCAGCCTGGTCAATATAGTGAGACACCGACACTACAATTAAAAAAAAAAAACAAAAACAAAAAACAGCCACCCATGGTTGTGTGCATCACTAGTCCCAGCTAATTGGGAGGCTGAGGTTGGAGAATCAGCTGAGCCCAGGAGGTAGAGGCTGCAGTGAGCCAAGACTGCACCAAATTTCTACCATAATCTTACATACAACTTGCAATTCTAAATTTACCTTAAGAAGAACTTTAAAAACTGATTCCACCTCAGCCTCTCAAGTAGCTGGGACTACAGGCATGTGTCATCATGCCTGGCTAATTTTTGTATTTCTTGTAGAGACTGGATTCCATCATGTTGCCCAGGCTGGTCTTGAACTCCTGAGCTCAAGTGGTCTGCCTGTGTCAGCCTCCAAAGTGCTGGGATTACAGGCATGAGCCCCCACACCTGGCTTCGGCTTTCTTGTAGCGCAGTATGTTATCAGTTCTCATAGACTTCTCTTTTGTATTTAAGAATTCTACACATGGCTGGGCACAGTGGCTCAGGTCTGTAGTCCAGCACTTTGGAAGCTGAAGTGGGAGGATCACTTGAGCCCAGGAGTTCATGACAAGCCTGGGCAACATAGGGAGACCCTGCCTCTACAAAAAATTTAAAAAAAGAAATAGCTGGGTGTGGTGGCATGTGCCTATAGTCCCAGTCTCAGCTACTCAGGGTGAAGTGGGAGCCTGTGAGGTTGAGGCTACAGTGAGCCGTGATCATGTCACTGCACTCTAGCCCAGGCAACAGAGGGAGACCCTTTCTCTAAAAAGAAAGAAAGAAAAAAAGAGATTCCAGGCTCAAGGAGTAAAATTATTTTCATATTAACAACTGTCCATCTAATTAAAAGTTAACAGAGCAGCTAAACCTGTATTCCACCCTGATGTTCAGTGTGCCCTCTCTTACTATGTTACTGAGGAGCTACGCTGAACCCACCACTCCTACCAAGCGTCTTTTACTGCCCTATGTGATAGAGAACAGGGACCATGCAGAAGCGCAGACGGGAAACCAAGAAGCAGACCACAGCAAATCCTCCCTCTCCTGCTCCCAGAGAGGCAGCCAGGGAGGCTGACCCACAGCTACTCACCTTTCTAGAGTACTGCATGCCTTAAAGAGGCTGCTTCAGACATGTCCTGTCTGCTCCTAATAACACTGAGGTAGGGAAAATAACAAACTCTGTCGTCTCCCATCATCACACGGATCACACTATATAAGCACTATTTACTTGATTACATTTCCTGTTAGCTTCTCTAATGTTGGGACTTGGGTATTCTGTCCCCAGCACAAAACCCAGGATCTTCTGAATGTGCTTCATCAGTTACCTTCTTCTTAAGATCCTCATGAGAGACATCTAAAGAATAAAAATACGAGTTTTGGTTTGTGAGGGTTAAGGGCCTAAAAGCCAATTGTGAAACTGGCATTTTAAATGGAAGCAGGTCTGGTAGGGAGCGACAGGTGGGGTGTGTGGCTTTGGTGGCAGAGCTCAGCAGGTAAGAAGGTCCTAGACCAGGGTTGACACAGGGACCAACATAGGAGGCAAAGCAAGAGAAGCAAACTGCCCGGTGTGGGGCCTGCTGCCAGAGACCACAGGGTCTCACACTTAGCGTGGTGAGGGCCTCAGTCCTGCAGGTGATAGGGTTTGGCTGTGTCCCCACCCAAATCTCGTTTGAATTCCCACGTATTGTGGGAGGGACCCAGTGGGGGGTAATTGAATCATGGGGGGAGGTCTTTCCTGTGCTGTTCTCGTGATAGTAAGTCTCATGGGATCTGATGGTTATTATAAGGGAGAATTTTCCTGTACAAGCTCTCTTTGCTTGCTGCCACCCATGTAAGATGGGACTTGTTCTTCCTTGCCTTCTGCCATGATTGTGAGGCTTCCCCAGTCACATGGAACTGTAAGTCCAATTAAACCTCTTTCTTTTGTAAATTGCCCAGTCTTGGGTATGTCTTTATCATACCCCTTGGGTATGTCTTTATCAGCAGCATGAAAATGGTTACCTTTTACAGCAGGTAAACCTAATGTGGTGATTTAAAAGTTCTTCTGAAAGATAGGCTTGGAAGTACCTGCACACATCAAATATAGACACAAAGTAGACTTTTTTTGAGACAGGGTCTTATTCTGTCGCCCAGGCAAGAGTGTAGCGGTAGCGGCGTGACCTCAGCTCACTGCAACCTCCGCCTCCTGGGCTTAAGCCATCCTCCCACCTCAGCCTCCTGAGTAGCTGGGACCACAGGTGTGTGCCACGACGTCTGTCTAATTTTTGTATTTTTTTGTAGAGACGGTCTTGCTGAGTTGCCCAGGCTGATCTCAAACTCCTGAGTTCAAGCGATCCACCCACCTCAGCCTCCCAAAGTACTAGAATTACAGGCATGCACCACCCCACCCAGCCCAAAGTAGAAATTTTTAATTCACATAATTCACATTGAGTATTCCAGCAAAAATTTAGCTTTCAAAATGGTATGGGTTTTTTTTAATGTATCTCTAGGTGTCACAAAATGAAAATGCCCTACAGCCACTAAGATATAAGATTCAAGATGGTAAGCCAGGCGCAGTAGCTCACGCCTATAATCCCAGTACTTTGGGAGGCTGAGGCATGAGGCAGGTGGATCACCTGAGGTCAGGAGTTCAAGACCAGCCTGGCCAACATGATGAAACCCTACTTCTACTAAAAATGTAAAAATCAGCTGGGCGTGGTGGCGGGCGCCTGTAATCCCAGCTACTTGGGAGGCTGAGACAGGAGAATTGCTTGAACCTGGGAGGCAGAGGTTGCAGTGAGCTGAGATCGCGCCACTGCACTCCAGCCTGGGCAACAAGAGTGAAACTCCATCTCAAAAAAAAAAAAAGATTCAAGATGGTAATAAGGGGCTGGTTATAGCAGTCTAAGAGTAATCCACATAGAAATAATAGAGAAAAACCAAAAATCTCTTTGATGGGTGGGTAATATGGACCTAAAATTAAGGCCAAAACTAAATTTTTGAGATATATCCACAGTTAGAAGAGGCATTAGAAGACAGCTAAAACAGAAACTTAATAGGAAAACCAGGAAGAAAAATATTACCGGGCAAAAGAGACTGTTTCAAGAAAATGAAACAGCACTAAATAATAAATGCAGCAGAAAAGTCATGACAATGAAAAATGGCGGGAAAAGATCACTGAGTTTGTCCAAAATAGTGACCTTGGAGCATTAATTGTGTAGTCCGCAAAAGCATATTTAACATCTTATTTTGTGAACCAAACTTTTAAAACTGAGATACTCAGAAGACAGGAGACAACAGGACTAGCCTAGGCATTCACTGCTTCTAGAGTAACAGCAATGACAGAGCAGATTCCCAACCAGTGAAACTGAGGCAAAGAAGTTGAGGGTTAAATCCCTGCCTACTCTTTTCCTTTTACACATTAATAGCAAATCAGGTATAAAAAAGGCATTTATAACAACCAGGGAAGACACTGCAAACTTGCAAGAGACACATGAATTATTATTAAGGTCCTTGAACTAAATTCCTCACAAATACGTTTAATGATGAACTGAAATCAGTTTTACTGATTTTATAAACATTTACTGTTTGATCCTCAAGATCAAAACCTGTAATCAAATATTATGTCCTACAGAAGGGACATCATCCTTTTCAATGTACTTGAAGTCACCATCTCATATGTTTCTGTGGCTGCTACAGGATGCTTGTCCAGCCAAAGTATGGAACGTGGCGACTTGCAGTAAAAAAAACCCTAAGGTTTGGCACTTGAAGATATTAAACTAAATCAGAAAATCTGGATGATTTGGCCTTGACAGTTACTCTTACAAATAGAATGCTGTAAGGAGTTTGGGTAACAGATTGTCAGAAAGAGTTATGAATCTAAAGATCCTTCAAAATAAGGAAAAGAAAGGAAAAGCCAAAAAATCTATCATCTTGGTACCAGCCTACCAACTATATAACAAATATGTTGAATTTGCAGATTATAATCATTACAGAAGTAAAGAAGTAATGAATTGGTACATGGTACTGAATAACTCCTATCCAAAAAAGCATTAAAAATATGTTTACAGGTTGGACATGGTGGTTCATGCCCATAATCCCAGCACTTTGGGAGGCTGAGGTGGGCAGATGGCTTGAGCCCAGGAGTTCAAGACCATCCTAGGCAACATGGCAAAACTCCATCTCTACAAAATATACAAAAATTACTTGGGTATGCTGGCACACATCTGTGGTCCCAGCTATTAAGGAGGCAGAGGTGGGAGGATCACCTGAGCCCGGGGCTGGTTGAGGCTGCAGCGAGCCGTCACTGCGCCACTGCACTCCAGCCTGGGCAACAAGAGTGAGACCTGTCTCAAAAAGAAAAGTTTGGCACTGGGCACAATGGTTCATGCCTGTAATCTCAGCACTTTGGGAGGCCAACACGGGTGGATCACTTGAGGTCAAGACCAGCCTGGCCAACATGTTGAAACCCTGTCTCTACTAAAAATACAAAAACTTAGCTGGGCCTGGTAGCAACCGCCAGTAATTCCAGCTACTTGGGAGGCTGAGGTTGCAGTGAGCAGAGATCAAGCTGCACTCCAGCCTGGGTGACAGAGTGAGGCTCTGTCTCAAAATAAAAAATAATAATAATAAAATAAAACAAAATATAAAATGTAAAATAAAATAAAGTATATAAAATGTAAAATATAAAATATAAAAAATAAAATATAAAATATAAATATAAAATAAACAATAAAATAAAATGAAACATTTGGATGAGAACACATGGACGCAGGAAGGGGAGTCGCACACACCGCGGCCTGCCGAAGGCATGAGGGGAGGGAACGCATCAGGACAAATAGCTAAGACGAGTAACCTAGGTGATGGGTTGATGGGTGCAGCAACCGCCATGGCACGTGTTTATCTGTGTAACAAACCTTCACGTTCTGCACATGTATCCCAGAATTTAAAATTAAATAAAATTAAATTAAAATTAAAATTTTTAAAAAGTTTGGATGGGTGCAGTGGCTCACACCTTAATCCCAGAATTTTGGGAGGCCAAGGTGGGCGGATCACCTGAGGTTGGGTGTTCAAGACCAGCCCAGCCAACACGGTGAAATCCCATGTCTACTAAAAATACAGATGAGACAGAGCAAGACTTTGTCTCAAAAAAAAAGTTTACAATGGCATCGAGACTCTATAACCCCTAAATCTCTTACTACTTCAACTTAAGCTTTTCTATAACAAGTTCTGATAAACTTCTATTGTTAATAAATAATCTTTATAATCCCAGTCTTCTATCTGCTGTTGTTCCAATGGAGTACTCATCTAACTAGTTTTACAGCTACAGGATCTTCAGTAGTTTTCAGTAAACTTTTTTGTTAGTGACTAAACATGATGATGTTTTTCAATGTTTCTATAATATTCTAATGTAGAAGTTGTTCCACAAACACATTTTAACATATTAATGTCAGTTTCATAAGGCTCACCTTATTAATATCCTTCCCTATAGAGAGTGTACAAAGACCATTCTGTTTTTTGTCTTACGTACTCGATCAAAATTTGTGTTTTATTATGGAGAATTTTGGTTAGCAAATCTGCTGTACAAGAAATACTAAAGGGAGTGCTTCAGGCTACATGAAAGGACACTAGACAGTACCTGAAATCCAAATGAGAAAATAAAAAGCATAGGGAAATGTAATTATCTATGTAAATATGAAAGACAGTACAGGCCGGGTGTGGTGGCTCATGTCTGTAATCCCAACACTTTGGGAGGCCAAGGCGGGTGGATCACCTTGAAGTCAGGAGTTTGAAACCAGCCTGGCCAACATAGTGAAACCCCATCTCTACTAAAAATAAAAAATTAGCCAGGTGTGGTGGCACACACCTGTAGTCCCAGGTACTGGGGAGGCTGAGGCAGGAGAATCACTTGAACCCAGGAGGTGGAGGTTGCAGTGAGCCGAGATCACACCACTGCACTCCAGGCTGGGCAACAGAGTGAGGCTCCATCTAAAAAAAAAAAAAAAAAAAGATAGCATAAATGTGTTTTTATATTTGTAACTATTTTTTCATCTATCTGATTTAAGAAGGAAGTTGTTTTTGCGACAGAGTCTTGCTCTGTTGCCCAGGTTGGAGTGCAGTGGTGAAATCTCAGCTCACTGCAACCTCTGCCTCTCGGGTTCAAGCAGTTCTCCTGTCTCAGCCTCCCGAGTAGCTGGGATTACAGGCACCCGCTATCATGCCCGGCTAATTTTTTAGAGACGAGGTTTCACCATGTTGGCCAGGCTGGCCTTGAACTTCTGACCTCGGGTGATCCACACACCTCAGCCTACCAAAGTGCTGGATTACAGGTGTGAGCCACCGCACCTGGACAGAAAGTATTCTTAAGTAATCATTTTAATTATTTTAATTCAGTAATAATATTAAATGTGCTGATGACCAGACGATGTATAATCATGTAGGGAATAGCTACACAGTAAACAAAGCTTTTTACAAAATATGGAAATTAAGTTTGTATTAATCCAAACTAGATCGTTAGAAATTATGATGTTACTCGTAATCCCAGGGCAATCACTAGAAAAATAATTCAGAAAAATATAGTGAAAATAATGACAAGGGAATTAAAATGGTACACTAGAAAATAACACAAAAGAAAACAGTAAAGGAGAAAGAAACAGAAAAGACATAAGACATATATAAAAAAACAGCAAAATGACAATCATAAGCTTTTTGTCTTTGGTTTTGTTTTTTTTTTCTTTTTGAGACAGTCTTGCTCTGTCACCCAGGCGGGAGTGAAATGGCACAATCTCGGCTCACTACAACCTCTGCCTCCCAGGTCCAAGCGATTCTCCTGTCTTGACCTCTCGAATAGCTGGGATTACAGGCATGAGCCACCATACCTGGGTAATTTTTCTTTTTTTTTTTTTTTGAGGCAGAGTCTTGCTCTGTCACCCAGGCTGGAGTGCAGTGGCACGATCTCGGCTCACTGCAAGCTCACAGAATCCCTCCCGGGTTCACGCTATTCTCCTGCCTCAGCCTCCCAAGTAGCTGGTATTACAGGCACCCGCCACCACGCCCGGCTAATTTTTTCTATTTTTAGTAGAGACAGGGTTTCACCATGTTGGCCAGGCTGGTCTCCAACTCCAGACCTCAGGTGATCCACCTACCTCGGCCTCCCAAAGTGCTGGGATTACAGGCATGAGCCACCGTGCCCAGCCTGTACTTTAACCATTTAGAAGTGTACAGCTCAGCGGTGTGAAGTACATTCACATTGCTGTGAAGCAATGAAGCAGAACTCCACAACTTTTCCATCTTGCAAAACTCACATTTTGCATCCATTAAACAATGACTCACTTCCTCCACCTCCCCAGCTCCTGATAACTACCATTTTACTTTCTTTTCTGTGAATTTAACTACCTTAACTACCTTAGAAACTACATGTAAGTGGAATCAAGCAGTTTGTCTTTTTGTCTGGCCTATTTCATTTAGCACAATGTCCTCAAGGTTCATCTGTCATCAAGTGACAGAATTTCCTTCTTCTGTAAGGCTGAATAATATATCAATTGCATGTATATATCACATTTTGCATATACCACTCAACCATTGATGGATACTTTTCCATGAGTACACTGATGGACATTTAGGTTGGTTTTACCTCTTAGCTATTGTGAATAGTGTTGCTATAAACAAGAGTGTACAAATATTTCTCCAAGATCCTGCTTTCGATTTTTTTGGATGAATACCCACAGGTGAGATTATGGGCTCATACAGTAGCTCTATTTTTAATTGTTTGAGGAACCTCCATACTATTTTCCATAATGGTCGCACTGTTTTACAATCTTACCGACAGTGCAAAAGGGTTACAATTTCTCCACATCCTTGCTAACACTTGCTATTTCCTGTTTTTTTGATAGTAGCCTTCCTAATGGATGTGAGGTGACGAAGAAGAACATTTTATAATGATAAATGGGTCAACCAGCAATAAGACAAAATAAAAAGTTATGTGTGCTTAACAATACATGAAGCCCCAAAATACAAAAGTAAAAAATGATAAAACTCAGGAGAGAAACAGACAATTCAACAATAACAGTTGGAAACTTCATTTTTAGTAGAGATGGGGTTTCACCATATTGGCCAGGCTGGTCTCTTGGCCAGGCTGGTCTCGAACTCCTGACCTTGTGATCCGCCTGCCTCAGCCTCCCAAAAGTGCTGGGATTACAGGCGTGAGCCACCGCGCTTGGCTATCACCTGATTTTTTAAATGAGCAAACGAAAAATGAAAAAACGTTTGCTCATTTTTTTAAATGAGCAAACGTTTCTCCAAAGATACACAATTTGCCAATAAGCCTGTGCAGATACTCAACATCACTGGCCGTGAGGAAAATGTAAGTCAAAAACCACACAGAGCTAACACCTCCTACTGACTAGGATGGCTATTATCAGAAAGACAGACAATAACGAGTATTCCCAGAATATGGGAACTGGAACCGTCATTGCATTGCTGGCAATGCAATGACGGTGCAAATAAAATGTGAAGCTCCTCTGGAAAACAGTCTGGCAGTTTCTCAAAAGGTCAAATGTAGAATTGCCATATGACCTAGCAACGCCTATGCTAGGTATTACCCGATAGAACTGAAAACATCTATCCACAGAAAAACACGTACACAGATAACCACAGCAGCATTATGCATAACAGCCAGCAAATGAAACAACCCAAATGTCCATCCGCTAACAAACGGATAAGCAACATGCATACCCATGCAATGAAATATTTAACAAAAAGTGAACTACTAGTATGTGTTATGATGTGGTGACAATGAATTATACAATGCAAATTATTCAAAGTAAAAGAGGCCAGTCACAGAAGATCACATATTACATGATTCCAGTTATAGGAAATGTCCAGAAAAGGCAAATCTATAGTTAGAAAGTAGACTAGTAGTTGCCTAGAGCTGGGGAACATGGGAGATGACAATGATTAGAAATGAGCTTCTTTATGAGGAGATAAAATGCTCTAAAATCAGTTGTGGTAATGGTTGCACAACTGTGTAATATACTAAAAATCACTTAACTGCACACTTAAGTGGGTGAATTTTATCTCTATGAAGCCGCTACATAAAAAGAAAAAAAATCAACCTAAGCACACGCCCTTTGTAAGTTTTCCCTGCTGTAGAAATACTAAGAGAACAATTGGGTACCTAAGGACTTCCCTGTAACTCCGCAAACTTCTAAAGAAAAATAATTTCAAAATAAACTATAAATATTGTGTGTTGGGAATAAGACCGAGGTCAAGGCAGACTATGAAGATTTACTGCAGAGAAGCAAACTTATCTTGTCTGACACCGGTGAGGAAAGCTTAAAAGCTTCCTGTCACAACCTGTGTCTCAGTTTTCAATTGGACAGTTTAACCTGTATAACCTCTTGCAGGAATATGTGTATACATGTGAGCTGATGTGAAAAGTCCTTTTATAAAGCTTTTATTTGCATTTATATTTTTATAAAGGTTGTATTTTTACCATGCACAGGTGAATCTTCATCAGCAAACAGATTTGGTTCTATTTCTTTCAAGGAACTTCTACCTTCAAGTCGGGCAAGGAGCTGACAAAAGAAAAGCGAGAAGGAAAACTCATTATTTAAAAATAGAAAACCCTACACATCTGTATTTATACCATTTTCCGAAAGTCTGTAAGATTTCAAAACTTTAGGCTGGGTGCTGTGCTCCCAACACTTTGGGAGGCCAAGGTGGGCAGATCGCTTGAGTCCAGTTTGAGACCAGCCTGGGCAACATGGTGAAACCGACTCTATAAAAAAATACAAAAATTAGCTGGGCATGGTGGCACACACGGTAATCCCGGCGACTCAGGAGGCTGAGGTGGGAAGATCACTTGAGCCCAAGAGGCAGAGGCTGCAGCCTGGGTGACAGAGTGAGGCCCCATCTCAAAAAAAATTTTTCATAATTTTGTGGATTTGGAAGAAAATATGAAATAGGAAATCTAGGAGAAATGCTGTGTTTACTTATTTTTCAGATATTTTACTTTTTGTTTATCTACCAAATACTGACAGTATGAGTCTGTACCCTCAAAGGAATGGATAGTCTAGTTTAGGATATAGGACAAACTGCTATGGAAAAATTTTTACCTTCCTTATAATTAACTCTCACATTGTAATTCTTACCACACTTGTTACAGTTACCTGCCTTCATCTGTCTGCCCCACTCATTGTGAGCTCTTCATTTCACTGGGGAAGGGGACAAAGGAGAAAGGTGGAGGAGAACTTCCTTGAGCAGTCACCACCTGAGCTCTCTCCTAAGTAAGACTCTGCCAGGTGAAAGGGGCACAGGCAGGCCTAGCAGACCTGCTAGCAGGGACAGGAGCAGCCGCAGTGCAGAGGCTATAAACAGCACTGTGCACAGGGACGCTGTGTGCAGATTTGAACTCCTAGAGACTGTAGCAGCACCAAACAGGCAGGACACAGGGAAGCCCTAAGAGCAGAAGTCAGAGCATGGAAGGGCTCAGATGTCATGTTTGGGAGCTTATCTTTGGCTTGTAGACAACAGCCAACAGGTGTGACACTAAGCAGTGAGAAGTATTTAGCACATAGTTAAGAGGAGACATCTGGGACCCCAGAGCCAGACCTGCTAGGTCACTGAGGTCCTCAGGCCTCTCATCTGTAAAGTGAGGATAACAAACAGCACCCTCCCTCGTAAGGATGATGAGGATTAAATATGTGAAAAGAGTACCTGGCTTATTATCCGTTTTTTTTTTGTTTTTTTTTTTTGAGGCAGAGTCTTGTCCTGTTGCCCAGGCTGGAGTTCAGTGGTGCGATCTCTGCTCACTGTAACCTCTGCCTTCTGGGCTCAAGTGATTCTCCTGCCTCAGCCTCCTGAGTAGCTGGGATTACAGGCACCCACCACCACAGCTGGCTAATTTTTGTATTTTTAGTAGAGACAGGGTTTCACCATGTTGGCCAGGCTGGTTTCAAACTCCTGACCTCAAATGATCCGCCCCCACCGGCCTCCCAGTCTGATGGGATTACAGGCGTGAGCCACCGTGCCCAGCCTATCCACATTTCAAACAGACCATCTTGGTGGTTACCAGGGAACAGATGTGAGGAGAGTAAAACCATACATGGAGAGGGCTGGAGTCTGTCACCCTAGTCTGGAGGAGGAGTGTCTGCACCATGACAGAAGTCATTAGGATCACAGGCGGCAACCTCGGTGAAGGATTTAACTGTCACAAGGGAGACAAAACTGATTCTCTAGGGAATCAAAACTGATTCTCCAGTTTCTTGGGAATCAGCACAGATTTGACAACGCTTCTATATGACAAAAGAAAAAAAATCTATCACAAATGGGAAGAAAAAGTCACCTTTTATTTGCATTTTTTTAAAACCAAATCAAGTTGTGGAAAGACTTCCTGAAGTGATTAAAAGTTCTATGCATTCATTTAACAGGCGTTCGTTGAATTTCTGTTGCATATGAAGCACTGTGCTAGGTAAAATGTTGACTACAAAGATGAAGATGGCAACCTACCCTCAAAGAATGTACAGTCTCGGTCCTCTTGCTTTATGTCATAAAACAAGGTAAAGATATAGGGTGCTTAGCTAGAGCAGAGGTTCTGAGGGCATAACCGTGGCCGAAACTATTTTTGTAAACAGAAAAAGTAAAAATTAAGATGTTATTTGCCTAGTTTGACACTAAGGTCGTAAAAGCAATAGTGGGTACCTGCTGACAGCTAGTGTAATCAAGGCAGTGGTGTGGAAATGTATTAGCACACATCGCCAAGCACTACCTGCACTCAAGCAGAACAAACAAAACCAGTTTTATGTAAGAATGTCTTTGATGAAGTAAAAAAAAAAAAAAAGACTGGTTTTACTAAATCATGACCCTTGAGTACACTGTAAAAAATATTTTAAAACTATTCTTTGTGATGACATGAGAAACATACTGTGTAGTGAACAATTTAACCTTGCCCAAAGGGAGGTCTGGTTTTTGTCCTTGGCTCCTGAGCGGTAATTCTAAACCCTTGGAATGTCTTCCCTGATAAAAGTGTCTTTGGGCAGGGCACAGTGGCTCGCGCCTGTAATCCTAGTACTTCAGGAGGCCAAGGTGGGAGGATCGCTTGAGCCTAGGAGTTTAAGACCAGCCTGGGAAACATGGCGAAATGCTGTCTCTACAAAAAATACAAAAATTGGCTGGGCATGGTGGCATACGCCTGTAGTCCCAGCTACTCAGAAGACTGACAGAGAAGAATTGCTTGAGTCCTGGAGGTTGAGGCTGCAGTGAACCAAGATTGTGCCACTGCACTCCAGCCTGGGCAACAGAGCAAGACCCTGTCCCCTACCACCCCCCACCAAAAAATAGTGTCTGTTTACAAGGGAACCTTGGGCTACACAAGAATGATTTACAGTGGGGGCTTTGGGTCATGCAGTGACAGGCCAACCTGGAGGTGCTGGAAGCTAAGGTCAGCTATGCAGGCAGTTGACTATGTCCACATGGCAGAGCCCCAATAAAACCTTTGGACATCAGAGTCTAGCTGAGATTCCCTGCTTGCCAATATTCTGTCTATTGTCACACATTGCTGCTGGGAGAATTTAGCACTGCTGATGACTCCACTGGGAGAGGACAGCTGGAAGCTCTGTGCTTGGAACTTCCTGAACTTTGTCCTATTGTGTCTCTTCCCTTGGCTGATTTTAATCTATATCCTTTTGCTGTTGCAAACCATAACCATGAGCATAACAGCTTTCATTGAGTTCTGAGTTCTTCTAGAGACTTATTAAGCCTGAAGGTGGCTGTGATGGTTAATTGTATGTGTCAACTAGATTAGGTTAAGAGATGCCCATATAGCTGGTAAAGCATGATTTCTGGGTGTGTCATGAGGGTGTTTCTGGAGGACATGAGCATTTCAATCAGTAGACTGATTAAAGAGGATCCATCCTCACCAATGTGGGGCCGGGCGCGGTGGCTCAAGCCTGTAATCCCAGCACTTTGGGAGGCCGAGACGGGCGGATCACGAGGTCAGGAGATCGAGACCATCCTGGCTAACAGGGTGAAACCCCGTCTCTATTAAGAAATACAAAAAACTAGCCGGGCGAGGTGGCAGGCGCCTGTAGTCCCAGCTACTCGGGAGGCTGAGGCCGGAGAATGGCGTGAACCCGGGAGGCGGAGCTTGCAGTGAGCTGAGATCCGGCCACTGCACTCCAGCCTGGGCGACAGAGCGAGACTCCGTCTCAAAAAAAAAAAAAAAAAAAGAGGATCCATCCTCACCAATGTGGACGGGCATCCTCCAATCCCTCTTTTCTTGAGCTGGGACACCCATCTCCTGCCCTCAGATATTGGAGCCCCTGATTCTGGGACTTACCCCAGTGCTGCCTGTCCCACAACCCTTCACCATTCTCAAGCCTTTAAAGCCCTGGACTGGAAGTTCCACCATGGGCCCTCCTGGCTCTCAGCCCTTCAGACTCAGACTGAATTACACCACAGGCTTTCTGGTTCCCCAGCTTGCAGATGGTGTGTCTGGGAATTCTTGGCCTCCATAATCACGCTGTTAGAGTAGGTAGACAGGCAGGTGTGAGTGGGGCAGGACAGGCCCCAAGGAATGTCCAGGTGGCCTCTTCAGGAATGATAACTGGTTGCAGCTGGCACCAGGGAGGGGAAAATTTCCTAACAGGAAACATCTTGGGCTTATGGGCAACAAATTCCTGATAAGATCCTAGGAATTGAGCAAATACGTCCAGGAATGTGCAGTAAGGAGCAAAATGGTGGAGTGTGACCAGTACATGACCCTCCTCTGGGAGCAGTAGACCAGTAAGGGAAAATTGCCCTACGCAAGCATGCACAGAACTCCAAACACCAAATGGCACCCGTGGACCCTTTCAGATACTGGCAAGTCACTGCACATGAGGCAATTAGCCAGCAGCCCACCCAAGGAGAAGGATGAGAGGAGACCAGGAAGGATCAGGAAATAGGGGCATTCAATATTTCAAGTTGTCCATTTGGTCCCTTCCAAGTGAACGTTACTTCAAAAAACCTTCACTCCTGCCTTGAATCTACTTCTGTCTTGGCTGAATTCTTTCTTCCAAGAAGACAAGAACTGAGGACTGTGGATCCCAACTGGACTTGCCGCCCTGGTAACAATGTGAGCCAATTTCCATAATAAATTTCCTCTTATGTATCTACATGTATCCTATTGGTTGTGTTTCTCCTCTGGAGAACTGTGCCTAACACATAACTCAGTGAACCATCCAAAAGATGCATGATGTGAAATCATTCCTGGGTAGATTTCACTCCAACTGTAAGACAGACTTTTTTTTTTTTTTTTTTTTGAGACAGGGTGTAACTTACTCCCATCACCCAGGCTGGAGTACAATGGCACGATGAGCCTCAACCTCCCAGGCTCAAGTGATCCTCCCACCTCGGCCTCCCAAGTGGCTGGACTACAGGCTCGTGCCACTATGTCCAGCTAATTTTTTGTTATTTTTAGGAGACAGGGTCTCACTATGTTGCCCAGGCTGGTCTGGAACTCCTAGGCTCAAGTGATCCACCTGCCTTGGCCTCCCAAAGTGCTGCAATTACAGGTGTGAGCTACTGCACCTGGCCAAGGTCTTAAGATTTTATATCCCACATTATAGTTAGCCTTTAGGAAAACTACTACTTGTCAAGGTTTGGTACAGTAACCAAGAAGAATATCTATAATTCTCTGAAAAGGTCTTAAAATACTCCTCCCTTTCCCAACGTGACTTTCTCTGAGAGAATGGATGTTCTTCGTGTACTTTAACCCGATCAACATATGATAACAGACTGCATAAGAACCCAGTTCTATTAAGCCAGATATTAAAAAGATTTGCAAATATGTAAAACGACGTCACTTTTCTAAGATTTTTCTTAGAAAAATACAGCTATTTTTCATAAAAATGTTTTATGAAAATATTCAATGTGTCACTGTACATGAATGTAAATATTTTAAAAATTTAAATTTCTGTTTCATGGATACATATAACATAAACAAAAGCTCTTTAGATTCTTCAATTTTTTTTTTTGAGACAGGGTCTTGCTCTGTCACCCAGGCTGGAGTGCAGTGATGCCATCATGGCTCTCTGCAGTCGTGACCTCTTGGGCCCATGAGATCCTTGCATATCAGCCTCCTGAGTAGCTGGGACCACAGGTATGTGCCACCACACCCGGCTAATTTTTTTACTTTTTGCAGAGGCAGGGTCTCCCTGTGTTGTCCGGGCTGGTCTCGAACTCCTGGGCTCAAGCAATTCTCCCACCTTAGCCTCCCAAAGTGCTGGGATTACAAGCATGAGCCACCATGCCCAGTGGAATCTCCCATTTTTAAATGTGTTCTGTAGTCCTAAGGCTACAACGTATAAGAACCACTGGGCTATAAGACCGCAAGAGTATAACTCAAAGAAAAATACAGATTTTTTTTTTTTTTTTTTTGAGACAGAATCTCGCTTTGTCATCAAGGCTGGAGTGCAGTGGTACAAGTTCGGCTCACTGCAACCTCTGCCTCCTGGGTTCAAGCGATTCTCCTGCTTCAGCCTCCTGAGTAGCTAGAATTACAGGCATGTGCCACCATGCCTTGCTAATTTTTATATTTTTAGTAGAGATGGGGTTTCGCCATGTTGGTCAGGCTGGTCTCAAACTCCTGACCTCAGGCGATCCACCTGCCTCAGCCTCCCAAAGTGCTGGGATTACAGGCGTGAGCCACCGCGCTCAGCAAGACGGAGAGGCTTTCATGGACAAGAAAGAGCACGTGGAAACAACTACAAAATATCTTCAAAGGCATGTATACGAATGAATAACATCCTCATTAGATTAACTTGGGAAGACACTCCAATTGTTTACTCTTACTGTCATTACTCAAAACACTTTAGAATCCTCACCCCTGAGAAATTCTGGCAAAATAGTATTCAAGAAAGTATTACAGGCCAGGCGTGGTGGCTCACGCCTGTAATTCCAGCACTTTGGAAGGTGGAGGGTGGATCACCTGAGATTGAGAGTTCGAGACCAGCCTGCCCAACATGGAGAAACCGTATCTCTACTAAAAATACAAAATTAGCCAAGTGTGGTGGCACATGCCTGTAATCCCAGCTACTCAGGAGGCTGAGGCGGGATAATCACTTGAATCCGAGGCAGAGGTTGCGATGAGCCAAGATCCCACCACTGCACTCCAGCCTGGGCAGCAAGAGCGAAACTCCATCTCAAAAAAAAAAAAAAGCATTATAATTTTATTGACAGGACTCTTTTGAGTGAAGATAGTATTGCTCCTCTTAGTTACTCACAAGGATTAGGCAATCTGCATCAGACTTTCCTCTGTTACTTAAAAAATCAAATTTATTTTCAAAGGAGAAAAACTGTCCACCATTGAGAATATCCAAAGCAATGTTTTATAATGTCAAAGCAGAGTATACTGAATTATAAAGGGGGTGAAGGAACCTCCCAGAAATAGGAAATGGATTTAAATTTACAAGTAATGGATATTATTATTACAATTCACAAGCCAAGCGAATTGTTAATATTACAATTAACAATTGTAATTGTGGCTCACACCCATAATCCCAGCACTTTGGGAGTCCGAGGCAGGTGGATCACCTGAGGTCAGGAGTTCGAGACCAGCCTGGCCAACATGGTGAAACCCCATCATTACTAAAAATACAAAAAATTAGCCAGGTGTGGTGGTGGGCGCCTGTAATCCCAGCTACTCGGGAGGCTGAGGCAGGAGAGTCACTTGAACCCAGAAGGTGGAAGTTGCAGTGAGCCGAGATCGTACCACCGCACTCTAGCCTAGGAGACAGAACGAGACTCCATCTCAAAAAAAAAAAGAGAAACTTCTAAACATAAGCAGAAAATACACTTGTCCCCCCTTATCTGCAGTTTCATTTTCTGTGGTTTCAGTTATAGCCAACCACAGTTCTTAACTATTACACAGAAAATTCTAGAAATATACAAGTTTTCAATTGCACGTCATTCTGAGTAGCATAATAAAATATCGTACCATCCTGTTCTGCCCCAAGTGGGACATGAATCATCCCTTTATCCAGCATATCCATGCTGTATTCATTCACTACCTGTTCATTACTGTATGGGAAAAAACATAGTGTATATAGGGTTCATTACTATCTGTAGTTTCAGCATCCACTGGGGGTCTTGGAACATATCCTCCATGGACAAGAAAAGAGGTACTCCAAAAATCTGACATAGGCCTATTATAAAAAATTAAAATTAATGATGTGCAGATTCAACGAAAGAGTCAATAGAAGCAAGGTATGGTCAACCTGCAGTTTCAGAGCGAAAGAAGAGTTTGTTAAGTGTCCAGGATAAAGGGAACCCAAGTAAATTCTGCTTGACGTGACAGTTTAATCCTCTTAGGGAAGACTAATACATCAGGCATCAGAGCTTGGTGATGGTAGCCATTATGACAAACTGTTTCTCTTAATTCTCTAAGCAACCTTTCCAAGGCAAAATTTCCTAACTAGAAAAGAATACACAGTGGACATAACAATTTTAATCTATTTGACAGTTTCACTAATATTGTGAGTCAATAGATTTGATATTTGGATTGTAAATCAGCATCTGCTAAGTTCTATTATTGTAACAATAGCTATCTAATAATAGTTATTTGAGCTTACTGCAGTATCAGCAGTACATTCTTTATATTATATCCTTTAATTGTTACATCAACCCTATTTGTTACTATTCTGCTTTTCACATGAGAAAACTGGTAAATGCCAGAGCCAGTATTTAATCAAGATCTCTGTGATTCTCAAAGCCTGGAATTTTTCGACTAGACTATACAACCTCAGTATCACTAAGACTAATCAAATATGAGTACAAGGACTAAACTGAGTTTTTGGACCTATTAAACTGAAAATCAGGCCAGGTGCAGTGGTTCACACCTGTCATCCAAGCACTTTGAGAGGCTGAGGCAGGAGGAGTACTTGGGGCCAAGAGTTCAAGACCAGCTTGGGCAACATAGTGAGATCCCACCTCTACAGAAAAATAAAGGTAAAAATTAAAAAACAGGAGGAAAGCCATCTGAAGTCCTGTCTGGGCAACTATCTGACTTCTTTCAACCATTCCTTTAGTGGAAACTCGAACACTAACAAGGTGTCCCAAACGTCTTCAGCAGCAGCAGCATTGCTGGAGCAAGCTTGTAGTCTGCAAAAGGGATAATGCTCAATTATACAGACATTTAATGGTAAACATTTTACGGAATCTCACTCTGTCGCCCAGGCTGGAGTGCAGAGGCGCAATCTCAGCTCACTGCAAACCCCTGGGTTCAAGTGATTCTCCTGCCTCAGCCTCCTGAGTAACTGGGATTACAGGCACCCACCACCACATCCAGCTACTTTTTCTATTTTTAGTAGAGATGGAGTTTCACCACGTTGGCCAGGCTGGTCTCAAACTCCTAACCTCAAGTGATCTGCCTGCCCCAATCTCCCAAAGTGCTGGGATTAGAGGTGTGAGCCACCGCGCCCGGCCATTTACCGGTGAACATTTCATGCAAGTCAAGTATGTTCCAGGAACTGCGGTAAGTGCTAGGGATATAAAGATGTAGCCAACACAGTTGCTGTTTTCAACTAAATTGATGGGGAGGCAGGGCATCGTGGCTCATGCCTGTAATCCCAGCACTTTCTTGAGCCAAGGCTAGCAACATAGTGTGACATATTTAAACTAAGGAGTCAAAAAGTTGTAAAAAAAAAAAAAAAAAAAAAAAAAAAG
This sequence comes from Theropithecus gelada, assembly GCF_003255815.1. Classification (NCBI taxonomy): domain Eukaryota; kingdom Metazoa; phylum Chordata; class Mammalia; order Primates; family Cercopithecidae; genus Theropithecus; species Theropithecus gelada. Next base: position 176,707,791 of record NC_037670.1, read on the forward strand.
GTACAATACAGTTAGGCAGGTGCTGTAACAGAAATACACATGGGGCATTGTGAGGGCATAAAAGAGAGTTGGCCAATTCTAACCTGCATGAGAGTGACTTTTAATTTTGAGTGAGAGATTCTGGTACATAGTTATTTCAGGTACATATAAACTGTGCACTGATAGAGAAATGCCTTTTTTCCTTCTACCTGGAATATCTTTACCCTATTTCCTCCAAGTAAATTCCCTACTGAATGAATGAAAATTCTGGGCACTCTTCAAGGCTCCTTCCCTCCATGAAGCTATTACTATCCTTAAGAACACATTGCCAGCCAGTCTCCCTCATCTGGATATAAACACTTAAAAGGAAAGAGATCAATACTGGCTTGGTTACCAATTCCAAAATGCAATGCTTTATGCTTGGTAGAAACTTAATAGCTGCCTATTAAACTATAGGCAAACAAGGCATGTGCAGGCAGAACTGGGAAAGAACGGGGAGAGTAAAGAACCTCCAACTATTTAGATGTTCAGGTTTGGATAACTGATGCAAACCTCTATTACACACAAGTCCATGAGTACACATCCTTATGACTACCATCAAGGTACTAACATTGCTCTGTTTTAGGGCAATCAGTATATTGGCTATTTAGTAGAATACATATTATATAGACTTTCTTTTTTTTTTGAGACCGAGTCTCACTCTATCACCCAGGCTGGAGTGAAGTGGCATGATCTCAGCTCACTGCAATCTCCGTCTTCTCGGGATCAAGCAATTCTCCTTCCTCAGCCTCCTGAGTTGCTGGGATTACAGGCATGTGCCACCATGCCAGGTAATTTTTGTATTTTCAGTAGAGACAGGGTTTTGCCATGTTGGTCAGGCTGGTCTGGAACTGCTGAACTCAGGTGATCCGCCCACTTTGGCCTCCCAAAGTGCTGGGATTACAGGCTCACTGAGCCACCACGCCTGACCCATATAATTGCTTTTAAACACCATTTAGAAAAGCTTACGCTAGTCTAGGCATGGTGGCTCATGCCTCTAATCCCAGCACTTTGGGTGGCCAAGGTGGGTGGATCACCTGAGGTCAGGAGTTCAAGACCAGCCTGGACAACCCCCCTCTAATAAAAATACAAAAAATTAGCTGGGCGTGGTGGCAGGTGCCTGTAATCCCAGCTACTCAGGAGGCTGAGGCAGGAGAATCGCTTGAACCCAGGAGGTGGTGGTTGCAGTGAGCTGAGATCATGCCATTGCACCCCAGCCTGGGCGACAAGAGCAAAACTCCACCTCAAAAAAAAAAAAAGCCTACACTACAGCAAGGAGTGCTTAAATTAACCAGAAATGAATGACATGTATAAAACAAACATGTACATAAGACCTGATATAGTTTGTCTATTTGTCCCCACCCAAATCTCACGTTGAATCATAATCCCCGTTGTTGGAGGTAGGGCCTGATGGTGGGAGGTGTTTGGATCACGGGGGCAGATCCTTCTGAATGGGTTGGGCCCATCCCCTTGGTGATAAGTGAGCCCATGACAAGAGATCTAGTCACTTAAAAACGTGTCACACATCCCTCTCCACTATTCTCTCTCCTCTTGCTCCTGCTTTCACCAGGTGACGGGCCTGCTCTTGTGCCTTCCACCATGATTGGAGGCTTCCTGGGGCCTCCCCAGAAGTAGATGCCACTATGCTTCCTGTACAGCCTGCAGAACCGGGAGCCAATTAAACCTCTTTTGAAATAAATTATCCAGACTCAGGTATTCCTTAGGAATGCAAGAATGGCCCAATACAAGACCCATTTGGATAAAGGTTTATCTCCTCACCCCTTTTGTGATTAAATCTGCTTGGAAATGGACCCCACTCACTGGCAAGGTTTCAAACCAGTTTAAGCAGTGGAAAAGGCTACCTAAAGAAGCAAACATGCGAAACCAAATATTCCCAACCTTGCTCTGTAAGAGGCCTGGATTTCCACCTACATGTTGAATATTTTTTTTTCCTTTGTCTTTTTTACCCCTGAATACAAAACAGTGAATACAATTCTTTTTTTTTTTTTTTTTCCTGAGACGGAGTCTCGCTCTGTTGCCCAGGCCAGAGTGCATTGGCAGGATCTTGGCTCTTTGCAACCTCCGCCTACCAGGTTCAAGTGATTCTCCTGCCTTAGCCTCCCAGGTAGCTGGGATTACAGGCGTGAGCCACTACGCCTGGCTAATTTTTGTATTTTTCATAGAGATGGGGTTTCACCATGTTGGCCAGGTTGATCTCGAACTCCTGACCTCAGGTGATCCACCTGCCTCGGCCTCCCAAAGTGCTGGGATTACAGGCCTGAGCCACTGCGCCCGACCAAATACAAGTCTTAATAGTTGTACTACTGATATGTAGAGGCAGTTCACTTCAAGCAAAAATGTGTGTGTAACCTGGTAGCACAGGGAAAGCAGAGAGCAGCTGGAATGAGTAGGAGGCAGAGGAGAGCTGTAGTGATGTGAGGACATGTGGGATCAATGTAAAGCTTGGCCCTTATCACCGCATTTCCTAGAATCAGAGGACTAATTCTCCATCACATGTGAAATCAGACTTCTCTGCCACTTTGAAAATTCAGTTGTCCTTCAAGGCATGGTGCTGGCTCTTCAGTAAAGCATTTGTCTAAATTTTATAGAAAAGACAACTATTACTCAAATACCATTGTTTTCTAAGTATATTCCCTGAAGGGCTGCTGCTTTCTTAATTACTTTTTTTTTTGAGACAGAGTCTTATTCAGTCACCCAGGCTGGAGTGCAGTGGCACGATCTCAGCTCACTGCAAGCTCCACCTCCCGGGTTGACACCATTCTCTTCCCTCAGCCTTCCGAGTAGCTGGGACTACAGGCACCCGCCACCATGCCTGGCTAATGTTTTTTTTTTTTTTGTATTTTTAGTAGAGATGGGGTTTCACCATGTTAGCCAGGATGGTCTCGATCTCCTGGCCCCGTGGATCCACCATGCCCGGCCTTATAATTACTTTTTAAAAAGCAATCATCCTGTAAGAGGAAAGGGAAAATAGAAGAATACATAAAAAGTCAAGCGAAAATTATCTATACGTGACTATTTTTTAGAAGTTGTTTTCATGGACAGTTTATCATGATTGTAGTACTAAATTTTAAATTTAAGAAGTTTCCCAGGCCGGGCGCGGTGGCTCAAGCCTGTAATCCCAGCACTTTGGGAGGCCGAGACGGGCGGATCACGAGGTCAGCAGATCGAGACCATCCTGGCTAACCCGGTGAAACCCTGTCTCTACTAAAAAATACAAAAAACTAGCCGGGCAAGGTGGCGGGCGCCTGTAGTCCCAGCTACTCGGGAGGCTGAGGCAGGAGAATGGCGTAAACCCGGGAGGCGGAGCTTGCAGTGAGCTGAGATCCGGCCACTGCACTCCAGCCTGGGCGACAGAGCGAGACTCCGTCTCAGACAAAAAAAAAAAAAAGAAGTTTCCCAGTTTGTTAATTCCATTAAATGAATCCTTAAGACTAGAAAATTTTATCAGACTGCTTCAAAATTTCATTTAGACATAAAAATAATCTATATGCAAGATCATAGCAAGAGGCAGGAAAGCACAAAATCAAAACTGCAGGAGCTTCCTGATGGTGAAATACTCATTACCCCATTTGTATGGGAAGAATTCCGCTGGAAAAATACTTCTGGCATCTTCTCCCATCTTTTCCTTCTCTCTTCTTCCAGGAAAGAGAGATTTTTCTATGGGTAATTTTAAGAGCAGAAACTAGACATGCATGAATCTGCCCCCTCCTCAGACAGCTTGCCTGCAGGAAGCATGCATTTTCCTGTATTCCTTTAGGCCTAAGTTAGACTGAGGCAGGCCCTTAAGAGTCCTAAGGGAAGGAAGATACATGATCAACTGTGAGGTCCAGTAGGAGGAGGACACAGAAACGAGTGCCGCGCTGGCAGCTGGTGGTTGATCACCGTGATGGGAGCACTTTCAATGAACAGGGTGGAGAGGGAAGCAGAACACAGTGGGCTAAGGCTGCTGTGAGAGGAGGAAGTGGGGGCAGAGAGCACAGACCACTCATCGTTGTAATGAAGGGTACAGAACTGGGGTGGCGGGTGGTGGAGAGGGAGGTCTTTCGTTTGTCTTGTTTCCATTGTTTTAGGTTGGGATCCTGATGGAAAAGACGGGGAGAAAAAATGCAGAAGCCAGAGAAAAACGACTGAAGCAGGAAGGACGGCAGGTGTGATGTCCTTGAGGAGGACGCATGGGACGGAGGGGACCCATCTCACAAGTACAGAAGTTGCCCTTTCCTAGGAGCAAAAATTATGACTCTATTATTTATTTACTTTTATCTTCTTTTGGCCCAAGAAGAGAAAAAAATATTACTCTACTTTAGGAAGAGGAAATTCTGAAAAGAAATCAGTATATATAATTTTCAGAAGGATAAAATCATAATTCCCCCCCCCTTTTTTTTAGGAGCAACCCTTATTAACTGAAAAATCATAGTATTTGAGTAAATATAAAATGAACACTTGGCCGGGTGCAGTAGCTCACGCCTGTAATGCCAGCACTTTGGGAGGCCAAGGCAGGAGGATCACCTGAGGTCAGGAGTTCAGGACCAGCCTGGCTAACATAGCGAAACCCGGTCTATACTAAAAATACAAAAATTAGCTGGGTGTGGTGGTACACACCCATAGTCCCAGCTACTCGGGAGGCTAAGGCAGGAGAATCACTTGAATTCGGGAGGCAGAGGTTGCATTGAGCTGAGATAGCACCACTGCCCTCCAGCCTGGACAAGAACAAGACTCCACCTCAAAAAAAAAGCAAGACTCCATCTCAAAAAAAAAAAAAGAACAAACGGTAAAGGAGTCAGGGCTGACAGGAGGGCTGCTCCACACGGATGAGCAGGAAAGGCTTCTCCTGTTTGCTGACATCTGAGCGAAAACTGGAAGCACCTGAGGAAGTGAGCTATGTGAATTTCTGAGGGAAGCACAATCGAGGCAGAATGATCAGGAAGTGCAAACAGCTCTGACATGGAACCATGTTTGGCATATTCAAGGGACAATGTCTGAAGAAGACTGGGAGAGCAGGAGATGAGAACAAAAGGGCAGGAGACTGAGACAAAGGGTATGGGTGGGGCTACAGGGTGATGCTATATTAGAGGATAAAGACTCTGGATTTTACTGTAAATGATATGGGAGCCTCTGGGAAGCTTTTGGCAGTAGAGTCTGCTTATGTTTAAAATGAATCACTCTGGATATTATGTAGAAAACAGCCTGGGGTAAGTGTGGAAAGGTTGGAAGCGGAGACCATTTAGGTTGCCGCAATAAAAGGAGGTGCTGGCGACAGCAGCAGGAATGATGGCTGCGGTAAAGACAGTGAGGAGTGGTCAGTTTCACAATGTATGTTGAATGTACGGGAGACAGAATTTGCTTATGAATCAAGTGGACTGACAGGAGATATGTGAGAACAAGCAGAGTCAAGGAGGACTCCAAGGTGTTTGGCTTATGCACCAGGTAGAATGAAGCCGCCGTTTAACAAGACAGGGAAGACCTGAAAAGCAGCAGGCTGGGGGTGAGTGCACGTGTGTGGTGGTCAACAAGACTTCAGTTTGAGGCACATTAAGTTTTTGCCCCCAAGTTTTAAATTTTGAAAAATTTGGCCGGGTGCGGTGGCTCACGCCTGTAATCCCAGCACTATGAGAGGCCAAGGCGGGTGGATCACGAGGTCAGGAGTTCAAGACCAGCCTGGCCAATATGGTGAAACCCCATCTCTACTAAAAATACAAAAATTAGTCGGGCATGGTGGCAGGTGCCTGTAATCCCAGCTACTCAGGAGGCTGAGGCAGGAGAATCACTTGAACCCAGGAGGCGGAGGCTGCAGTGAGCCGAGATCAGGCCACTGTACTCCAGCCTGTGCGACAGAGCAAGACTCTATCTCAAAAAAAAAAAAAAAAAGGAAAACCTCCAGAGAAAGTGTAAGAATAGTACAGTGAACACCCAGTAACTTCACCTAGATCCACCAATTGCTAACATTTTGCCAAATCTGAGTTAACTTTTTCTTTTGTTGAACTTCCCCTCATTTACTTTAATATGTATCTAAGCAAAAAGATATTCCTAACAAACAAAAACAAACAAAACCAAAATAATAAACTCAAAAAAGAGGAAAAAGGTATTCTGCATAGTCACATTACAATCACAATCATAAATTTAACATTGATACATACAAGACCCTTCTCTAATACATATACTCTTTATTATATTTTCCCTGGATCTAGACACAATTGAGGATGAATATGTTAAATCTGGGATTCCTATTAAACATACACATAGTGATGTCAAAATGATAGAACATGAGTCTGGAATTCCAGGAGAAGGTTGGATGTTTTGTAGTGAGAAAGTGAATTACTAGAGAAATATAGTTAGACTGGGTGCCCATTTAAGATTGATGAATATAAATTTAAAATGGAGCCAGGCACCGTGGCTCACACCTGTAATCCCAACACTTTGGGAGGCCAAGGCAGGTGGATCACTTGAGCCCAGGAGTTGAGACCAGCCTGGGAAACATGGTGAAACCCCATCACTACAAAAAATACAAAAATTAGCCAGGCAAGGTGGTGTGTCCCTTTAGTTCTAGCTACTCAGGAGGCTGAGGTGGGAGAATCACCTGACCCCAGGAGGTCAAGGCTGCAGAGAGCTGTAATCATGCCAGTGTCATCCAGCCTAACAGAGCGAGACCCTTTCTCAAAAACATGAAAATATACAAATTTAAAATAAAATCAAGTCAGCCTAGTTGTGATTTTCTCTAGTAATATTCAGCTGAGTGGAAGTAGACAGTTGGTTTTCACCATGGTTGGGTAAATAGATTAGAGGTGTTAAGAGGCAAGTAATTTGATGGCAATTATAATGGAATAATTATAATGAAGGAATATGGATTCTATTCTGGGTAAAAAGGAAGCAAAGATAAAAGGTGATAAGCATTATTCTAAAAGTCTGTGATTACACAACACCAATTATTATTTTACAAGAAATATTAAATATTTGTCTTATGTAATATTTGCCTCTAGCAAAAAGACCACCCTGTAGCTTTTCTTTTTAAGAAAGCCAACCTTTATTATCAGTAAATCTACGTTTACTATGCAGACACTGTGTTTAGTTCAAAGGATACAAAGAAGTATATGAGCTATAAGGGAACTGAGAAATCAGTCTACCACCCTCATTTCACAAAAGTACAGCAAAGGTTAAATGACTTATCCAAAATCACAATGCTTGCTCCTGGCAGATCCAAGGTTTCTGAACTTCTAGTCCAGTATTCTCTAGATCTCAGCCTCCAAAGTATGTCATTAGAAAATTCCTGGAAGAATGTACAGATATTCACAGGGCTATCCTTGGGTAATGATAATGTGGAGACATTTCCTACTTTTCACTTCAGTGCTATTGGAATTTTCTGCCATGTACATGAACTGCTTTATAAATAAATATAATTGAGTTAGTTTTTTAAAGAAAAAAAACATGGCATGCTGTGCATAGCAACCAAAACTGGACACGCTTCCCATTTTTTATTTACCAATTATTTTTAAACTCAAGGCATATTACCATTCTTGAAAAAATGCAAAGTACACCATTATTTAACAACTATACGCAAATGAAGCCATTTGGTGGATGATACCAAACTACTGCCCAAATCACTGAATCTTTTCTCACAATCTCAATGAGACATAAAAGTAAAAATCCGATTGCTACTATGCAAAGGTAAAAATAGATTGTCTATTGTAAACTGTAGTCAAATGCTTGTCTTCTTTAAATCAAGGGCACATATGTTCTCCACTCTCCACCTGGCTTACCATAAACTTCATCCCTAGAATCTGCTAAAAATATATTCGGTTTTTTTGAGACCGAGTCGTGCTCTGTCACCCAGGCTGGACTGCAGAGGCGTGATGTCGGCTTACTGAAACCCCTGCCTCCCGGGTTCAAGCAACTCTCCTCCCTCACCCTCCCAAGTAGCTGGGATTACAGGTGCCCACCACCACACCCAGCTAATTTTCATTTTTAGTAGAGGCAGGGTTTCTCTCTTAACTCCTGACCTCAGGTGATCTGCCCACCTCAACCCCCCAAAGTGCTGGGGTTACAGGCATGAGCCACCACACCCAGCCTAAAAAAATATTCTTACAACTTTATTTTCTTGAAGACCCCGTATGAAATGTATTTTCCCTGATATTCACAAGAAAGGTTAACTATTTTATTAGGTTCTAATTCTAGCGAATTAAAATTTTAAAGGAGGCTGGGCGTGGTGGCTCATGCCTGTAATCCCAGCACTTCGGGAAGCCAAGGCAGGTGGATCACAAGGTCAGGAGTTCAAGACCAGCCTGGCCAACATAGTGAAACCTGGTCTCTGCTAAAAAAAAAAAAAAAAAAAAAAAAAATTAGCTAGGCAAGGTGGCGTGAGCCTGTAGTCCCAGCTACTCAGGAGGCTGAGACAGGAGAACTGCTTGAACCCGGGAGGCAGAGGTTACAGTGAGCCGAGATCATGCCACTGCACTCCAGGCCTGGGCGACAGAGTGAGACTCTTACCTCAAAAAAAAAAAAAAAAAAAAAAAATTTAAAGTAGCTTATTTCAGTTTCTTGGGTTAGCTTATGGCTTCAGATATATTCGTCAACACAATCCCTCCAAGTAAACTCAAAGTAGATGAATGTACAAAGAAGCTAGAGTTCAAACCAATTTGGCAGTGGCCACATAGTTCCCCAAGACACTTAAAGGGAAAGAGGCTGGCTTAACTGGTTTTGTTAATAAAAAGGAAAACAGAGCAGCGCCAATCGCCTAGCTCCTAGTCTCCATTCCACCCCACTCTACTCCAGAATAATATGAACTAGCTTAGGATTGCCACACAGACAAGGTAGGCAAATGATAGGATGTTAAGTTCTTTGTTCCATGACTTAACTGTGCTACACTCCCATTTTTTGGATGTGAGGCTTGTTCTGATGGCAAAAATCATCAGACCTTAACCTGGGTTTCAAATAATCATTTAAACATAAGGTTTTGGCAGGGCGCAGTGGCTCACACCTGTAATCCCAGCACTTTGGGAGGCTGAGGCAGGCGGATCACCTGAGGTCAGGAGTTCCAGACTAGCCTCGCCAAAACAGGGAAACCCCGTCTCTACTAAAAATACAGAAGTTAGCTGGGTGTGGTGGCACGTGCCTGTAGTCCCAACTACTTGGGAGCCTGAGGCAGGAGAATCGTTTGAACCCGGGAAGCAGAAGTTGCAGAGAGCTGAGATTGCACCACTGCGCTTCAGCCTGGGAAGAAGAGGAAGACTTCATCTCGAAAAATATATATTTATATATAAAAAATGTGTTTTTATATATTATATACTTTCTATATATTATATATAAATATATTTTTAAACATATATATATATGATTTTAACTGTAGCCGTTCTTATACTAAGCAGTGGCTCTACTCTTTAGGAACAGGGATTGTCAAACTATGGCCAGCAGGCCAAATCCAAAACACAAAGCTTTCTTGGAACGCTGCCATGTGCCTTTATCTATGACTGCCTTCCCGTTAGAACAGCAGAGTTGAGTGGTTGTGACAGAAACGGCATGGCCTGCAAAGCCTAAATATTTACCATATGGCCCTCCACAAAAAAGTTTGCTGACTCTTTTGAGATTGCTTCCTCTCTCATCTACATAAAAGATCCTTCATACCCTGCCCACTGCTGAGCACTAACTTCCCAACCTATTGTCCCTCACTCCCTTTGTTCCAATTTTACAGAAAGTTGCAGTTATCTAAATAAGCCATGCTCTTGCTTAATTCAGAATCCATGTACTCCCGACTGTCTCCGCTCTGAATGTCATCCTCTCCTTGCCAAATCATTTCAAATGGTCCTTGGAACTTCAGTCATCTCCTCCTGCATCTTCCATGATGCCCGCCCCTCTAATGGACAACAAACTGTTGTGCAATACTGTAATTCTTACAGCAGCCTCCCTTACTAGTTATTTAATGGCAGAAGTTGTCTTTTGTTGCTTACTCCTATCCCTTAACCCGTAGTTGACACACAGTAAGCGCTGGACACTTAGTTCAATTCTTGAGGGGCCTCCATCGGCTTGTGTGGCTCTGGAGTTACCTGGGCTGGAAATGAATACTGGGGGGCCGCAGATGCCCTAAGCAGAGACACGTGGACTACAGGGAGGTGAGGCAACCTCCGCAAACACCACCTGTTCCAGAAAAGCTCCAAATGCTCCAACGGGCGACCCCTCTCTTTTCTAGCTTTTCTTGCATAGCTTGCCACTTCCAACAGTAATTTGTGACGGGTTTTTAGACCATCACTCTTGGGAGGAGAGACCTCCTATGTTACATCGATCTGGGCAGACAGCATGTCTTCCAAACTATCCAGAAAGACTTCCTCCACCTCCGCCCGGGCCTCGCACCTCGGAGGACTCCAGGTTGCCCAGGGGCGGACCCCTGGGGCCCAGGTGAGAGGTGGCAGAGGGTGCCAGCATCGCCGGTGTCCAGGCCGAGAGCCCGGTCCCAGCCTGGCCAGGCCGCGCCGCCTCAAGCCTCCCAGCCTCCCGGGTTCCCTCGGCTCCCCTCGCCACCTGCGGCCTTGTTCCCATCTCCCTCGCTCCCAACCCGGCGGCTCTCACCTCGGTCCCAGACTCAGCCCTATGGAAGTCACTACACATCGCCCCGAAGGCTCGGCGCAAGAGACACTCAACTTTCCCGCCACCAACGCCATTCACCAACGGCGCAGACGCCACTGCCCGTCAAACCAGCCCACGCGCGCGCGTGCGCACTCTGCCAGGCCGCGCCGGGGAGGCGGGAGCATGCGCAATAGGGTGTGCGGGCCACCACCGCCCCCAGTTCCTGTGACGTCAGACTCCCGCGGCCCCCGTGGCGCTCTCCAGCGTCTCCTTGGAGACCGGGCAGGGGTGGCGGGGACAGCTGGTGCTTTGCTTTTCTTCCCTGTTGTAAACTTTGGTTCGTTATTATTACATTAGGTAAAACTGACCTTATGTACTTAATTTGTTTAACCTTTAAAAATACTTGTACTGCACAAGCAGGCTCCTTTGTCCGTTCTCGGGTTAAAAGCCTCAGGCTGTGTGTGCGATTCCTGGTTAATTCTGGAAAAAAAGAAAAGTATACTATATTTAAAAGAATTTTAAAAATATACCCGTCCTGTGGATTTATCAAGTTGCTTTTTGAGGTGGGCAGGAGGATCACTTGAGGTCAGGAGTTCGAGACCAGCCTGGCCAAAATAGTGAAAAACTCTGTCTACACTAAAAATACGAAAATTAGCCGGGCATGGTGGCAGGCGCCTGTAATCCCAGCTACTCAGGGAGGCTGAGGCAGGAGAATCGCTTAAACCAGGGAGGCAGAGGTTGCAGTGAGCCGAGATTGCGCCATTGCACTCCAGCCTGAGCGGCAGAGCGAGACTCTGTCTCAGGAAAAAAAAAAAAGACAAAAATTTGGATGTAGTAGCACTAGCCATTATTATCAAGATGACAAAATGTTTTCTGGAATGAAAAAGTTTCATGCAAAGATATACTTTTCGCCCACCTAGTTTAGTTTACAAAAACGCTGGGAAAGAGCATGTAACAATGAAGTATTTCTCATACGTAATATTAAAGTTGCTCGTTTTGTAAGTTAGAATGGTTTTGGTTGCAAGTCACGGAAAACCCAACTCTTATTTACTGAAACAAATGGGCTTTACCGGGTGACATCACTAGAAGTCCAAGGGTAAGACCGGCTTCAAGTTTAGTTTAATTGAGAGGCTTGATTAGGCAAACAAGTACCTCATTTCTTTTTACCTCAGATTCATATTTTCTACCTTGGCCTCTTCTCTACCTAGGGTTGCAGACCCACATCTGAAACATTAACAACCATCAGGAGTGAGATTGGTCTGGTTAGCTCAGGCCTGAGCCGTGTGCCCCACTTCTTTTTTTCCTTTTTTTTTTTCCTTTTTTTTTTTTTTGAGACTGAGTCTTGCTCTGTCACTCAGTCTGGAGTGCAGTGGCGCGATCTCGGCTCACTGCAACCTCTGCCTCCCGGGTTCAAGTGATTCTTCTACCTCAGCCTCCCAAGTATCTGGGACTACAGGCACATCCCACCACGCCTGGCTAATTTTTGTATTTTTAGTAGAGACGGGGTTTCACCATATTGGCCAGGCTGATCTCGAACTCCTGACCTTGTGATCCGCCCGCCTCGGCCTCCCAAAGTGCTGGGATTACAGGCGTGAGCCACTGCACCTGGCCCCATGTGCTCCACTTCTATCCGGAGTACAGACATATTCTTTCAAAGCACATAGGCTCTGTGGAAAGGTGTGCAGAACAGTGAATGACAACAATAACAACAAATTGTGAATCACTAACAAGAGGAGTGAGAGTGGATGCTTGGGAGGCCACCTCTACCGTCTTTTTTTTTTTTCTTTTTTCCCTTTCCTATGGTGCCGAACCACCTCTATCTTCATTATGCCCTCTGTAATGAGGATATGTGTGGACCAAACCACATATGTAGGTCAACCCCCTCGTCCATTCCACACACTTCTATACAAAGTAAATATTTCCTCACATAGTAAATCAATATTTGAGAAAGGAGACTTTACAATTGAATAACTGCTCTAGGCTAAATTAGTTTTTCAGTCTCCACACTGTTCCTAATGAAGACGACATGTCAGCTGAACTAGTTTAGTCCATTAAGTGCACACCTGTTTGTGTGAGCACAACATGGTTTTGAAATTACTTCAGTTTTAATGCTCCAGAAACATCCCTTCTTGTTTAAAAGGATACTTGAAGCGCTCTCAGAAATTGCTGGTAGACATGAAAACATACGGTCTTTTTGGAAAGGAATTTGGCAATATCTTTTTTTTTTTTTAAGTTAATAGAGATGGGGTTTCGCCATGTTGCCTAGGCTGGTTTACAACTCCTGGGCTCAAGTGATCCTCCTGCCTCCTAAAGTGCTGGGATTACAGGCATGAGCCACTGCACCTGGCCGAAATTGGCACTATCTAACAAAATGATGCATTTATTAACTTTTTCACCCAGCAATCCTAATTCTAGGAATTTAGCTTGAAGTCATATTTCCAACATTGCAAAAACATGTATGCAAAAAAGCATATTGCAGCATGGTTTGTAATTGCAAAATCCTGGAAATGGCCTAAATGCATATACATAGGAGAGTGGTTGAAAACAATATGGCACTGCCACAAAATGGAGCAGTATGCAGCTGCAACAAAGAATGGCCAAGATCTCTATACATTTGTAAGGAATGATTTCCAGGATATAGCATTAAGTGAAAAAGGCAAAATGGGAAGGGGTGTCTACAGTTTGCTAGCTTTCTTGTAACAAGGGAGGGGGAAAGAAAAAGATACACATGTCTCTGCTCATCTGGGTAAAAAGAAACACAGGAAAAATACATGAGAAACAAACAGGATTCTTTATCTACAGAGGGTGGATAAAAATAGGTTGGAAAAAATAGAGGATGAAAATAGGGTAAAAGAGATGGCATGAGGGATACTTCTCTACATGTAACTTTTTTTGACAGCTCCAATTTTTTTTTTTTTTTTTTGAGACAGAGTCTTGCTGTGTCACCTAGGCTGGAGTGCAATGGCACAATCCTGGCTCACTGCAACCTCTGCCTCTGGGTTCAAGTGATTCTCATGCCTCAGCCTCCTGAGTAGCTGGGATTACAGGCTCCTGCCACCACGCCTGGCTAATTTTTGTATTTTTAGTAGAGATGGGGTTTCACCACGTTGGTCAGGCTGGTCTGGAACTCCTGATCTCAGGTGATCCACCAACCTCGGCATCCCCAAAGTGCCAGGATTACATGCACGAGCCACCATGACTGGCCAGCTCTAACTTTTAGAATCATACTGATGTTTTACCTCCTAAAAAAGAAATTATCAGTTGTTCACGCCTATAATCCCGGCACTTTGGGAGGCCAAGGCTGGTAGATCACCTGAGGTCAGGAGTTTGAGACCAGCCTGGCCAACATGGCAAAACCCTGTCTCTACTAAAAATACAGAAATTAACCGGGTGTGGTGTGCATGCCTGTAATCCCAGCTACTCGGGAGGCTGAGACAGGAGAATTGCTTGAACAGAGAGGTAGAAGTTGCAGTGAGCTGAGACCATGCCCTTGCACTCCAGCCTGGGCAACAGAGTGAGACTCTGTCTCAAACAAGAAAAAAACAAAACAAAAACAAGATCATGTCCTTTGCAGGAATATGGACGGAGCTGGAGACCACTCTCCTTAACAAACTAACACAAGAACAGAAAACCAAATACCACATGTTGTCACCTATAATTGGGAGCTAAGTGATGAGAACTCATGCACGAAAAGAAAGGAACAACACACACTGGGGCCTACTTGAGAGTGGAGGGTGGGAGGAGGGAGAAGAGCAGAAAAAATAACTATTGGATACTAGGCTTAGTAGTGACAAAATAATTCCTACAACAAACCCCCATGACATGAGTTTATCTGTATAACAAACCTGCACATGTACCCCTGAACCCAAAATCAAAATGTTTACAAATTGCCACAGTAGGCCAAGCACGGTGGCTCAGGTCTATGGCGCCACTGCACTCCAGGCTGGTGACAGAGCAAGACTCTGTCTAAAAAAAAAAAAAAAAAGAGAGAGAGGCTGGGCATGGTGGCTCACACCTGTAATCCTAGCACTTTGGGAGGCCAAGGCAGGTGGATCACAAGGTCAATAGATCGAGACCATCCTGGCCAACATGGTGAAACCCCATCTCTATTAAAAATACAAAAAAATTGGCCGGGCGTGGTGGCTCAAGCCTGTAATCCCAGCACTTTGGGAGGCCGAGACTGGCAGATCACGAGGTCAGGAGATCGAGACCATCCTGGCTAACACGGTGAAACCCTGTCTCTACTAAAAAATACAAAAAACTAGCCAGGTGGGGTGGCGGGCGCCTGCGGTCCCAGCTACTCCAGAGGCTGAGGCAGGAGAATGGCGTGAACCCGGGAGGCAGAGCTTGCAGTGAGCTGAGATCCAGCCACTGCACTCCAGCCTGGGCGACTGAGCGAGACTCCGTCTCAAAAAAAAAAAAAAAAAAAAAATTAGCCAGGCGTGGTGGCAGTCACCTGTAGTTCCAGCTACTCGGGAGGCTGAGGCAGGAGAATCACTTGAACCCGGGAGGTGGAGGTTGCAGTGAGCTGAGATTGTGCCACTGCACTCCAGCCTGGCGACAGAGTAAGATTCCGTCTCAAAAAAAAAAAAAAAAAAAATTGCCACAGTAATAGTTTGGAAGAGATTAAGGATAATCAATTGATACTAAAATTATTAGATAAAAGTATAATTAAAGACAGACTATAGCCTAAAGTCTGTCCCTACAAGATACTTGTTAACTACAAAGAAAAGAGTGACCATGCCATGGAGAAAACTTTTTTTTATTTCTCTTTTCTTTTTTTTTTTATTGAGACGGAGTTTCACTCTGTCGCCCACGCTGGAGTGCGGTGGCGCAATCTCAGCTTGCTGCAACATCTGTCTCCCGGGTTCAAGTGATTATTTTACCCCAGCCTCCCTAGTAGCTGGGACTACAGATGTGAACCACCATGCCCGGCTAATTTTTGTATTTTTAGTAGCGACCGGGTTTCACCATATTGGCCAGGTTGGTCTTGAATTCCCGACCTCGTGATGTGCCCACCTTGGCCCCC
This sequence comes from Theropithecus gelada, assembly GCF_003255815.1. NCBI lineage: Eukaryota > Metazoa > Chordata > Mammalia > Primates > Cercopithecidae > Theropithecus > Theropithecus gelada. The sequence continues at coordinate 176,723,407 of NC_037670.1, forward strand.
CAGAATGCTGGGATTACTACAGGTGTGAGCCACCGTGGCCTTCTGCCCAGCTAATTTTTTTGTACTTTTAGCAGAGACGGGGTTTTACCATGTTGACCAGACTGGTCTCAAACTCCTGACTTCAGGTGATCCACCTGCCTCAGCCTCCCAAAGTGCTGGGATTACAGGTGTGAGGCACCATGCCTAGCGCCATGGAGAGACCTATCAAACGTCACCTTAACCATGTGATCCAAGTTAACATCACCTGTAATGAGAAAAATAGGTATCACGTGCCTCCTAGTACGGTGCACTGGGAAGAACACAGCATCCCTTCTGTGGTATTCCCACCAAAAATGCATAACCCCAATTTAATCATGCACAAACATTACACAAACGCAAACTGAGGTACATTATATTCTAGAATGTAACCAACCAGTATTCTTTGAAAAATCTACATTAAAAAAAACAAAAACAAAAACAAAAACAAAAAAAACGTGGCTGGGCACAGTGGCTCCTGCCTGTAAGCCCAGCACTTTGGGAGACTGAGGTGGGTGGATCACCTGAGGTCAGGAGCTCAAGACCAGCCTGGCCGACATGGTGAAACCCCGTCTCTACTAAAAATACAAACATTAGCCAGGCATGGTGACAGGTGCCTGTAATCCCAGCTACTCCAGAGGCTGAGACAGGAGAATCGCTTGAACCCGGGTGATGGAGGTTGCAGTGAGCAGAAATTATGACACTGCACTCCAGCCTGGGCAACAGAGTGAGATTCCATCTCAAACAAAACAAAACAAAACAAGGACTGAGGAAATATTCCAGATTAAGAGTGACTAAAGAGGCATGACACCTATATATTAATATAATGTGTGATCCTGAACTGGATTCTGAACCAGAAAAATACATTAGTGAGACAGTTGACAAAAGTCAAATACATCTGTTATTTATTTGTTTATTTTTCAGAGACAGGGTCTTTCTCTGTTACCCAGGTTGTAGTGCAGTGGCACCATCTGGGCTCACTGCAACTTCTGCATCCTGGGCTTTAGTGATCCTCAGACCTCAGCCTCCTAAGTAGCTGGGATTTCAGGCATGCACCACCACACCTGGCTAGTTGTTGTATTTTTGTAGAGACAGGGTCCTGCTATGTTGCTCAGGCTGGTCTCGAACTCCTGGGCTCAAGTGATTCTTCCATCTTGACCTCCCAAAGTGCTGAGATTATAGCTGTGAGCCACTGGACCTGGCCACGTATATAATTTAGATAATTTTTTATCAATATTAATTTCATAATGTTGAAATGATGCTCTAATGTTCTGAGAGAAAGCCTTTGTTTCAAGAAAATATACACTGATGTCTTTAGACATCTTTTTTTTTTTTTTTTTTGAGACACAGTCCTGCTCTGTCACCAGGCTGGAGTAGTGGCACAATCTCAGCTCACTGCAACCTCAGCTTCCCGCAGTTCAAGCAATTCTCCTCCCTCAGCCTCCTGAGTAGCTGAGACTACAAGTGCACACCACCACGCCCAGCTAATTTTTGTATTTTTAGTAGAGACAGGGTTTCTTCAAGTTGGTCGGGCTGCTCTCAAACTCCTGACCTCAGATGATCCACCCCCCTCAGCCTCCTAAAGTACTGGGATTACAGGCACGAGCCACCACACCCGGCCAAGATTTTTTCCTAAAGATATTTCTATTAGTATGAACTAATTTCAAATTCACTTATTTAAAATCATAAGAAACAAATAGAAAGTCAATCTACAAAGCTAAGCCTGGCCAGGTATGGTGGCTAATCCCTATAATCCTAGCACTTTGGGGGGCGAAGGTGGGACGATTGTTTGAGCTTAGGAGCTCAAGACCAGCCTGGGCAACATAGTGAGAACTTGTCTTTAAAAAAAAAAAAAAAAAAAATGCCGGGGTAGCTCAAGCCTGTAATCCCAACACTTTGGAAGGCCGAGGTGGGTGGATCACCTGAGGTCCGGAGTTCCAGACCAGCCTGACCAATATGGCGAAACCCTGTCTCTACTAAAAATACAAAAATTAACCAGGCATAGTGGTGGGCACCTGTAATCCCAACTACTTGGGAGGCTAAGGCAGGAGAATCGGTTGAACCTGGAAGGCGGAGGTTGCAGTGAGCCGAGATCATGCCATTGCACTCCAGCCTGGGCAACAGAGCAAGACTCCATCTCCAAAAAAAAAAAAAGAAAAAAGAAAAAAACCAAAAAACCTCTGCCTAAAGAGTCATTCAATCGTTGGCCTTTCAATTAATACAGTTCAGGGTGAAGCAGACAAACAGAAGCAGCATAGCCGGGTGGAATGTTTCTGGAATGAGGATCAAGAGATTCAAAATCTGTCATCAGCTCTGCTCTCCCTACATGATTCCGGGCCCGGCCTCTGAGACACGATGGCCTCCACTTCTTTCTTGGTGAGGTGAGGGGTTTGGATGAGATGACAGATCTTCCATCAGACTATAAGGCCTGTGGTCTTTCTAACATGTTAAGTTGCTTCCAGATGATTCCAAGGATCGAAGGCCATTTACAAGGCTAGATTCTGTGATTCTTTAATATGAAGAAGCAAGAAGATCGAGGAAATGGGCATGTTTATTAAGGTGCCAATAGGTCATAACCTAAATTGCCACTCCCTTTTCCCAGGGGAATAACAACAGCTAAATGAGTATCAGCTAAATGAATATTCCCTTATGCTGAAGTCATTCTCACTGAACTTTTTTATGTACCTTGGGGTTAGTTAATTGCACTTTTCAGTTTGTGGCCAGTTCTCGGCTCCTGCAGGCCCTGCTCTTCTTCATTTATTTATTCCCTTTTAGTCCCATTTCTTACTTCCTATCTCATCCCTGCATAGGCAATTACTCTAATGTATTTTAAATATTTACTTGTGTCTATAACTTCCCTGCCAAAAAAAAGTAGTTTTGTTTTGAATGCGTTCTTATTTGTACTTTGTATGAAGAGTTGTGATCAGTCGGTGTTCAGGCTGGTATCTTTTACTCTCAAATTCTCTTCTTCTTTCCTTGTTCCGCTTTGTATCGCAGGAGAGGGCAGGGGACGGGAGAGCGGGGTGGCAAGGAGGGGAGGCATGGGCTGACCTTTCCAACTGCGTTTCCAGGTTCCCAGGTGAGCTTCCTTCTGAGCTTACAGTGGGGAGCCTAAAGGAGGGAGGAAGAGGAAGGCGGCAGATGCTCCCTTTCCAGAAGCAGCCCAAATTCTATTTTAAAAGTGCTTAAAGTCTAAATGAGTTAATATTTATAATAAAAAAATAATTAAAGGGGCTGGGCATGGTGGCTCATGCCTGTAATCCTAGCACTTTGGGAGGCCGAGGTGGGCGGATCACCTGAGGTCAGGAGTTTGAGACCAGCCTGGCCAACATGACGAAACCCCATCTCTACTAAACATACAAAAAAATTAGCCAGGTGTGGTGGTGCACGCCTGTAATCCCAGTTACTAGGGAGGCTGAGGCAGGAGAATCGCTTGAACCCGGGAGGCAAGAGGTTGCAGTGAGCCGAGAATGCGCCATTGCACTCCAGCCTGACAAGAGTGGAACTTCGTCTAAAAACAAAAAAAAAACTTAAAGTAGTTTCTGTTTTCCTGATTAATCCCCCGCTGATACATTTAGTTTTCCCCCTTTTTATGGACACCATATTTTAAGGCCTAACTGTGCTTTTCTTTCTTTTTTTTTTTTTTTTGAGACGGAGCCTTGCTCAGTCGCCCAGGCTGTAATGCAGTGGCGCGATCTCGGCTCACTGCAACCTCCACCACTGGGTTCAAGTGATTCTCCCACTTCAGCTTTTTGAGTAGCTGGGATTACAGGCATACACCACCACACCCGGCTCATTTTTGTATTTTTAGAAGAAACAGGATTTCACAATGTTGGCCAGGCTGGTCTTGAACTCCTGACCTCAAGTGATCTGCCCACCTCAGCCTCACAAAGTGCTGGGATTACAAATGTGAGCCACTATGCCTGGCCTTAACCAGTGGTTGTAAAAGTATGATCTAAAGACCCCTGGAACCTGGGAGGCGGAGGTTGCAGTGCGCCGAGATCACGCCACTGCACTCCAGCCTGGGCAACAGAGCCAGACTTTGTTTCAAAAAAAAAATTAAAAAAAAAAAATGACCCCTGAAGACTTTTCAGGATGGCTTTTCACAGGGTTCACAAGATCAAAACTATGTTCCTAAAAATACTGAGAGGTCATTTTCTTTTTCTGTTGCATTGGCTATTCGCATTACGTTGGTACCATGACAGACTGAGTTCAGAAGCTGACATGAGCTTGCAGCTAACCATTCAAGCAAGCCAGCCATTAAAGAGATTTGCAAAAATGAAAAGCAATGCTACTCTTCCCAATATTTTATTCCAGAAAATGTTTCTAATAAAGTAAGTTTTTTATGTGCACATGTAATCGGTTGAATAAATAAGGAAAATTTTGATTTCTCCATTTTACTTGTAGTATGGTAAATATCAGTTGATATAACCTTCCTGAACAAAAACCTTGTTGGGGTCCTTAATATATATGTGTGTGTGTGTGTGTGTGTGTGTGTGTGTATATATATATATATATATATATACTTTTTTTTTTTTTTGAGATGGAATCTTGCTCCGTCGCCTAGGCTAGAGTGCAATGAACTCACTACAACTTCAGCCTCCTGGGTTCAAGAGATTCTCCTACCTCAGCCTCCCGAGTAGCTGGGATTACAGGAATGCTCCACTGAGCCCAGCTAATTTTGTATTTTTAAGTAGAGATAGGGTTTCGCCATGTTGGTCAGGCTGGTCTCAAACTCCTGACCTCAGGAGATCCACCTGCCTAGGCCTCCCAAAGTGTTGGGATTACAGGTGTGAGCCTCTGCACCTGGCAATAATTTTTTTATTTCTTATTTATTTATTTATTTATTTTTGAGACAGAGTTTTGCTCTTGTTGCCCAGGCTGGAGTGCAATGGTGCGATCTTGGCTCACCACAACCTCTACCTCCGCTGAGAGACAGGACTAGCTGGATTTCCTAGGCCGACTAAGGATCCCTAAGCCTAGCTGGGAAGGTGACCGCATCCACCTTTAAACTCGGGGCTTGCAACTTAGCTCACACCCGACCAATCAGGTAGTAAAGAGAGCTCACTAAAATGTTAATTAGGCAAAAACAGGAGGTAAAGAAATAGCCAATCATCTATCGCCAGATAGTGCAGCGGGAGGGACAATGACTGGGATATAAACCCAGGCATTTGAGCCAGCAACGGCTACCCTCTTTGGGTCCCCTCCCTTTTATGGGGGCTCTGTTTTCACTCTATTAAATCTTGCAACTGCACTCTCTTCTGGTCCGTGTTTGTTACAGCTCGAGCTGAGCTTTTGCTCGCCATTCACCACTGCTGTTTGCCGCTGTCGCAGACCCGCTGCCAACTTCCATCCCTCTGGATCCGGCAGGGTGTCGGCTGTGCTCCTGATCCAGCGAGGCGCCCATTGCTGCCCCAATCGGGCTAAAGGCTTGTCATTGTCCCTGCACGGCTAAGGGCCCGGGTTCATCCTAATGGAGCTGAACACTAGTCACTGGGTTCCATGGTTCTCTTCTGTGACCCATGGCTTCTAATACAGCTATAACACCGCATGGCCCAAGATTCCATTCCTTGGAATCCGTGAGGCCAAGAACCCCAGGTCAGAGAACATGAGGCTTGCCACCATCTTGGAAGTGGCCTACCACCATCTTGGGAGCTCTTGGAGCAAGGACCACCCCCCCCCGCCCCCGCCGCTAATACCAGGTTCAAGTGATTCTCCTGCCTTAGCCTCCCAAGTATCTGGGATTACAGGCATGCGCCACAACGCCCGGCTAATTTTGTATTTTTAGTAGAGATGGGGTTTCTCCTTATTGGTCAGGCTGGTCTTGAACTCCTGACCTCAGATGATCTGCCCACTTCAGCCTCCCAAAGTGCTGGGATTACAGGCGTGAGCCACCGCACCAGGCCAGCAATAATTTTTAAGAGTACAGAGTTACTGGCCCCAAAAGTTTGAGAACTGCTACACTAAAATAGTTATTCAAATCCAGTCTGGATAGTTTTTTGTTGTTGTTATTTTGATTTTCTTTTTTTGAAATGGAGTCTCACTCTGTTGGCCAGGCTGAAGTGCATTGGTGTGATCTCAGCTCACTGCAACCTCTGCTTTCTGGGTTCAAGCGATTCTCCTGCCTCAGCCTCCCCAGTAGCAGGGACTATAGGCATGTGCCACCATGCCCAACTAATTTTTGTATTTTTAGTGGAGGCAGGGTTTCACCATGTTGGCCAGGCTGGTCTCGAACTCCTGACCTCAAGTGATCCACCTGCTTCGACTTCCCAAAGTGCTAGGATTACAGGCATGAGCCACTGCTGCCAATTTTTTTTTTTTTTTTTTTTTTTTTTTTTGAGGCGGAGTCTCGCACTGTCTCCCGGGCTGGAGTGCAATAGCGGGATCTTGGCTCACTGCAACCTCCACCTCCCGGGTTCAAGTGATTCTCCTGCCTCAGCCTCCAGAATAGCTGGGATTACAGGTGCCTATCACCATGCCCAGCTAACTTTTTGTATTTTTAGTAGAGACAGGTTTGACTTATGTTGGTCAGGCTGGTCTTGAACTCCTGACCTTGTGATCTGCCCACCTCAGGATATAAACCCAGGCATTCCAGCTAGCAACGGCTACCCTCTTTGGGTCCCCTCCCTTTGTATGGGAGCTCTGTTTTCACTCTATTAAATCTTACAACTGCACTCTTTTCTGGTCTGTGTTTGTTACACCTCGAGCTGAGTTTTTGCTCCAGCCTGGGTGACAGAGTGAGACACCATCTGAAAAAAAAAAAAAAAAAAAAAGGCTACAAATTGGGTGGTTCATTGTGTGCTTGCTCAGGTGATGGGTACACCAAAATCTCACAAATCACCACTAAAGAATTTACTCATATAACCAAATACCACCTGTTCCCCAAAAATCTATGAAAATAAAACAAAAACAAATTAAAAAATAAAAAATAAACAACAACAACAGAAAACCCTGTGCACCTATTAGTGGGAACACACATCCTGGTGGAGAAGATGGTGGGAAGCTTAGGAAAGCAGAAATGGAGAAGGGAGGTGACTGTGGGGAGAGCCAGCCAGAGACTGCCAGGCCCATGGGGAAAATGAGAGGCAAAGCCATCCCAGGAGCACACAAAGGTTAAGCCGTCTGCTCGCTGGTGGATATCTGGTTCTGTTGGAAACAGAGCATCTGATACAAACTTTACTTGGATGTAACAAAATTTAAAAACTGTTCAAAGGGATGTTAAATGAGAGGAATTGTTACATAAAATTTAATTCTGGGCCAGGCTCCGTGGCTCATGCCTGTAATCCCAGCACTTTGGGAGGCCGAGGCTGGCAGATCACTTGAGGCCAGGAGTTCGAGACCAGCCTGGCCAACATGGTGAAACCCCGTCTCTACTAAAAATACAAAAAATGAGCCAGGTGTGGGGGTGCATGCCTGTAGTCCCAGCAGCTCGGGAGGCTGAGGCAGGAGAATCGCTTGAATTCAGGAGGTGGAGGTTGCAGTGAGCCGAGGTCATGCCACTGAACTCCAGCCTGAGTGACAGAGCAAGATTCCATCTATATGAAAAAAAAAAAAAAAAAAAAAAAAAAAAAAACCTTAATTCTGCAACAACTTAATTCTGACAGAGTGGAAAGGGCAATGGAAAAAAAGCTTGTAATCTTAGAGGAAGCATGGGGTCCAGTCGGATATGTCCTAGACCTAAGAATAGTAGAATTTCAGAGAAGGGAAAAAATAGAGCTGAAACTGTGTGGGCAGATAATTTGAAAGAGAACAGGGTCAAAGAAAGATAAGTCTCTAAAAATGAGTAAGCCCTTTTATCATGCAATTGTCATAGAGATGATATATTTTTATTAAACCAAGCATTTAATAGTTCGTGAATAAGATGGAGAAATAAGACTAACAAAACAGATTCACTATTTCAAAATCTTTATTTCTAGAAGGCTTAAAAGACTACAGCCAATATCCTGGGACTCCTCAATGCCCCTCTAAGTATCCATCTGTCAGAAATACTAGCACACTGGCCAGGTGCAGTGGCTCATGCCTACAATCCCAGCGCTTTGGGGACTTGAGTGGGAGGATTGCTTGAGGCCAGGAGTTCAAGACCAGCCTGGGCAACATAGTGATACTCTATCTATACAAGAAAAAAATCTAATAAAATGAAGAAATAATAGCACGTATACATAAATATTTGCAAAGATGTGAACTGTATCTTTGTACTAGAAAAAGTAAAATAATACAAATATCTGTAAATAAATGCTTAGCTTAATAAATTATGGTGATTCCATGTAACAAAATAGTACATAGCTCTCATAGTGGATGTAAATCTATATATAGGTATGAAAATGGTATGGACAGAATATTGTTCAGTAAAGGCCAGGCCTGGTGGCTCATGCCTGTAATCCCAGCACTTTGGGAGGCCGAGGTGGGCAGATCACTTGAGGTCAGGAGTTAGAGACTAGCCTGGCCAACATGGCAAAAACCCGTCTCTACTAAAAATATAAAAATTAGCCAGGAGTGGTGGCACACACCTGTAATCCCAGCTACTCGGGAGGCTGAATCAGGAGAATTGCTTGAACCTGGGAGGCAGAGGTTGCAGTGAGCCCAGATCATGCCTGTGTACTCCAGCCTGGGCAACAGAGTGAGACTCCATCTCAAAAGATAAACATAGACAGATAGATAGATAGATAGATAGATAGATAGATAGATAGATAGATAGTGAATGATGGGAGCAAGGTGTCTTACTGTTGGGGTGGGAATTTACATATAAGCAAGGGAAGTAGGCTAGAACAATCATATGGTAATGGAATAGAGTTAGATGGATTAGTAAGAACTCGTATGTTGCTTAATATAGATACATGTAGTAACATATATAAATATTTACAGATATGAGGAGGGTTACTATACTCATGCATATTTATGTGCTCTGTCATCTGAGAGGTCTTAGGAGCAATGATATCACAGTAGTAGTGAGCACATCCAGACCATGATTTCTGATATCATTAGAATACAATAGCACCCAGACCATGATTTCTTTTCTTTTTTCTTTCTTTCTTTTTTTTTTTTTTTTTTTTTTTTTGAGACAGAGTTTCATTCTTGTTTCCCAGGCTGGAGTGGAGTGGCACGATCTTGGCTCACCGCAACCTCTGCCTCCTGGGTTCAAGCGATTCTCCTGTCTCAGCCTCCCGAGTAGCTGGGATTACAGGCACATGCCCTCATGCCTGGCTAATTTTTGTATTTTTAGTAGAGATGGGGTTTCATCATGTTGGTCAGGCTGGTCTCGAACTCCTTGACCTCAGGTGATCCACCTGCGTTGGCCTCCCAAAGTGCTGAGATTACAGGCATGAGCCCCAGTGCTCGGGCTAAGACCATGATTTCTAATACCATTTTCCTACAAAAGGAATCAGGGTTCCTCAGAGAAATGGTTGATTCTAGAACTGGGGCAGAAATGTACAGAATGAGTCTGAAGCTTTTTTTTTTTTTTTTTTGGAGACAGGATCTTGCTCTGTCATCAGGCTGGAGTGCAGTGATGCAATCTCTGCTCGCTGTAGCCTCAAACTCCCAGGCTCAGTGGTGAATCCTCCTGTCTCACCCCCCTGAGTAGTAGAGATTACAGGAGTACACCACCATGACTGCTAATTTTTGCATTTTTTTAGTAGAGATGGGGCTTCATCATGTTGCCCAGGCTGTTCCCTAACTCCTGGACTCAAGCAATTCACCTGCTTTGGTCTCCCAAAACGCTAGAATTATAGGCATGAGCCACCACACCCAGCCTGGAGCTTTTTTTTTTTTTTTTTTTTTTTTTTAATGAGACGGAGTTTTGCTCTTGCTGCCCAGGCTGGAGTGCAAGGGCGGGATCTCTGCTCACTGCAACCTCCATCTTCCGGGTTCAAGTGATTCTCCTGCCTCAGCCTCCTGAGTAGCTGGAATTACAGGCATGCACCACCACGCCTGGCTAATTTGTATTTTTAGTCGAGACAGGGTTTCTCCATGTTGGTTGGACTGCTCTCGATCTCCAGACCTCGGGCGATCTGCCAGCCTCGGCCTCCCAAAGTGCTGAGATTACAGGCATGAGCCACTGTACCCGGCTTAATATTTTTAAATGTAACAAATATACCATACCAATGTAAGATGCCATTCATGGGTGAAACTGGGTGCTGGGTATATGGGAACTCTGCACGATTGTCTCCACTTTTTTTTTGTAAATGTAAAATTATAGAACTAGGCCAGGTGTGGTGGCTCATGCCTGCAATCCCAGCACTTTGGGAAGTCGAGGCGGGTGAATCGCTTGAACTTGGGAGTTGGAGACCAGCCTGGCCAACATGGTGAAACCCCGTCTCTACCAAAAATACAAAAAAAAATTAGCTGGGCGTGGTGGCACGTGTCTGTAGTCCCAGCTACATGAGAGGCTGAGGTATGAGGATTGCTTGAACCCAGGAAGCAGAGGGTGCAGTGAGCCAAGATCACGCTGCTGCACTCCTGCCTGGGTGACAGAGCGAGACTCTGTCTCAAAAGAGAGAGAGAGAAAAAATATATATATATATATTTTATATATTTTATATTTATTTTATATACACATATATGAGCACAAATGAAACATTTAAGGATAAACAGATTCTATTTAAAGTGATAATTTATTGTATTCGATCACCTTTTGTATTAAAGCAAAAATGAAGGGCAAAGTGTGGCAGATATCACAATATATTTGCCAGTTATAGTAGAGAATCCCAATGATTCTCATGTTAAAAGACTAAAACATTTCATATAAATTATAAATTTCTCATAATTTATACATTTATTTTTAACTACTGGTGGCAAAAGAGTATTCTTTGCCTTGTTTAAAGTATAACCATTTTACTCACTTTGGACTTGAAAGTTTTTTTTATTCTTGCTAGTCTCCCAAGACCTCCTGTCAAACTGAAATATGTAACTTTTTTTTTTTCATTTTTGATCTTAGCATTTGTAAGGGATAAATAATTGATTAGCATAGGAATTATGGGAATATATTTAGCTGATGCTCAGCACTAAACTATTTTTAAATGTCCCCAGGCATCAACCCAAAATGTACATCCAAAGGGTGTCAATTGGAAATTGGGAAGTAGAGTGACAGTATAGATTAGAACTATGAAATGGAAAATGCAACCAGAGGAATAGCAGTTGCCAGTTTCACTGCGACTTTAACAGTAAGTCTACCTTGCTGTATTTTTAAAAATTCCTTAGCCAGGCGCGGTGGCTCAAGCCTGTAATCCCAGCACTTTGGGAGGCTGAGACGGGCGGATCACAAGGTCAGGAGATCGAGACCATCCTGGCTAACACGGTGAAACCCCGTCTCTACTAAAAAATACAAAAAACTAGCCGGGCGAGGTGGCGGGCGCCTGTGGTCCCAGCTACTCCGGAGGCTGAGGCAGGAGAATGGCGTAAACCCGGGAGGCGGAGCTTGCAGTGAGCTGAGATCCGGCCACTGTACTCCAGCCTGGGCGGCAGAGCAAGACTCCGTCTCAAAAAAAAAAAAAAAAAAAAAAAAAAAANGCTGAGGCAGGAGAATGGCGTAAACCCGGGAGGCGGAGCTTGCAGTGAGCTGAGATCCGGCCACTGTACTCCAGCCTGGGCGGCAGAGCAAGACTCCGTCCCAAAAAAAAAAAAAAAAAAAAAAAAAAAATTCCTTAAATGGGCCGGGTGCGGTGGCTCACGCCTGTAATCCCAGCACTTTGGGAGGCCAGGCAGGCTGATTACCTGAGGTCAGGAGTTCGAGACCAGTCTGACTAACATGGTAAAACCCCGTCTCTACTAAAAATACAAAAATTAGCTGGGTGTAGTGGCGGGTACCTGTATTCCCAGCTACTTGAGCAACTGAGGTAGGAGAATTGCTTGGACCCAGGAGGCAGAGGTTGCAGTGAGCCGAGATCACACCTTTGCACTCCAGCCTGGGAGACAGAGTGAGACTCCACCTCAAAAAAAAAAAAAAAAAAAAAAAAAAAAAATTCCCTAAATGTCTCTCTGATAAGACTATAACCTCAGGCTAGGCGTGGTGGCTCACGCCTGTAACCCCAGCATTTTGGGAGGCTGTGGCAGGTGGATCACCAGGTCAGGGGTTTAAGGCCAGCCTGGCCAACGCTGTGAAACCCGTCTCTACTAAAGATACAAAAAATTAGCGTGGCATGGTGGTGGGCACCTGTAATCTCAGCTACTCGGGAGGCTGAGGCAGGAGAATCACTTGAACCTGGGAGGCAGAGGTTGCAGTGAGCTGAGATTGAGCCATTGTACTCCAGCCTGGGCCACAAGGCAAGATTGTGTCTCACAAAAAAAAAAAAAAAAAGACTAAAACCTCTTTGAGGGCAGAATCTTCCCTTCTAATTTCACAAAATTTGGCTGAAAGCAGAAACTTCAGGCCAGGTACGGTGGCTCATGCCTATAATCCCAGCACTTTGGGAGGCTGACGGGGGCGGATCACTTGAGGTCAGGAGTTCGAGACCAGCCTGGACAACATGGTGAAACCCCATCTCTACTAAAAGTACAAAAATTAGCCAACAGAGCCAAGCGCGGTGGCTCACACCTGTAATCCCAGCACTTTGGGAGGCTAAGGCAGACAGATCACGAGGTCAGGAGATCGAGACCATCCTGGCTAACATGGTGAAACCCCGTCTCTACTAAAAATACAAAAATTAACCTGGCCTGGTGGCAGGCACCTGTAATCCCAGCTACTTGGGAGGCTGAGGCAGGAGAATGGCGTGAACCCGGGGGGTGGAGCTTGCAGTGAGCTGAGATGGCACCACTGCACTCCAACCTGGGTGACAGAGTGAGACTCCATCTCAAAAAAAAAAAAAAAAAAAATTAGTCAGGGGTGGTGGCATGTGCCTATAATCTCAAATACTGGGGAGGCTGAGGCAGGTGAATTACTTGAACCCAGGAGGCGGAGGTTGCAGTGAGCCGAGATCATTCCACTGCACTCCAGCCTGGGCCACAAGAGCAAGACTCCATTTCAAAAAAAAAAAAAAAAAAAGCAGAAACTGCAAAATGAATTGAAGAAAAAGTAAAATTTTAAAAACTTTATTTTAATATAAGATAACATGAGGTCTATGCTCCTAATACAGTGTTTTTTTTGTTTGTTTTTGAGACTGAGTCTCGCTGTGTCACCCAGGCTGGAGTGCAGTGGCATGATCTCGGCTCACTGCAAGCTCCGCCTCCCGGGTTCACGCCATTCTTCTGCCTCAGCCTCCGGAGTAGCTGGAACTATAGGTGCACACCACCAAGCCTGGCTAATTTTTTGTATTTTTAGTAGAGACGAGGTTTCACCGTGTTAGCCAGGATGGTCTTGATCTCCTGACCTCCTGATCCTCCCACCTCGGCCTTCAAATTGCTGGGATTACAGGCGTGAGCCACCATGCCTGCCAGCTCCTAATACATTTTAAGTGTAAGATATGGTACTGTTAACTATAGGGACAATGTTGCACAGCAGATCTCCAGAACTCACTCAGTCCCCATCATCGAAACTTTATGCCTGTTAATTAGCTGCTCCCCATTCCCCCTCCTCCAGCTCTTGGCAGCCTTCATTCTACTCTCTGATTCTTTGAGTTTGATTATTTTAGATCTCTCATATGCATTCAGTCATGTAGTATTTGTCCTTCTGTGACTCGTTTAATTCACTTAGCATAATGTTCTCCAGTTTTGTCCACGTCCTTGCATATTGCAAGATTTCCTTTTGTTTTAAGGCTCCACGATATTGCATTATATGTACATACCACCCTTGCTTTATCGACTCATCCATCTATAGACATTTAGGTTGCTTCCATGGCATTGCTATTGTGAATAATGCTACAGTGAACATTTGATAGGGGTTGATTTCTAAAATATATAAAGAACTCCTACAATTCAACAGCAAAGCAAAAACAGCAAATAACCTGGTTTTACAAAGTATATGGGACATGAACTCAAATATGAAGAATTTTTTTTTTTTTTGATACGAAGTTTTACTCTCGTCACCCAGGCTGGAGTGCAATGGCGCAATCTCGGCTCACTGCAACTCCAGCCTGGGCAACAAAGTGAAACTCTGTCTCAAACAAACAAACAAAAACACAAAACCCAGTCTCTGCTAAAAATACAAAAATTAACCAGGTGTGGTGGCGTGTCCCTGTAGTCCCAGCTACTCGGGAGACTGAAGCAGGAGAATCGCTTGAACCGGGGAGGCAGAGGTTGCGGTGAGCTGAGATTGTGCCATTGGACTCCAGCCTAGGCAACAAGACTGAAACTCGGTCTCAGAATGAATAAAGAATGAATGTGTTGAATATTGAATGGAATAAAGAGCCCATCTTCCAACCATCTCAAGGCCTATATTAAATTAACACTGGAATTACCAGTGTCCCTAGGCTCCTGCCAAAAGCGTGTGTAGATTTTTTCTAGCAAAAGATAACATCATGGCCGGGTGCGGTGGCTCACACCTGTAATCCCAGCACTTTGGGAGGCCAAGGTGGGCAGATCACAAGATCAGGAGTTCGAGACCAGGCTGGCCAACATAATGAAATCCCATCTCTACCAAAAATACGAAAAATTAGCCTGGTGTGGTGGTGTGCACCTGTAATCCCAGCTACCCAGGAGGCTGAGGCAGGAGAATCGCTTGAACCCGGGAGGTAGAGGTTGCAGTGAGCCAAGACTGCGCCACTGCACTCCAGCCCAGGCAACAGTGTGAGACTCCGTCTCAAATCGATCAATCCATCAATCAATATCAATCAATCAATAACATCATAGTAGACTCAAGTTATTTCTTCAATAATTAAGACAATTATTACTTCTACTTACTTTGCTCCTCATGAACCTATTTATTTATTTATTTATTTATTTTTAAGACAGGGTCTCATTCTGTCGCCTAGCTTGGAGTGTAATGGAGCGATCTCAGCTCACTGCAACCTCTGCCTCCCGGGTTCAAGTGATTCTCCAGCTTCAGTCTCCCGAGTAGCTGGGACTACAGGTGTGCACCACCATGCCCAGCTAATTTTTGTATTTTTAGTAGAGACGGGGTTTTGCCACGTTGCCCAGGCTCGTCTCAAACTCCTGACCTCAAGTGATCCACCTGTCTCAGTTTCCCAAAGTGCTGGGATTACAGGCACCTGGCCTGCCTATTTACTTTTCACCATGCAAGACATTCTGTAAAAACGTAAAAATAGAAAATAAATAGGCTCATGAGGAGTCAAGTAAGTAGAAGTAATAATTGCCTTAATTATTGAAGAAATAATTTGAGTCTACTCTGATGTTATCTTTTGCTAGGGAAGATCTACTTATGGTTTTTGCAGGAGCCTAGGGACACTGGCAATTCCAGTGTTGATTTAATTTAGGCCTTGAGATGGTTGGAAGCTGGGCTCTAGTTCACCCTTATTCCGAGGGTCTAGCCCTTGAGTTTCCCAACCCAAAGCATGATTTTTTTCCCCCAAGATTTCTTTTCATTTGTAGGTCCTCCTCACCACGTTTTGTGGAAACATCTGCTCAGCTTCTCAATCTTTTGTGACCTTGTTAAATGCCCTGGGAGAACGGTAGCCCAAACCGGACACATCTTCTTCTGTGGATCTCAGTCCTGTAACTCTTTAATTCTTTATTGTGTTGTGAGCTCCCCCAATGCCTTAAAGCAAATTATTCTTAGCCTTTCTGCTGCATTTGCAGTTGTTTTCAGTGGAAGGGTGGTTCCTCATTATCTAGTCTGTCATTTTCAGAGATATCAAACTCAATGCTTATGAAAATTTTATTCTTACCAGACAAGCTGATAGTAAACAAAATACAGGGTTGCTTTTTTTTTTTTTTTTTTTTTTGGTTTAATGCCACTTTCTGTTTCTTTAGTCATTGGTGAAGATGCTATTAAAGCACTTTCTAAATAACTGAGAAGCAAGGCAGATGGCCAAACAAGACAAAGGAAAAGATCGGGTTAATTCACAAACCATGTAGTCAGCCTGAACAATGGAGATAAAAGAGACGTTCCCCAAATTAGACTGAGCAGACATCCTCCTTTTTAAAGGGCAATCCCATTTTCAGTATTTATGTCTTATTTGTTCCTTGAGGCAAATGTCTCTTTATGCAAAGCATAAAGTAATCAGGTATTTTATCAGGTGGGAAAGAGCTTGTTTTTCACTCCCTCTGTGACCTGGAGTTGTACACAGCGTACGTCACGTCAGGGGTGTCAGCAGCACCAAGGGGAAGATCCAAGCAGGGCAGGTGACCTTATAAAAAGGACTATGCAGAGTCAGGCATCAAAACAAAACACGGCATTCTAAGCTGGGCCAGAGTAACTCAGCCAAAGTGGGCATGAGCTAAGGAGGGATGGCATTGGCCGTCACCAGAGGTCAGCAGACCTGGACAGGGCCACGGCAGCTGGAAGCAGCTTGGTGAGACACTGTACCTGGGACAGTCTGCTTTCCTCTCCTTGTCCAGTGCCAGCCTCTTTCTCGATGGGACCAGTCCAAAGGAATGCAAGGGAAGGGGATTTCACACTGGCTTCTGTGGGCAAACAGGGAAGTGGAATTTTTTTTTTTTTTTTTTTCCTGTTTTTTTGAGACAGAGTCTCACTCTGTCGCCCAGGCTGGAGTGCAGTGGCGCAATCTCGGCTGGCTGCAGCCTCGGGAAGTGGAATTTGATACCTCTCCTCACAGGCAATTGCAGCCTCCAGAAGCAAAAGCCAGGGTGCTGTTTCCCCAGAGTGGATCCTCTTTCTCTCCCTGGCTTGACAACCGCTTCAGGACAGGGAAAATGTTTGTCGATAGGATCTGCTATGGTGCTGATTTGAAACTGAAAAGGGGATTAAATGCAAAAGCAGAAAAGCATAAGGAAAGAATCAAGACAGGGTCGCAACCTTCTCTCCTGCCTTGGTCCGACAAGCACTGCTCATCCAGCGTTGCTGCGCTCCTGAGAGGCGAAGCCCCCTTTCTCCCCTCCTCTGGAAGGAAACGGGGCAGAACAAGACGACCTCACTTCCCCTGCCTCTCTCGCCTCTTCTATGTCCACCTAATAAACTGTGAATTAATAGGGAACTTAGTGATACCGTCAGGACCCCATCCTTACTCAAAGTAGGAATTCCTTTTACAAATTTGTGTCTCGTGAGCCGGGCCCGGTGGCTCACGCCTGTAATCCCAGCACTTTGGGAGGCCGAGGTGGGCAGATCACGAGGTCAGGAGATCGAGACCATCCTGGCTAACACGGTGAAACCCTGTCTCTACTAGAAATACAAAAAATTAGCCTGGCCTGGTGGCGGGCACCTGTAGTCCCAGCTACTTGGCAGGCTGAGGCAGGAGAATGGCGTGAACCCGGGAGGCAGAGCTTGCAATGAGACCAGATGGCGCCACTGCACTCCAGCCTGGGCGACACAGAGCAAGATTCCTTCTGAAAAAAAAAAGAGAAAAATTTGTGACTCCTGGTTGACAAGACCCTGCTTAAGTGCTATCAAAATCAGAAAAACTGTTAGGACATTCCTTTATTTTTGTTTCATTGCATATTAAAATATATGCAGGGCCGGGCATGGTGGCTCACGCCTGTAATTCTAGCTCTTTGGGAGGCTGAGGCAGGCAGATCAATTGAGGTCAGGAGTTCGAGACCAGCCTGACCAACATGGTAAAACTCCTTCTCTACTAAAAATACAAAAAACATTAGCTGGGCATGGTGGCACGTGCCTGTAATCTCAGCTACTCGGGAGACTGAGGCAGGAGAATTGCTTGAACCCAGGAGGCAGAGGTTACAGTGAGCCCAGATCGCATCATTGCACTTCAGCCTGGGAGACAGAGCAAGACCCTGTCTCAAAATAAATAAATAAATAAAGCTGGGCACGGTGGCTCACGCCTGTAATCCCAGCACTTTGAGAGGCCAAGGCGGGTGGATAAACTGAGGTCAAGAGTTTGAGACAAGCCTGGCCAACATGGTGAAACCCGATCTCTACTACAATATAAAAAAATTAGCTGGGCGTGGCCGGGCGTCACGCCTGTAATCCCATCACTCTGGGAGGCCGAGGCAGGCAGATCACGAGGTTGGGAGTTCGTAACCAGCCTGGCCAGTATGGTGAAGCCCAATCTCTATTAAAAATACAAAAATTAGCCAGGTGTGGTGGCGGGCGCCTGCAGTCCCAGCTACTTGGGAGGCTGAGACAGAAGAATCACTTGAACCTGGGAGGTGGAGGTTGCAGTGAGCCAAGATCACATCACTGCACTCTAGCCTTGGCAACAGAGTGGGACTCTCTCAAAAAAAAGAAAAAAAATATGTAAAATAAAATAAAATAAAATAAAATAAAATACAGGCAGAACAAAAGAGTGTGCTGGGCAGGCCATTCCCCACCCTTTTTCAGTCTCCCTCCCTGTGGCAACCATTGTCAGGTTTCTATGTTTGTGTGTTTTTTTTTTTTGAGATGGAGTCTCTCTCTATCGCCCAGGCTGGAGTGCAGTGGCGCCATCTTGGCTCACTGCAAGCTCCACCTCCCAGGTTCACGCCATTCTCCTGCCTCAGCCTCCTGAATAGCTGGAACTACAGGTGTCCGCCACCAGGCCAGGCTAATTTTTTGTATTTTTAGTAGAGACGGGGTTTCACCGTGCTAGCAAGGATGGTCTCGATCTCCTGACCTCATGATCTGCCTGCCTTGGCCTTCGAAAGTGCCAGGATTACAGGCGTGAGCCACTGTGCCTGGTCGCTATATGTTTTTAATAGGAGGGTTTTGTACACGTGGAATATGATAAAGCACACTTCCTTCAGCCAGCACCACACATGTATTTTTATACACAAATGACAATAGGCTGTGCATGGTGGCTCACATAGTACTTCAGGAGGCCGAGGAGGGAGGATCGCTTGAGGCCAGGAGATCGTACCAGCCTGGGCAGCATAGCAAGACCCCATCTCCACACACAAAAAAGAAATTAGCCAGGCATGGTGTCACACATATGTAGTCCCAGCTACTTGGGGGCCTGAGGATGGCTTCAGCCCAGCAGTTGAAGGCTGCCGTGAGGTATGATTGCACCACTGCCCTCCAGCCTGGGTGACAGTTCGAGTCCCTGTCCCAGACAATGACGACAACAACAACAAAAATGACAATATGATTGTGGATTAATTCCATTTTTTCTTTCTTTTGAGATAGGGTCTCACTCTGTCACCCAGGCTGGAGTGCAGTGGTCTCAGCTCACTGCAGCCTCGACTTCCCCAGGCTCAGATGATCCTCCCATCTCAGCTTTCTGAGTAGCTGGGACTGCAGGTGTGTGCCACCATGCCCGGCTAATTTTTGTATTTTTTTTTTATATATAAAGAGAGGGTTTCATCATGTTGCCCAGGCTGGTATTAAATTCCATTTTGAGCACTCAAATTGACAGAAAGTTGTACCTAAAGTTGAACTGGTTGGGCGCAGTGGCTCACGCCTGTAATTCCAGCACTTTGGGAGGCCGAGGTGAGCGGATCATGAGGTCAGGAGATTGAGACCATCCTGGCTAACACGGTGAAGCCCCATCTCTACTAAAAATACAAAAAATTAGCCGGATGTGGTGGTGGGCGCCTGTAATCCCAGCTACTTGGGAGGCTGAGGCAGGAGAATAGTGTGAACCCAGGAGCCGAGATCGCGCCACTGCACTCCAGCCTGGGCAACAGAGCGAGACTCCGTCTCAAAAATAAATAAATAAAAAAAATAAAATTGAATTAAAATCTTGGTGGATTTCAAGTGGTTAGTCTTTGTTTTGGCTTCCAGAACATCATAGAATGAGTGGAGCTCTTCTGTGCACTGTGGAGTGATCTTGCTCTGCAAGATTTTCAAGACAGCGATTGCGTTTCTCCTCTAACGTCTACTTCTCTCTCGCCCATCCCTGTACCACTTGATTCATTGCCAGTCAAAATAGTTCCAGTTTTTGTTTTTTTTTAAACAATTCCTCCTGTGGCATTGTGGAATTGAAATAATTATATGTATTTCTTGCCAAAGAAAAACATTCAGAATAGGAAGTTTGCTTTGAGTTAGATAAAACCAGTTAATCACTTTTGGTGAAAGGTTTGTTTGTTTGTTTTTGCTGTTATAGTATCTTTATGCTCTTATGTAGCCTATATTATGCCATAACACTAGGTTGTGGAGTGAAGACTTTCCATATCTGAATTATCTGTATTTCGCCTGTATCAATAAGATACTCAGATACTCATGTGATTGTTTTTTTTCAACTGGAAAAGCAAACTTTAAAAATCAAGATAACTTTTTTTTGTGACAGCTTCAAGTTTTGCTCTTTTGCCCACGTTGGAGTGAAGTGGCGTGATCTTGGCTCTCTGAAACATCTGCCCCTTGGGTTCAAGCGATTCTCCTACCTCAGCCTCCCAAATAGCTGGGATTACAGGCGCTGCCACCACACCTGGTTGATTTTTTGCATTTTTAGTAAAGATGGGGTTTCATCATGTTGGCCAGGCTGATCTTGAACTCCTGATCTCAGGTGATCCACTTGCCTCAGCCTCCCAAAGTGCTAGGATTACGAGTGTGAGCCACTGCACCTGGTCAACTTAAAAAATATATAGAGTACACCTTCTAAATTGAAAAAAGTTTTAATACATTTTATGGTATGGGATGTTTATAGATAGTATCAAATTTACTAATTGAAAAGAAAATACATGGACTAAATGAAAAGAAATTATAAATCCCCAGTTATATAAACTCTCCATTTACCTGAAACTGGTTAACTATAATAATCAGTAAATTTGCCAGGTGTGGTGGCTCATGCCTGTAATTCCAGCACTTTGGGAGGCCGAGGCGGGTGGATCACTTGAGGTCAGGAGTTCAAGAGCAGCCTGGCCAACATGGTGAAACCCCATCTCTACTAAATATACAAAAATTAGCCAGGCATGGTGGCAGGTGCCTGTAATCCCAGATACTCGGGAGACTGAGGCAGGAGAATTGCTTGAACCTGGGAGACGGAGGTTGTAGCAAGCCGAGATTGCGCCACTGCACTCCAGTCTGAGCGACAGAGCAAGTCTCCATCTCAAAATAATAATAATAATCATCATCATCAATAAATTAGGCTTTCTTCCTCAGAGTTATGCAAG
Source organism: Theropithecus gelada (assembly GCF_003255815.1). Classification (NCBI taxonomy): domain Eukaryota; kingdom Metazoa; phylum Chordata; class Mammalia; order Primates; family Cercopithecidae; genus Theropithecus; species Theropithecus gelada. The sequence goes on from NC_037670.1 coordinate 176,744,410, forward strand.
GGGAGCTACTTCAGGATCTGTATTTATCAAATAATTTGTGCTTTGACATAAAGATCAAGACACAGAATTGCAGGAGCTATTTCAGGACAGATGGAATTTCCTAAATTCTGAAAATGCATGAGCAAGGGTGTTAAATATAGTGAACCCCAGTTTCTCTTCAAAGAATCAGTATGTCAGTATGTTCAGCTCTCTTATTCTTTGATTCTCCATTTTAAAGTTTAACTTCCTGGTTCTCTTTGCCCCCTTGCTTCCAGTTTCAGTAAACAACTTTCCCACCAGTCCTAATCAGTAGTTCACATCTGTCCCCTGGTCACCTGCTTTGACCTGAGTCACCTCTGGTCACCTGCTCTGACCTAAGTCACCTTTAGTTACCTGTTCCTAACCATCCTTCCCACCAAACTACTCACCCGCCTGCCACTCCAGCTCGTTTTGCTGCTCTCTTTAAAATAGCCAATTGGAATTAGCTTAGACTGTGTGGTCCAACCCTAGCCAATAGGGGAATGACACAGCAGTAGGGATTACCTGCGGCAGGAATAAGAACTCCTGCCCCTCCCCTGTCCAGGTGTGCAATCACCATTGTTCCATCTGCAAGGAGCACCCTTTCTGCAGAAAGTAAAAATTGCCTTGCTGAGAAAATTAAATATATGTTTGAGTGCTATATCTTTGCGGCACCAAGGAACAAGCATTTTGCATTTCTAAGAAAGGTAAAAAACACTGTATTTGAATCGGAAGACTTGGGGTTGTGTCCCAGATGTGCCTCTTTTAGTTTTTAGTGTGTTTGAACTGCAGTTTCCTCATAATGTCATAATCATCATTAACTATTTAGTGAGCATTTACTATATGCCAGTCACTGTACTAAGTGCTTTACAGAGATGATCTATGTAATCTACACATCAACCCTATGAGGTTCATGCCCTTATTAACCTTGTTTTACAGATGAGAAACAGGCTCAGAGGGGTTAACCAGCTTGCCCAAGGAGACTCAGCCCTGGAGAGAGTTGAAATTTCATATGCAAATAGCCTGAACGTTGCCTCTCCCTTTCCAGAGGTAATTCTGGTATACTTTTTTGTAAAGTTCTTTCTTGTTTGTATGTCCTTCAATCTATTCTACCTTACACAGTCAGCCGGGTCTTCTTTCAAGATACTTTTCAGATGATTCTTTTCTAAAAACTCTAACTGGCCTTTGATTTGCATATGTAAAACTTCATATTTTCTAACCTGGCATTCAAGGCCTTTTACAATGTGCTCCAATTCATCTTTGGAGACACAGCTCCTAGAGATTTAACTGCTGCCACTCAAACTTACTGAAAAGCCTCTCAGGTGTCACCTGCCCCCAACCTGCTTTTTTTTTTTTTTTTTTTTTTTTTGTTGGCTCACTGCAGCCTCTGCCTTGGGGGTTCCAGTGATTCTCCAGTCTCAGCCTCCTGAGTAGCTGGGACTACAGGCGTGAACCACCACACCCATCTAATTTTGTATTTTTAGTAGAGACAGGGTTTCACCACGTTGGCCAGGCTGGTCTCAAACTCCTGACCTCAGTTGATCCACCTGCCTCAGTCTCCCAAAGTGCCGGGATTACAGGCCTGAGCCACGGCCCCCGGCCAGGTGTCACCCTTTTGTGAAACGAGATTATTCCTGTCCAAAGGGATCTCTGCCTACCTAAATGGAAATCCTAAGGCGAGGACAGTGAAATTATTGTATTTCCCTAAATGTAATATTGCATATAGTTATTTGTGTGCATGAATTATCTCCTTTATTCTCCTGTAAGAAAACAGAGACCAATGTGTAGAAAGTTCTTTCAAACCCATTTTGGGGGTTCAGGGAGTATTTCCAGAAGACACGGATTGCTGGCTTTTCCCAGAAATGAGACCTGCAGGGAGGTGTGGCCCCTGAGGGGGTGGAACCGCTGAAGCTCAGGATCACTTCTACTTTGCTTTGCTAACCAAAGAAAGCTGTTACGCCTCCGCCATAGTAATCGAATGGAAATGTCCCTCCCTTCTAGGCAGAGCTAGTGCCTTGGGCTTCGTTGCACTGAAAGTTTACTTGGAAAAAATTTTTTGAGCTCTTATTCAGTATTTAGACAGTCATTCCCTAGAATCTCTTTCATCCTGTCTTGAAACTAGAATTTGACACAGTGGATTTAGGTTGAACGGTTTAGGCAACCAAATTAATCATGGCAGTCAAAAGTCCCTTTGCATTTTTCTTGCACAGTCCTCCCATCAAGCTAATATATATATATATATATATATATATATTTTTTTTTTTTTGAGACAGAGTTTTGCTCTTGTTGCCCAGGCTGGAGTGCAATGGCACGATCTCAGCTCACCGCAACCTCCGCCTCCCAGGTTCAAGCGAATCTCCTGCCTCAGCCTCCCTAGTAGCTAGGATTATAGGCATGTGCCACCATGCCTGGCTAATTTTGTATTTTTAGTAGAGACAGGGTTTCTCCATGTTGGTCAGGCTGGTCTCGAACTCCTGACCTCAGGTGATCTGCCCGCCTCAGCCTCCCAAAGTGCTAGGATTACAGACATGAGCCACCATGCCTGGCAAGCTAATATATTTAAATGGTTGTGAGATAGACAATTAAGCATGGCCCTTCACCTTTTTACAATAAGGGATCACAGCGAGTGGGACTGAGAGAAAAAAATTCCTTGACTTGTGGCCTTGTAAAAAGACAACTAGCCAACGCTGCCTCCTAGTGTCTAAGGTAGACGCTGCTTGAGAGATTTGGATGTGAAGCTGTGGTTTGTTGGAGGGGAGGTTTTGCAGTATGTGTGAATATCTATTAACTGGCCAGCACAAGCTATGGATTAAAAAGTTTAATCATGGCTGGGCATGGAGGCTCACACCTGTAATCCCAGCACTTTGGAGGCTGAGGTAGGTGGATCACCTGAGGTCAGGAGTTCGAGACCAGCCTGGCCAACATGGTAAAACCCCATCTCTACTAAAAATACAAAAATTAGCCGGGCATGGTGACACATGCCTGTAATCCCAGTTACTCAGGAGGCTGAGGAAGGAGAATTGCTTGAACTTGGGAGGCAGAGGTTGCAGTGAGCTGAGATCATGCATTGCACTCCAGCCTGGGCAACAAGAGCAAAACTCCGTCTCAAAAAAAAAAAGAAGAAAAAAAAAGTGTAATTATACAATGGATCCCAAGCAAGGAGCAAGGAACTTTTGACTTTTTGTGACCAGGATTCAAACCAGGTCTACACACTCCCACGCCTTCGTGAGCCTGGCACGTGGAAGTGACATCCCAGGAGTGGCAAAGGCAGGCCCCGTGTGAAAGTGCTCAGTTTCCTCAATTTTTAAAACATCGTGTGAGCTCAGAAACATGTCTGAGGACCACATCACTAAGGTGCAAATTTACATTTAAAGGATTTTATTTATTTATTTATTTTTTTGAGACGGAGTCTCACTCAGTCACCCAGGCTGGAGTGCAGTGGTGTGATCTCGGCTCACTGCAAGCTCCGCCTCCTGGGTTCACGCCATTCTCCTGCCTCAGCCTCCCGAGTAGCTGGGACTACAGGTGCCCACCATCATCCCTGGCTAATTTTTTGTATTTTTAATAGAGACGGAGTTTCACCACGTTAGGCACCATGGTCTCGATCTCCTGACCTTATGATCTGCCCGCCTTGGCCTCCCAAAGTGCTGGGATTACAGGCGTGAGCCACCGCACCTGGCCTAAAGGATTTTAAATGGGAGAAAAGAGATTTTCTTTCTTTTGGAGCTTCTTTTTAATTCTAAGAAGTTGCCAAATCTAGTGAACTCTGCTACTGAGTTTGCGAACATGAGATACTCGTTTTTCCCAGTGGGTGCCTCAGTACAATAGGTGACACGGGCTCTTGTAACCTTGGTTGGCTTTGTGGGTATGTGACCCGTGCAAACAGGTCCTAAACACGCTTAGGAGTCCCACACTTGGTTCAAGACTTCAGCTGCTATCTTGAAATTCTGAATGCTTTCTGACCAGGGGATATGTATCTTCGTTTTGCACAGGGAACTGCGAATTATGTGGCGGGTCTTGGATGTAATAGAATTTGCCACCTTTGCTTCTGTTCTCTTCTGCCTATTTCCTGCCCATCCTCTATGTCTTTGGTATAGGGCTATGCCCTAAACCTTACCCAGAAAAAGAGAAGAGTCTTGGCAATGGTAACAGAAATCTGTCCCATCTTTTGCCTCCCAACTCCAGAGGAGTTTGTGTCTTCTTTTGATTTTTTTTTTTTTTTTTAATACGGGGTCTGGCTCTGTCACCCAGCCTGGAATGCAATAGAGCAATGATGGCTCACTGCAGCCTTGACCTCCTGGACTCAAGAAATCCTCTTGCCTCAGCCTCCTAGATAAAACTACAGGTGCACACCAACACGCCTGGCTCATTTTTTATTTTTGTAGAGACAGGGTCTCACTATATTACCCAGGCTGGTCTTGTACTTCTGGGCTCAAGCAATCCTCCCCACTTGGTTTCCCAAAGTGCTGGGGTTAAGGCATGAGCCACCGCACCCCAGCCACATGTCCTCTGTTGAAGTGCACCTGCCAGAGTCACCACACAGTGACGATGGCAAGGCCTGTGCATCCTCATGGTTTGTTTTGTCATCACTTAGTGGTTCCTCTCTAGTTACCATATTTATACCAGCACTATCTTTTTTTTTTCTTTGAGGCAGAGTCTCCCTCTGTTGCCCAAGCTGGAGTGCACTGGCATGATCTCGGCTCACTGCAACCTCCGCCTCCCTGGTCCAAGCGATTCTCCTGCCTCAGCCTCCCAAGTAGCTGGGACTACAGGTGTGCGCCACCATGCCCAGCCAATTTTTGTAATTTTTGGTAGAGACACGGTTTCACCATGTTGGCCAGGCTAGTCTCGAATTCCTGACCTCAAGTGATCCACCTTATAATCACTTGTGTGCTCATCTGATGTGATGGCATGGTAAGAAAATGAGACTGGGCCGGGCGTGGTGGCTATTGCCTGTAATCCCAGCACTTTGGGAGGCCGAGGTGGGCAGATCACCTGAGGTCAGGAGTTTGAGACCAGCCTGGCCAACATGGTGAAATCTTGTCTCTACTAAAACTACAAAATATTAGTCAGGCGTAGTGGTGGGCACCTGTAATCCCAGCTACTTGGGAAGCTGAGACAGGAGAATCGCTTGAACCCAGGAGGCAGAGGTTGCAGTGAGCTGAGATCACGCCGTTGCACTCCAGCCTGGACAACAAGAGCAAAACTGTCTCAGAAGAAAAAAAAAGGAAAGAAAAGAAAATGAGACTGGTTTCCAGAAGCCATTCAATAGAATCAGCCTCAGGTTTTCTTCTTTTTATATAGTCACATCAACTAGCTGATTAGACATCTGCTGTTGGGAGACAGTTTGAGAGGCATTACCAACACTTTTGCAGCCCAATAATGAACATTCCTAGTGACCCAGAACAAACTCCCAGTAACCCAGAAACCACTTTTCAGTGACTGCAAGAAGAAAAGCTCTACCGTAAAAAGCAGAAAGCTTTTTAAATGACCATAGAATCACCTTTCGAAAAGTTGCCTTAGGGCCAATTTTAGAAGTAGACAGGTTCTCAGCATTAGGGCCTTAATGACACAATTACCACCACCCTCCTTATTTAGTCGGATTCATTAAGCCCTTGGTTTCCATGAACTAAATCCAGCCCTTTTGTTGGTGGTTGAGGTAATAAATGGTAAATGGCACCTTTCTCCAGCACCCATTTGATTAGTTTAAAATGACCTCATACTAGTGTCACAGACTAGTGTGACTCAGCCTGATGTCATCAACTCCTGTTAAATGACTGCTAATTCCCCACGGCAATCAGCACCTTCCCAAAAGCTTCAGCAGAGAAGAGTCTTAAAAGCCTTTTGTTCTAACTTCTTTTTTTTGAACATGGTACAATAGGCGTTAGCCTTGGGTTAATTGTCTCTGTGGACATAGTAAGTCTTTAATGCTTAGTGTCTTGCATGCCGACAACTTGTTGAGAATGAGCCACCCCTTCGGTTCCAGTTTTTAGTAAAAGCTATCTTGTAATAAGACTAAGTGGAATAAAAAAATCAAAATCCAAAAACCAATTTACTCTGTTAGAGAATATTAGTCAGTGTTCCAGTTCGTGAATTATTAATAATAACACCTGACATTTGTCTTGTTCTTCTGCCTTCATCAAAGCACTTTCTCATGTATGATCGCATTTGACCTTGCCATGCACCTTTCAGACAATGGGGAAGCCATTGTCACAGCAGGGACCAGAGAGGTGCTGGTGAGTGGTGGAGAATGCCACATTCAGCAAGAGGTAGATGCTTAGAAATCTTTCTCAAAATCAGCAAGCAATACCTTAAAATTAAAAACAAGAAGAAAAGGGCTGTGATCCGGGAAAGAAAGGAAACAGGGGCAAAGAAAAGCAGGAAAGAGGGGAAAAGGGAAGGAAAGAGGGAGGGAGAAAAATTTATATGAATGGACAGCAAATCTCAACTCTCCAAATCTGAAGGGAAACACAGTAGTGTTTTAAAAGAATTAATGGATATCAGTAGTTTTAAAATGGACACCTTCCTCTTTTCACAGAAAATTTCAGGGCTGTTTGACAGCACCACTGAGAGCAGCTAGAATTTGAATGGCGGGGATATTTTAAAAGCTTAGAACTATAGCCAGGCGTGGTGACTCACCCCTGTAATCCCCAGCACTTTGGGAGGCTGAGGCGGGTGAATCGCTTGAGCCCAGAAGTTCAAGACGTTTGGGCAACCCGGTGAAACCGGCAAAACCCTGTCTCCACCAAAAATACAAAAATTAGCCAGTCTCATAACCTTGTCTCAAAGAAAGAAAATGAAATAAAAGCTCAAAAGTGTAAAATCAAAGGAGAAAAGCATGTGCATAGGGAAAGAGTATGTCTGTGTAACAGCCAGGGTCCAGCTGAGCTTAAGGGACGATGATTCCTCTGCCCTCTAAGGTCCCATCCTTGGATTTTACAGTATCTGTAGCTGCCCCCATCTCATCCTTCTTTTTTTTTTCTTTTTGAGATAGAGTCTAGCTCTGTCGCCCAGGCTGGAATGCAATGGTGCCATCTCAGTTCGCTGCAACCTCCGCCCCCTGGGTTCAAGCAATTCTCCTGCCTCAGCCTCCCTAGTCACTGGGATTACAGGCGCCCGCCGCCACGGCTAATTTTTGTATTTTTAGTAGAGACGGGGTTCATGCCAGGCTGTTCTTGAACTCCTGACCTCAGGTAACCCTCCCGCCTCAGCCTCCCAAAGTGCTGGGATTATCGGCATGAGCCACCGTGGCCCATCATCTCATTTTTCTTTATGGGCAGTAACCTGCTTCCATGTGGTGAGAATGGTCTTTTACCCACACCATGGGCACTAGCTTATTTCTCTGTGACTTACTCATGCCTGGCCTATTACCTAGTTGAATAGATCTGTCCTGTGTTTGACTCTCAAGTAAAAACTCATCCTAAGGTTGATTTTGAGGCAGGAGAATACGGCCTAAGAGGCAGAAAACCTAAGGACTTTTTTTTTTTTTTTTTTTGAGACGGAGTCTCGCTCTGTCGCCCAGGCTGGGGTACAGTGGCCGGATCTCAGCTCACTGCAAGCTCCGCCTCCGGGGTTTACGCCGTTCTCCTGCCTCAGCCTCCCGAGTAGCTGGGACTACAGGCACCCGCCACCTTGCCTGGCTAGTTTTTTGTATTTTTAGTAGAGACGGGGTTTCACCGTGTTAGCCAGGATGGTCTCGATCTCCTGACCTCGTGATCTGCCCGTCTCGGCCTCCTAAAGTGCTGGGATTACAGCCTTGAGCCACTGCGCCCGGCCTCCTTAGAACTAAATCAAATGGAAACACTCCAGCTATGGCAGAAAATATCCTCTTCATTTACATAGGGTGTACACCAAGTAAATAACTTTGTAACTTCACTTTAGCCTCTTCATTTACATACAGCGCACACCAAATAACCAATGGAAACCTCTAGAGAGTATTTAAACCCCAGGAAATTCTGTAACCAAGGCCCTGAGCCACTTGCTCGGGCCGCTCCCACCTTGTGGAGGGTGCTTTCATTTTCAAGAAATCTCTGCTTTTGTTGCTTCATTCTTTCCTTGCTTTGTTTGTGCGTTTCCCCCAATTCTTTGTTCAGAACGCCAAGAACCTAGATACTCTCCACCTGTAACAATTTGGCAACCTGACAAGATTGAGAATTGGTGTTGACAATTAGATGTTTAAAAATAACGTGTGCTGGGTTGGGCGCGGTGCCTCATGCCTGTAATCCCAGCCCTTTGGGAGGCTGAGGTGGGCAGATCACAAGGTCAAGAGATCGAGACCATCCTGGCCCACATGGCGAAACCCTTCTTTACTAAAAATGCAAAAATTAGCTGGTCGTGGTGGCAGGTGCCCGTAATCCCAGCTACTCAGGAGGCTGAGGCAGGAGAATCGCTTGAACCCGGGAGGCAGAGGTTGCAGTGAGCCGATATCATGCCACTGTACTCCAGCCTGGGCGACACAGGTGGACTCCATCTCAAAAAATAATAATAATAATAATGATAATGATAATATGTACTGGATACGTGCCCTGATAGGGTTTCCTCAAGTAGCCTGGCTGGCTAGAGAGTAATAATCAATCAACACTCAGTTGTTTACTGACCATTTTATTTTGTGTTCTATATGGTAACAGGTGCCAGTAATAAAGCTTACATTTAACAAGTGCATCGTTGGCTTCCAAATCATGTTCATAATTGTTTTCCCGCAATCTTGTCACCTCTGAGGTGGGTGACAGTGTAGGTATCATTCACTCCTTTTGGCGTGTGAAGAAATGGGCACTCAAGGATGAAGGGACTTGATAGAGCCTCTGTTTTCTATTAATGACCAAGATGTGCCAAGATATGACCCTCTTTTCCCTTGCCCTTCCTTCCTTCCTTCCTTCCTTCCTTCCTTCCTTCCTTCCTTCCTTCCTTCCTTCCTTCCTTCCTTCCTTCCTTCCCTTTCTTTTTTTTGGGGGCCAAATCTCATTCTGTCACCCAGGTGGGAATGCAGTGGCACGATCACAGCTCATTGCAGCCTCAATCTCCTGGGCTCAAGCCATCCTCCTGCCTTGGCTTCCCAAAACACTGGGATTACAGGCATGAGCCACCAAAGCCAGATATGACCCGTTTTGTTTTGTTTTGTTTTTAACAAAGTCTTGCTCTGTCACCCACGCTGGAGTGCAGTGGCATGATCTCAGCTTACTGCAACCTCTGCCTCCCGGGTTCAAGAAATTCTTCTACCTCAACCTGCCAAGTAGCTGGGACTACAGGCATGTGCCACCACGCCTGGCTAATTTCAGTATATTTAGTAGAGACAGGGTTTCACCATGTTGCCCAGGCTGGTCTCAAACTCCTGACCTCAGGTGATCCGCCCACCTCAGCCTCCCAAAGTGCTGGGATCACAGGTATAAGCCACCGCGCCTGGCCTCTGAGGCCTCTTTCTAAGGGCACTAATCCCATTCATGAGGCTCCACTCTCAAGCCCCAATCATCTCCCAAAGGCCCCTCCTCCAAATACCATCACACTGGGGATTAGGGTTCAACACATACATTTTGGGGAGACACAAACATTCAGACCATAGAGGAAGAGAATCTGGGATAGGCCAAAAAATTAGCTGGGTGTGGTGGCGTGTGCACCTGTAGTTCCAGCTACTTGGGAGGCTGAGGCAGGAGAGTTGCTTGAACCCAGGAGGTGGACGTTGTGGTGAGCCAAGATCTTGCCCGCCATTGCACTCCAGCCTGGGCAACAAGAGCGAAACTCTGTGTCTCTCTCTCTCTCTCTCGCTAAATATATATGTATATATTTATTATTTTTATTTTAACAGTGTTGTGTTTACTTGTGGGATATTTTAATTCCATGAGTCAGTTTGGGCTATTCTAATTCCATCATTCCCCTGAGAACCAAAATCCTTGCTGTGGAAGAAATAAGATAGAAATGCAATATGAAAGAGGTTAAGGAAAACCACCGTAGTCCAAAATTTGTATTTTAAATATTAATATGAGCTCATGAGGTATTTTTATCTTTAGATATATAATTTCTAGTTCCAGCCAATAGAAGTCAAGAGACAATGAACAACCCAGTAGGAGAAAGCATGCCTCCTTCTCAGACTATACTCTTGTAAACCATTTCCCATCGAAATAAATCAGAGCAAGTCCAGGTGTGGTGGCTCACACCTATCCTCCCAGCATTTTGGGAGGCCAAGGTGAGAGGATTGATTGAAGCCAGAAGTTTGAGACCACCCTGGCCAACATAGTGAGATTCTCTCTCATTTTATCAATCAATCAATCAATCAATCAGAGCATCTTCAAGAAAATGGCTAGTTCCCGATCTGGGGCAGGAAATGTACAAGATAAGCTTGGAACACCTTGACATATCAGAAAGCAAGGACACTATCAAAGACCACTAAAGTTATGGCTAAAGGACCTAAAGAAGCCCACGCTGGCCAGAGACTGGACCATTTGGGTTTCAAGAAAAGTAAGAATTAGAGTGAATTAAAATCCAACAAGTAGGCCAGACATGGTGGCTTACACCTGTCATCCCAGTACTTTGGAAAGCCGAGGCAGGAAGCGTGCTTGAGCCCAGGAGTTTGAGATTACAGTGAACTGTAATCCTGCCACTGCACTCCAGCCCAGGAAACAGAGACCCTGTCTCTGAAAACCATAAACAATTAACAATTATGCTTAAACAAATAAATTTGCAATAATGTATGTTTTTATTTTATTTTATTTTATTTTATTTTGGAGACAGAGTCTCACTCTGTCACCCAGACTGGAGTACAGTGGCGCGATCTCTGCTCACTGCAACTTCTGCCTCGCAGGTTCAAGAGTGTCTCCTGTGTCAGCCTCCTGAGTAGCTGGGATTACAGACACGAACCACCACACCTGGCTAATTTTTGTATTTTTAGTAGAGATGGGGTTTCACCATGTTGGCCAGGCTGGTCTTGAACTCCCTACCTCAAGTGATCTGCCCACCTCAGCTGCCCAAAGTGCTGGGATTACAGGCGTGAGCCAGTGTGCCCAGCCACAATAATATATGATTTTAATTGTTTACCTTCTAAGGATGATAGGAAACCAATTCATTCTTTGAAAACTTAGTAAATAAAAGCAAATAATCAAGTATGTATCCTGCCTTTCCTATAAGAACTTTACCAATGAGTTACTTAGGGGAAGGGTAGCTTCTTTTTTCCTTTCTTTTGAGACAGTCTTACTCTGTCGCCCAGGCTGGAGTGCAGTGGGACAGTCTCAGCTCACTGCAACCTCCACCTCCCGAGTTCAAGTGATTCTCCTGCTTCAGCCTCCTGAATAATGGGATTACAGGCTTGCACCACCATATCCAGCTAATTTTTGTACTTTTTTTTTTTTTTTTGAGACAGAGTCTTGCTCTGTCCCCCAGGCTGGAGTGCAGTGGCGGGGGATCTGGGCTCACTGCAAGCTCTGCCTCCTGGGTTCACGCCATTCTCCTGCCTCAGCCTCCCAAGTAGCTGGGACTACAGGCGCCCACCACCATGCCCGGCTAATTTTTTGTATTTTTAGTAGAGATGGGGTTTCACTGTGTTAGCCAAGATGGTCTCGATCTCCTGACCTCGTGATCCACCCACCTCAGCCTCCCAAAGTGCTGGGATTACAGGCGTGAGCCACCGCGCCCGGCCGTTTTTGTACTTTTAATGGAGACGGGGTTTCACTATATTGGCCATGCTGGTCTCTAACTCCTGACCTCAAGTGATCTGCTGGCCTTGGCCTCCCACAGTGCTGGGATTACAGGCGTGAACCACTGCGCCTGGCCCAGGGGTAGCTTCTTATGAAATTATTTCAGGCTGGGTGCAGTGGCTCATGCCTGTAATCCTAGCACTTTGGGAGGCTGAGGTGGGCAGATCACCTGAGGTTGGAAGTTTGAAACCAATCTGACCAACATGGAGAAATCCCATCTCTACCACAAATACAAAATTAGCCGGGCGTGGTGGCGCATGCCTGTAATCCCAGCTACCTAGGAGGCTGAGACAAGAGAATCGCTTGAACCTGGGAGGCAGATCCTATGGTGGACTGAGATCACACCATTGCACTCCAGCCTAGGTAACAAGTGCAAAACTCTGTCAAAAAAAAAAAAAAAAAAAAAGAAAGAAATTATTTCAGGCTGGGCGCGGCAGCTCATGCTTGTAATCCCAGCACTTTGTGGGAGGCTGAGGCAGGCAGATCACAAGGTCAGGAGTTCGAGACCAGCCTGGCCAACAAAGGGAAACCTCTACTAAAAATACAAAAAGTAGCCAGGTGTGGTGGCAGGCATCTGTAATATCAGCTACTCGGGAGGCTGAGGCACGAGAATCACTTGAACCCAGGAGGCAGAGACTGCAGTGAGCCAAGATCACGCCACTGCACTCCAGCCTGGGCAACAGAGTGAGACTCTGTCTCAGAAAAAAACAAAAAAACAAAAAACAAAAATTATTCGAGCATGGTGACATGCACCTGTAATCCCAGCTACCTGGGAGGCTGAGGCAAGAGAATCGTTTGAACCTGGGAGGCGGAGGTTTCAGTGAGCCAAGATCGCGCCACTGCACTCCATCCTGGGCGACAGAGCCAGACTCCATCTCAAAAATAAATAAATAAATAAATAAATAATTTCAGTTTATAGATTAAAGAATTAGAACATCACCATTTTGCAACTCTAATGAACTAATAGATCTAGACACTGGGTCTCAGTAGCTGCTAACATGAAAGAAGAGAGAAAAACAGATACTATGTGTGGTCTGATGAAAGAACAAAATACAACCTCTAGTTCTGCCAAAGGGATCCCGCCTCAATCAGATCGAGCCTCCAGGTCCAGGAACAAGTGTTCCTGAGGCTGAAATCTCAGACATTGCTGGTGTAAGTGTAAATCGATACAGCCACTTTGGAAAACTGTTTGACAGTAATGCCTAAATTTAACATATGTCTACTCTGTGGCCCAGCAGTTCCAATCCTAAGTATACATCCAAGATGAGGGAAACATACGTACTTCAAAGACGTGTATGAAAATGTTCATAGTGAAAGAATGAATAAGGCCTAGTATTAGCAAAACAGGATAACTATAGTCAATAGTAATTTAATTGTACATTTAAAAATAACTAAAAGAGTATAATTGGATTGTTTCTAACACAAAGGATAAATGCTTGAGGGGATGGATAGCCCATTTCCCATGATGTGATTACTATGCATTGCATGCCTATATCAAAATACAATAATAACATTAAATGAACACTTCAAATATTTTATTCAACTAATTCATTAATGAGGAAAAGGGTAAGATGTTAAGACTGGTTCAAAGAACAAATGAGGAGCCAGGTATTTATAATCATGTGAATAAATAAATATTAGGATAAAATTGATGGATCCAAAACCGGTTAATATCCTAGAGGGCACCAGACCACAACCTTTGGGGTTTTCTTTTTTGCTGGATGAAAATTATTTGCATCTCTTTTTGTTTTGTTCTGTTTTTTGGATTTTTTTTTTTTTTGAGACCCAGTTTCACTCTGTTGCCCAGACGGGTGTGATCTTGGCACACTGCAATCTCTGCCTCCTGGGCTCAAGCGATCCTCCCACCTCAGCCTCCTGTGTCGGTGGGGCTACAGGTGCGTGCCATCACGCTCAGCTAAATTTTGTACTTTTTGTAGAGACAGGGGTCTCACCATGTTGCCCAGCTGATCTCAAGCTCCTGAGCTCAGGTGATCCACCCACCTTGGCCTCCCAAAGTGCTGGGATTACAAGCATGAGCTACCATGCCTGGCCTTTTTGGTTCTGGATTTGGCGGGGGGTTATTTTTAGAGACAGGGTCTCGCTCTGCCACCCAGGCTGGAGTGAAGTGGCACAATCATAGCTCACTGTAACCTCGAACTCCTGGGCTCAAGCGATCCTCCTACACTTGGCCTCCCAAAGTGCTGGCATTACAGGCACCAGTCACAGCCCCCAGCCTGCATTTCTACCAGACAAAAATTTCTAAGTTACAGGCCACTTCTCTGAGCCTGGGAACTTTAATCAATAGTACCTAGTGACTGAGCAAAGTGTATTCCCTAGATTGTCCCGCTTGGATGGACATTTGTCCTTGTATGTCATTGAGGAGCTGTGTGGTTTACCTTTTTACCTTGCTTTCAATTTTGGATAATTTTTCTTACCGTCCCCTTACTCTTCTCCAGAGTCTACATTCAATTCTTGTTAGTCTTTCATCTTCTCTTTTTTTTTTCTTATGAGATGGAATTTCGCTCTTGTTGCCCAGGCTGGAGTGTAATGGTGCGATCTTGGCTCACTGTACTCTCTGCCTCCCTGGTTTAAGCGATTCTCCTGCCTCAGCCTCCCAAGTAGCTGGGACTACAGGCATGTGCCACCACGCCTGGCTAATTTTTTTTATGTATTTAGTAGAGAAAGGGTTTCTCCATGTTGGTCAGGCTGGTCTTTTTTTTTTTTTTTTTTTTGAGACGGAGTCTCGCTCTGTCGCCCAGGCTGGAGTGCAGTGGCCGGATCTCAGCTCACTGCAAGCTCCGCCTCCCAGGTTCACGCCATTCTCCTGCCTCAGCCTCCCGAGTAGCTGGGACTACAGGTGCCGGCCACCTCACCTGGCTAGTTTTTTGTATTTTTTAGTAGAGACGGGGTTTCACCGTGTTAGCCAGGATGGTCTCGATCTCCTGACCTCGTGATCCGCCCGTCTCGGCCTCCCAAAGTGCTGGGATTACAGACTTGAGCCACCGCGCCCGGCTGATCAGGCTGGTCTTGAACTCCCCACCTCAGGTGATCCACTCACCTTGGCCTCCCAAAGTTCTGGGATTACAGGTGTGAATTACCATGCCTAACCCAGGCAATTTTTAACTCAAATTAAACAACACAAGAATTACTGTCAATCCACAGATATTTTTGGAGTCGCACTGGACAAGTTAATATAACACTCTTGCTGTAACTGTGTAATAATCAAACCAAACATAGGGAGACCAGCGTTTGCTTATGATAAAAAATAATCTTTTTTTAATGTTCCCAAGGTGGGGAGACTATTTTAAAAATTATCCAAAACTTGGCAATAGATTCAAAACGTGTGTGACATGTCCTTTCAAAGCCAAACTAGGGCAAAAGCCCATCCAGGGTTTGCCCGGGGGAATGTTGACTCATTCTTTACTATTGATTACACTTGAGTATATAAGACACTGTTATAAACTCTTAGCACCTTGCAGGAATATATACTTCAAACTTCTCTTCAATTTTAAGTCATATTTTTTTTCATTTGTTAAAGTTTCTTTTTTTAAATTATTTTTGAGATGGAGTTTCGCTCTTGTCACCCAGGTTGGAATGCAGTGGTGAGATCTTGGCTCCCTGCAACCTCCACCTCCCAGGATCAAGCGATTCTCCTGCCTCAGCCTCCTGAGTAGCTGGGATTACAGGCACCTGCCACCACAGCTGGCTAATTTTTGTGTTTTTAGTAGAGACGGGGCTTCGCCATATTGGCCAGGCTGGTCTCAAACTCCTGACCTCAGGTGATCCACCCGCCTCAGTCTCCCAAAGTGCTGAGATTACAGGCATGAGCCAATGCGCCTGGCCTCGGTAGTTTCTAAAAACTCTGTATTAAAGGCAGTTTTTTTTCTTAAAAAGTGATTGTGGATTGATAGTTTAGCTTTTAATTAGGAAATCTTATACTCTTTTAGTTGAGCTTTATTTATATCTATGTTAAAATTTATATTAACTAGGCAAATCTAATTTTCCATGTATCCACCGAAGACACTGACCAACATTAGAGTGCTTTCAGTAGTTGACAGCAGTCGAGCTATCAACTTAAAAGCACGATTATGAGAATAAGGCTCGTCAATTCTTTTTAATTTTCTTCTTCAATGGAGTGAGTGTTTTGATTGCTAGGCTGAGTGAAGCAAAAGACATATCATATTTTGATTTTATTTGAGCATTTAAGTTTCATATTTTGAATAACACAGTCAAGCACAGCTATTAATTTGGTTTTTTTGATACAGGGTGTCTCTTTCTCCATCTCTGAGTCTGGAGTACAGTAGTGTGTTCACAGCTCCCTGCAGCTTCTACCTTCCAGGCTAACGTGTGATCCTCCTGCCTCAGCCTCCTGAGTAGCTAGGACTACAGGTGTGCACCAGCTAATTTGTTTTCATTTTATTTTATTTTCTGTAGAGACAGAGTCTCTCCATGTTGCCCAGGCTATGCTGCTATTAATTTAAAAAAATTTTTTTAGGCCGGGTGCGTTGGCTCATACCTGTAATCCCAGCACTTTGGGAGGCCAAGGCGGGCAGATCACTTGAGGTCAGGAGTTCGAGACCAGCCTGGCCAACAAGGTGAAACCCTGTTCATACTAAAAATACAAAAATTAGCTGGGCATGGTGGTGGATGCCTGTAATTCCAGCTACTTGGGAGGCTGAGGCACAAGAATTGCTTGAACCTGAGAGGTGGAGGTTGCAGTGAGCTGAGATCACACCATTGCACTCCAGCCTGGGCTACAGAGTGAGACTCTGTCTCAAAAAAAAAAAAAAAAAAAAATTTTTTTATTTTTAGCTAAGCATGGTGGCTCACACTTGTAATCCCAGCTATTAATACTTGGGAGGTTGAGGCGGAAGAATCACTTGAGGCCAGGAGTTTAAGAGCAATCTGGGCAACATAGTGACACTCTGTTTCAAGGAAAAAAAAAAATTCTTTTGAAAGCATGAAACGTCTTGGGGTACATACCATTTACATATGATGTTACGACATCATAAAGTAGAGCGAGTACATGGTCCCTTGATAGTTCTGCATCTCGATTTCAGGGTAACTCAGCTTATTTTTCTTCTAGGGGAGTGATACTTTAAAAATTGTTAGGACTTTCACTTGAAGGAGAGCCGAGAAACACAATGAAAGAAGTTAAAAATTAACCTGGTTTATTTTACTGCTTTTTAATATTCTGGAGTATAAATCATTATAATAAATGGTCAGTTAAAATAAACGATTTCTCCCTCATTACAATTGATAGCTGAATGTGAGCCGAAAGGTTATGCAAGTGCAAGCAAATGCATTCCTGGTAAAAGAAATCATTTGAGCCAAGACCTGCAATTTCTTGTTCACTATTTACGGGCAGTGATGAAACAGAGACTCTGGGAGGTCTTTTTCAGGAGAGGCAGACCAGTAAGATACTTCCTGAAGGCTGGGCGTGGTGTCTGACGCCTGCAGTCCAGCACTTTGGGAGGCCAAGGCGGGTGGATCGCCTGAGGTCAGGAGCTGGAGACCAGCCTGGCCAACACGGTGAAACCATATCTCTGCTGAAAACACAAAAATTAGGCTGGGTGCTGTAGCTCACACCTGTAATCTCAGCACTTTGGGAGGCCGAGGTGGGTGGATCATCTGAGGTTGGGAGTTGGAGACCATCCTGACCAATGTGGAGAAACCCTGTCTCTACTAAAAATACAAAATTAGCCCGGCATGGTGGTGCAGGCCTGTAATCCCAGCTACTCGGGAGGCTGAGGCAGGAGAATGGCTTGAACTCGGGAGGTGGAGGTTGTGGTGAGCCCTGATCATGCCATTGCACTCTAGCCTGGGCAACGAGAGTGAAACTCTGTCTCAAAAAAAAAAAAAAAATTAGCTGGTCATGGTGGTAGGTGCCTGTAATTCCAGCTACTTGGGAGGCTGAGGCAGGAGAATAACTTGAGCCCGGGAGGTGGAGGTTTCGGTGAGCCGAGATCGTGCCATTGAACTCCAGCCTGGGCAACAAGAGTAAAACTTTCAGTCTCCAAAAAAAAAAAAAAAAAAAAAAAAAAAAGATACTTCTTGAAGATCTTTGTCCACATTTTCTCCAGGTTGTTTTTTTCTCCATCAGAGTAAGACGCCCATACTTCCTGTCAACGTGGTGCATTGCTGGTAGCGGTTCTGCTTTAGCTGCATGCTGGAAACTTCTAGATTGTCAGATGTTGGAGAAGCCTGGCTATTGAGGTGGCAAAGGGAAGAGTTAATGCCAACAGGCAAATGTGCTGCCTTTATTTAGAAAAAGAGGAGAATGGATATAACCAGAGATTACAGTCCAGTTCACTTAATTTTAATTTCTAAAATGTCCAACACGCCACTTTAAAAATCTCAATTTTTTTTTTTTTTTTTTTTTGAGACAGGGTCTTGCTCTGTCACCCAGGATGGAGTGCAGTGGTGTGATCTCGGCTCACTAAAACCTCCGCCTCCTGGTTCAAGGGATTCTCCCACCTCAGCCTCTCCAGTAGCTGGGACTACAGGCGTGTGCCACCACGCCCAGATAATTTTTGTGTTTTTTGGTAGAGGCAGGGTTTCACCATGTTGGCCAGGCTGGTCTCAAATTCCTGACCTCAAGTGATCCACCTGCCTTGGCCTCCCAAAGTGCTGGGATTACAGGAGTGAGCCATTGCGCCCGGCCTCAAATGTTGGTTTTGTAAGGGACACACTTTATCAGACTCATCCTACTTTTCTTCCATAATGATGATTAATTACTGAAAGGACTTGGAATAGGTATGAGGCAATTCAGTTTCAGTGAATTTTTGCCTTTATATTCTGAATAATAACATAATTACTGGTAGGTTGTGAAATATTTAGAACTTATTGATATTAGGTCGATATATACCATGAAATTGTGTTATCTAGGGTTTGGCATGTGTAAGGACATACATCCCTTGCAGAAATTCTGAAGTCCAAAAGAGCTTTGAAAACAGAAAGGTTTTTGCTCAGCATGCGGCAAACTTTTTGGCTGCAAAACTTGGCTTGAACTGATATGAGACTATTTTAGTCTTTATCCTACTTAGTGTAAAAGCCCACGTGTTTCACTGCAGAAGGATGAGCATGATTGATTATAAGGTGTCACTGCAGACCTTGCTGATGCGATGTAAGGGTCTCTGTATGTATTGTGTTTCCTTCCCAAAGTTCAAACCATTCTGAATTCTGAAATGCAAACTCCCAAAGGATAGGGATGAAGGGTTGTAGAAAAGTATTAAATATTTGTCTTTGGTTTTGTTTTTATTTTTATTGTATTTATTTTTTGGTAGACATGGTATTGTGTTTATTTTTCAGTCTCACTATGTTGTCCAGGCTAGTCTTGAACTCCTGGGCTCAAGCGATCCTCCTGCCTTGGCCTCCCAAAGTGCTGGGGTTACAGGTATGAGCCATTGTGTCCAAACGTTTTTTGTTTTTTTTTTTAAATAAAGACTTAGAAAGCACAAATAAAATTTATGAATGACACTGAGTTTCTAGAGGTGGATTAGTATTCACCTCCTTTTCACTTAATAGAATTAAAGGATTTATTAATTATTATTATTGTTATTATTTAAGGCTGGCTCTCACTCTGTTGCCGAGGCTGGAGTGCAGTGGCACGATTGAGGCTCACTGTAGCCTCAAACTCCTGGTCCCAAGTGATCCTCTCACCTTAGCCTCCTGAGTGGCTGGGACTACAGGTGTGTGCCACCATAGCTGGCAAATTAAAAAAAATTTTTTTGTAGAGACTGAGGTTTTGCTTTACTGCCCAGGCTTGTCTTGTTTGAACTCCTGGGCTCAAGCGATCCTCCTGCCTCATCCTCCCAAAGTGCTGGGATTATAGATGTGAGCCACCAAGCCCACCCCATAGAATTAAAGGATTTTTAAGTAGGATCTGGTCCAACCCCTTCATTTTACAAATGAGGTAGCTGAGATCTAGCGAGGCTATGTGATTGGCTGAAGCTCCCGTATTTTGAAATTGATAAGGAACCAGAATCTTCAGAATGACTTTTCAAGTTCCTGCCTATAAATAGCCCTGTCCAACTACAGAAATAAAAATCTGTAGCCTTTAAGTATGGTCCTGCCTAATCCCTGAGTAAAAAAAAAAGAGAAAGAGAACAAGAACAATCAGGATTCCCTTCACCCCATAGGTACGAAGGATTGATTGATTGATTTTGAGGGATTTGTTTTGTCACCTTCATGCCCGGGGCCTCAGGTACTGTGGTTGGGGCTGAGGTTCAGCAGCCCACAGAGCAGCCCCTTCTCAGGGGACTTTGGTCCTCAGCGAGCTTGGTTCTGGCCTGAGGCTTGGGTCACATGGGGCCTTTACAGCCTGACTAGTGCCTGGCATCTTCCTCTCCCTGGACCACTGGTCTCCAAAGTGGGGTTTATGTAAGACAATTCACGGAAGTTGCAGGAAAGACAAAGAGTAATGCTTGTGGCCGAGCACGGTGGCTCTCACTTCTGTAATCCCAGCACTTTGGGAGGCTGAGGCCGGCAGATCATTTGAGGTCAGGAGTTCAAGACCAGCCTGGCCAACATGGTGAAACCCCATCTCTACTAAAAATGCAAAAAATTAGCCAGGTGTGGTGGTAGGTGCCTGTAGTCCCAGCTACTCGGGAGGCTGAGGCAGGAGAATCGCTCGGATCCAGGAGGTGGAGGTTACAGTGAGCCAAGATCGTGCGACGGCACTCCACCCTGGGCGACAGATTGAAACTCTGTCTCAAAAAAAAAAAAAAAAAAAGAATAAGGCTTGTATCTATATCTATTTTTTAAATATTCAGAAATGAAACAAGGTTTTGATGATTTGTAATTGACAGACGGACACGGGTACTCTCCCTTGGCCGTGCGCCACTGATGGAAACTGACAAAGGATGAGTTGCTTTCCGCACCTCGTGCTGGTCAGCGGTCTGCATGGCCTCATATGTGTATTGTATTATCTTAAGTTGTGTGATCTTCACAAAGGTTTGTGGTGAGTTGGGAAATTACCTTGAAAATCTATACGTGACTTCACTGGGTGTTTCATTGGAAGGTACTTCCAAGAGTCTTGATATTTAGGGATGAACCATTCATTTCTCCATTTTTGTGAAGTATCTTTTCTAGTCTTGCCAGCAAGTTTCAGTAATGAAAACAAGTGCAGAAGTAACTGGATTTGATACCAGCCTTCAAATAACTGTGCCACTTGGTAAATAAAGATCTTATGAAACAGTGAAGCATAATCAATCACAAAACAAATTTGTTTCATTAATGCAGGAAATGGAATGAGAATTTAAAGTAATATTTGTTTCAATCTTTTACATTTTATCATTTATATATGTTTTATTTATTTATTTTGAAACAGAGTCTTGCTCTGTCACTCAGTCTGGAGTGCAGTGGCGTGATCTTGGCTCACTGCAACCTCTGCTTCCCAGGTTCAAGCAATTATCCTGCCTCAGCCTCCCAAGTAGCTGGGATTACAGGCATGCATCACCATGCTCAGCTAATTTTTTTTTTTTTTTTTTTTTTTGGGACAGAGTTTCACTCTCGTTGCCCAGGCTGGAGTGCAGCAGTGTAATCTCAGCTCAATGCAACCTCCGCCTCCTGGGTTCTCCTGCCTCAGCCTCCCAAGCAGTTGGGATTACAGGCGCGTGCCACCACGCCAGGTTAATTTTTGTATTTTTAGTAGAGACGGAGTTTCACCATGTTGGCTAGGCTGGTCCTGAACTCTTGACCTCAGGTGATCCACCAGCCTCAGCCTCCCAAAATGCCAGGATTACAGGCATGAGCCACCGCACCCAGCCCAATCCTACTCTTAAGTCCTGGCGGCTGGGTGAGGTGGCTCACGCCTGTAATCCCAGCAGTTTGGGAGGCCGAGGTGGGCAGATCATGAAGTTGGGAGATTAAGACCATCCTGGCTAACACGGTGAAACCCCTATCTACTAAAAATACAAAAAAATTAGCCGGGTGTGGTGGCGGGCACCTGTAGTCCCAGCTACTAGGGAGGCTGAGGCAGGAGAATGGCATGAATGTGGGAGGCAGAACTTGTAGTGAGCCGAGATGGCACCACGGCACTCCAGCCTGGGTTACAGAGTGAGACTCTGTCTCAAAAAAAAAAAAAAAAGAAAGAGAAAAGTCCTGGCCAGGGGCAGTGGTTCATGCCTGTAATCCCAGCACTTTGGGAGGCCGAGGTGGGTGAATTACCTGAGGTCAGGAGGTCAAGACCAGCCTAACCAACATGGTGAAACCCTGTCTCTACTAAAAATACAAAAATTAGCTGGGTGTGGTGGCGGGCACCTGTAATCCCAGCTATTCTGGAGGGTAAGGCAGGAGAATCGCTTGAACCCGGGAGGCAAAGTTGCTGCACTCCAGCCTGGGCAACAGAGTGAGACTCTGCCTCAAAAAAAAAAAGAAAAAAAAGTTCTTAGCTGGACTTTGTGGCACACACCTGTAATCCGTAATCCCAGCTACTCAGGAGGCTGAGGCAGGAGAATCACTCGAACCTGGGAGGTGAAGGCTGCAGTGAGCTGAGATTGCACCACTGCACTCCAGCCTGGGTGACAGAGTGAGACTTGGTCTCACAAAAATTAAAAAAATTAAAAAAAAAAAATTTTCCCCGACCTTTTTGTAAGTGTGCAGCACTCTCACAATCCCCCGCAGCGAGGCAACAAACTCGATGGGAATGAGTATTGACTGCTTTTGCTCACTCTTGCCTCACCCAGAGCATAGCACAGGCTCTGGGAAAACAGATGTGGGAGATATTAAATCTGTTTGCCGTCTTTTTTTTTTTTTTTTTTTTTTGAGATGGAGTCTTGCTCTGTCACCCAGGCTGGAGTCCAGTGGCGCGATTGCCACTCACTGCAACCTCCACCTCCTGAGTTCAAGTGATTCTCCCCTTTCAACCCCCCGAATAGCTGGGATTACAGGTACGTGCCACCACACCTGGCTAATTCTTGTAGTTTTAGTAGAGACGGAGTTTTGCCATGTTGACCAGGCTGGTTTTGAACTCCTGACCTCAGGTGATCTGCCCACCTCAGCCTCACAAATTGCTGGGATTACAGGCGTGACCCACCATGCCCGGTCAAGAGCATACTTTTCTATTCCAAAGTTACAGATAAGGATGCTGAAACTTGGGGTCAAGTAAATTGTCCAAGATAATCGAACTTGTCACTGGCAGAAAGGCTTGGAAACTGAGCTGGAGGTATTACTGAAATCCATGGAAAGTTTTAAAATAGTGCATCCTCCCTGAGACTTAAAATAAGTTTCCAAAATATCTTATGGTCCTTTGTATTTTTCCCCATATATTCTAGTATCTTCTATCCTTTAGACAAAATTGCAAAGCCAAATGAAGAAGGAGATTGTGTGGCTGTGGGTATTTGCTGTTGTTTTTGTTTTACTTAGTGATTGATCACAGTGACCCAACCAATTTAGCTTCAGAGCTTTCATTTTTTTTTTTTTTTTTGAGATGGAATCTTGCTGTGTTGCCCAGGCTGGAGTGCAGTGGTGTGATCTTGAGACAGGACTAGCTGGATTTCCTAGGCTGACTAAGAATCCCTAAGCCTAGCTAGGAAGGTAACCACTTCCACCTTTAAACACAGGGCTTGCAGTTTAGCTCACACCCGACCAATCAGAGAGCTCACTAAAATGATAATGAGGCAAACACAGGAGGTAAAGAAATAGCCAATCATCTATTGCCTGAGAGCACAGCAGGAGGGACAAGGATCAGAATATAAACCCAGGCATTCTAGCCGGCAATGGCAACCCCCTTTGGGTCCCCTCCCCTTGTATGGGAGCTCTGTTTTCACTCTATTAAATCTTGCAACTGCACGCTTCTGGTCTGTGCTTTGTTACGGCTCGAGCTGAGCTTTTGCTTGCTGTCCACCACTGCTGTTTGCTGCCATCACAGACCCGCCACTGACTTCCATCCCGCTGGATCCAGCAGAGTGTCTGCTGTGCTTCTGATCCAGCAAGGCGCCCATTGCCACCCCAATAGGGCTAAAGGCTCACCATTGTTCCTGCACGGCTAAGTGCCCGGGTTCATTCTAATCGAGCTGAACACTAGTCACTGGGTTCCACGGTTCTCTTCCATGACCCACGGCTTCTAATAGAGCTATAACACTCACCGCATGGCCCAAGATTCTATTCCTTGGAATCTGTGAGGCCAAGAACCCCAGGTCAGAGAACATGAGGCTTGCCACCATCTTGGAAGTGGCCTGCCGCCATTTTGGATGCAGCCTGCCACCATCTTGGGAGCTCTGGGAGCAAGGACCCCCTGGCAACAATCTCAGCTCACTGAAACCTCCACCTCCCAGGTTCAAGCGATCCTCCAGCCTCAGCTTCCTGAGTAGCTGGGACTACAGGTGCGCACCACCATGTTCAGCTGATTTTTGTATTTTTAGTAGAGATGGGGTTTCACCACGTTGGCCAGGCTGGTCTTTAACTCCTGACCTCAAGTAATCCACCCACCTTGGCTTCCCAAAGTGCTGGGATTGCAGATGTGAGTCACCACACCCAGCCACTTTCATTGTTTTACTCTTGTCAACTGTAGGTAATCCCAGTGAGGACTATAAATATCACTGAATTACTATGAGGTGGGCTGCTGCTATAGGCTGTGTGGAAATACTTTTGATGATGTGTCTGCCTGTATAGTGCTTGGGGGAAATCTTGTTTAATATCCCACGATGAAATGCTGAGAATCTGCTGGGTGCTGTGGCTCATGTCTGTAATCCCCGCACTTTGGGAGGCTGAGGTGGGCAGATCACCTGAGGTCTTGAGTTTGAGATGTTACAAACAAATGCTTGTTCCTCAGTGCCAAAAAGAAGAAACTAGCGCTAAGACAAAGAATTTTCTCAGCAAGGCAATTTTACTTTGTCCTATCTCCATTGGCTGGAGCTGGACTGCACAATCTAGACTGATCCCAATTGGCTAAACACTTAAAACTTTCCTAAATAGCCAAACGCTTGATGGAGAACAAAGAAAGGAAGGGGGTTGTTTACAGGAAACTGGGAGAACAATAACATTTCCAAATAAGGAAGGGGCATAGGCTGTAAGCTGAGAAATGCCTAGGCATGTTCGGACACGTCTGAGCAGGCTAGAGGCCAGAATAAATAACTTGGTTAAAGTACAAGGACATAGAATTTACTTATTCACTTGTTTTATTTAACAGCTACATAGGGCTTAACAAAGAGTTATTAGCAAAAAGCAAGGAAGCTGAAAGGAAATTAGTTTTTAACAGAAACTATTATTTCTAACACTTATTATTTATTCTTTTTTTTTTTTTTCGAGACGGAGTCTCGCTCTGTCACCCAGGCTGGAGTGCAGTGGCCGCATCTCAGCTCACTGCAAGCTCCGCCTCCCGGGTCTACGCCATTCTCCTGCCTCAGCCTCCCGAGTAGCTGGGACTACAGGCGCCCGCCACCTCACCCAGCTAGTTTTTTGTATTTTTTAGTAGAGATGGGGTTTCACCGTGTTAAGCCAGGCTGGTATCAATCTCCTGACCTTGTGATCCGCCCGTCTCGGCCTCCCAAAGTGCTGGGATTACAGGCTTGAGCCACCGCGCCCGGCCACTTATTATTTATTCTTTAACAAAAAGGGAAACTTTGAAGCCAGGTACGGTGGTTCACACCTGTAATCCCAGCACTTTGAGAGACTGAGGCAGGCAGATCATGAGGTCAGGAGTTCTAGACCAGCCTGGCCAACATGATGAAACCCTGTCTCTACTAAAAATACAAAAATTAGCCGGGCGTGGTGGCACATGCCTGTAATTCCAGCTACTTGGGAGGCTGAGGAAGGAGAATCGCCTGAACCCGGGAGGCAGAGGTTGCAGTGAGTCGAGACTGTGCCACTGCACTCCAGCCTGGGTGACAGAGTGGGACTCCGTCTCAAAAAAAAAAAAAAAAGAAACTTTGAAGAGGAACTTTTACTTTTCACAGAGACCAGCCTGGCCAACATGGCGAAACTCCATCTCTACTAAAAATACAAAAATTTGTGGGGTGTGGTGGGTGCCTGTAATCCCAGCTGCTTGGGAGACTGAGGCAGGAGAATTGCTTGAACCCAGGAGGCAGAGGTTGCAGTGAGCGGAGATAGTGCCATTGCACTGCAGCCTGGGCAACAAGAGTGAAACTCCATCTCAAAAAATAATAATAAAATAAAAGGCCAGACGCGGTGGCTCAAACCTGTAATCCCAGCACTTTGGGAGGCCGAGACGGGCGGATCACAAGGTCAGGAGATCGAGACCATCCTGGTTAACATAGTGAAACCTCGTCTCTACTAAAAAATACAAAAACTAGCCAGGCGAGGTGATGG
The DNA here is from genome assembly GCF_003255815.1 of Theropithecus gelada. Lineage (NCBI taxonomy): Eukaryota > Metazoa > Chordata > Mammalia > Primates > Cercopithecidae > Theropithecus > Theropithecus gelada. The sequence goes on from NC_037670.1 coordinate 176,770,359, forward strand.
GCGCCTGTAGTCCCTGCTACTCGGGAGGCTGAGGCAGCAGAATAGCGTAAACCCGGGAGGCGGAGCTTGCAGTGAGCTGAGATCTGGTCACTGCACTCCAGCCTGGGCGACAGAGCGAGACTCCCTCTCAAAGAAAAAATAAAATAAAATAAAATAAAATAAAATAAAATAAAATAAAATAAAATAAAATAAAATAGGCCGGGTGCTGTGGCTCACACCTGTAATCCCACCACTTTGGGAGGCTGAGGCAAGCGGATCACGAGGTCAGGAGATCGAGACCATCCTGGCTAACACGGTGAAACCCCGTCTCTACTAAAAATACAAAAAATTAGCTGCGTATGGTGGCAGGCGCCTGTGGTCCCAGCTACTCAGGAGGCTGAGGCAGCAGAATAGCGTAAACCCGGGAGGCAGAGCTTGCAGTGAGCCGAGATCGCACCACTGCCCTCCAGCCTGGGCGACAGAGCAAGACTCCACCTGGAAAAAAAAATAATAAATAAAATAAATAAATAAATAAAATAAAATGCTGACACTCGAGGGAAAAAATAGAAGGCATTATCCAACCCTCCTGTTTTGGTGAAATCCTCCCAATTTCTTGTTGGATATTGCATTTTTCCAAGTACTCCCTCCAGGGCTTACACGTCTGCGTCCAACGCAGAGGTGGTACACAGAGTGGGGACACAGAGGTGGCACACAGAGGGGCGGCTGCCATTTACCACGTGCTTATTAAATGCCAGGCACGATTTATGTCCACGTTATTTAATCTGCACGCCATTTCTATCAGGTCAGTGTTACTTTCCCTGTTTTACAGACGAAGGTATTAAGTTTCAGGGAGAATGAGGAACCTGCCCCAGGTGACTCAGCTAGGAAGCGGCAGAATTAGGACCTGAGCCCTAGCCGATGTGGCTCAAGGTCACTGCTCTAAGTCACCACTCAGGGTGCCTCCCACGAGGACAGCACCCAGAATCGCCTTGGGGAGTGACACCCTTTGCTTTTTCCCTGGATGAATACAAGTGACTGCCACTGTCTGGCTGCTGCATTCGAATCCTGGATCTGCCACTTGGTATCGAAACCTGGTTCCTCTGTCTATAAAATGAATGTAATGACAGTATCAGTCTCACAGAGCTGTTGTGGGAATTAAATAAAATTAGCCACGTCGTAAAGCATTTGGCACAGTGACGAATAAGTGTTGAAAAATATTCGCAGCTGTTATTATTAGACTACGGTTACTGTTATTATTATTATTAAGCTCCCAGCTTGAATATGCATTGAGTTCCAAAAGTTCATTTTACATTCGTTGTTTGAACTCAGAACACATTTACTCACGTAAAGGATGCTAAACATCCTATTCAATTACCAATAAATACTAGGATAACGTAGCTCACAGGGTGCTGATTGGCCTGGATATGCGTCCTAGAAGCTGGGCAATGCTGGATGGGGAGGAGGACAGGCTGGAACCAGTTGCACACTAGGACTTTTCTCCTTAGGAGGCCAAGTCCAAGAGCCCTCCAGCTGCCTCAAGCCCTCCATTCTAAAGGAGATTTTCCGCTTCAAAAATTACCGTCTTCCTGCAGTAGTAATTAAATATTCAGTGCCTCTGGCGGTTGTTCAAACCTTACAAAAAAATAAACAACCCCTCGCCCTCCGTGCCTTGCATCGAAACTCCCATTTCCTCAGTCCCTGGCTCAGGAAAGCCAGCGTTCATTTATGAGACCTGGGAATGCCCTGTGCCCCTTAACCTTCCCGAAGTTGTTGATGTTTGTAAGGAGTGAGATCCAGAGTTTCAGGAGTGACGCAGAGAGCTGTGCCAGCATCTGCAGTGTGGGATGTTGGCCGTGCCCTTCTTTTTTTTCTTTTTTTTTTTTTTTGAGACGGAGTCTTGCTTTGTCGCCCAGGTTGGACTGCAGTGGCCAGATCTCAGCCCACTGCAAGCTCTGCCTCCTGGGTTTACACCATTCTCCTGCCTCAGCCTGCCGAGTAACTGGGACTACAGGCGCCCGCCACCTCGCCCGGCTAGTTTTTTGTATTTTTTTAGTAGAGACAGGGTTTCACCATGTTAGCCAGGATGGTCTCGATCTTCTGACCTCGTGATCCACCCGTCTCGGCCTCCCAAAGTGCTGGGATTACAGGCTTGAGCCACTGCGCCCGACCTACCATGCCCTTCTTATAAAGCTGCCGTGACAGTGCTGGGTTCCTCAGGTAGGTTCCCCGCCCCTCCTGTTTGCTCATGTGACCCTTTGCTGCTGGAAGGCGCTTTGAGGCAGATCAGCTATCCCTGGAAGGCCACCTGGGATCAGCTCTCTTAAGCTGGTCTTTCTTCATCCCTGCTTTCCTTCTTCTGTTTCTTGAGCCAGTTTTTCTAAGAGCCCCTGGATTTTTTTTTTTTTTTTTTTTTTGAGACAGAGTTATGCTCTTTGTTGCCCAGGCTGGAGTGCAGTGGCACAATCTTGGCTCACTGCAACCTCTGCCTCCCAGGTTCAAGTGATTCTCCTGCCTCAGCCTCCAGAGTAGCTGGGATTACAGGCATGCACCACCATGCCTGGCTAACTTTGTATTTTTAGTAGAGATGGGGTTTCACCATGTTAGCCAGGCTAATCTTGAACTCTCAACCTCAGGTGATCTGCCCGCCTCAGCCTCCCAAAGTGCTGGGATTACAGGCATGAGCCCCTGTGCCTGGCTCAAGAGCCCCTGGATTCTTTTTGGTCGGGGGGAGCCCCTCAAAGAAAGATAAAGAGGCTCTTAGAAAAACTGGGAGTGTGTGGGGATCTCTGGCAGGGTCTGGGCTTGCTCAGGACTCAGTCAAGGTTGTCTATGCCTTTGCAGGGCTCAAGGGCATCTTCAAACCAGTGACAGAACGTGTGGGTTATGGTCAACCGATGACTAAGGGGCGCATTGGCCAAGCCAAAAACTGCAACGCATATTTTGACAAGTACAAATAAATTTATGGGGACAATGGGACCAAATAATTGAAACCGGGATGAAAGCCCAAGTCACGCAGCTGCCAGAGCCGGGCAGAGCACTGGGAAGAGGGGACGAGTTCTGATATTTCTATATCCCCGTGTCAGAGACAGAGACAGACAGGAATCAGTCCGACTTGCCACACCCCTTCCAGATGCTAGCAAGGACCAGCAAGGCCTGTGGCCGTTCCGCAGTGAAGGCACCTGCCCTCTTGGCTCCACAGCCATGTCTCCAACCTCCTCTTGAGCATCTCTCCAAGCAAATCCCAGCAGCTCTTCGAAGGACAAGTCCGTCTGATCCTTCTTTCTTTTTTTCTTCTTTTTTTTGTTTGTTTTTTGAGATGGAGTCTTGCTCTGTCACCCAGGCTGGAGTGCAGTGGTGTGATCTTGGCTCACTGCAACCTCCATCTCCTGGGTTCAAGCAACTCTCCTGCCTCAGCCTCCTGAGTAGCTGGATTATAGGCACGGCCACCACGCCTGGCTAATTTTTGTATTTTTAGTAGAGACAGGGTTTCACCACATTGGTCCGGCTGATCTCCAACTCCTGACCTCAGGTGATCTGCCCACCTCAGCCTCCCAAAGTGCTGGCATTACAGGCGTGAGCCACTGTGCCCGGCCTGATCCTTCATTCATCTCAGCTGACAGCTCCGCCACGTGCAGAGCCATCCAAGCTACAAATAGCGATTATTTTGTCTTCTTTACTTAAAAACATCCAACTGGTCCCTGAGACCTTTTATTTCTACCTCTGACGTGTCTTTTCTATTACTGTTGTCATCACAATATTCTTTTTTTTTTTTTTTTTTGAGACAGAGTCTCACTCTGTTGCCCAGGCTGGAGCGCAATGGCGTGATCTCGGCTCACTGCAACCTCTGCCTCCTGGGTTCAAGCAATTCTCCTGCCTCAGCCTCCCTGAGTAGCTGGGATTACAGGCATGCACCACCATGCCTGGCTAATTTTTGTATTTCTAATAAGGACAGGGTTTCACCACATTGGCCAGGCTGGTCTAGAACTCCTGACCTCAGGTGATCTGCCTGCCTCGGCCTCCCAAAGTGCTGAGATTACAGGTGTAAGCCACCATGCCCAGCTGCCATCACAATATTCCATTTGAGCCACCTCAATAGTTCTCTGGTGAACGACCACATGTCCAGTCTCTCCCACCACCCTCCTTCCACCCAGAAACACACACACTCACACTCACACACACACACACACACACGGCCACATACACTACACACATACAGGCACATAGACACACACATTCACCTGGGCACACAGACACACAGAGACATACACAGACAGACACACACATGGACATGGACACATATACACAGGCACACACATACAGACATATAGAGATACACATTCACCTGGGTACATAGACACATAGAGATATACACAGACAGACACACACATGGACATGGACACGTACACACAGGCACACACAGACAGACATATAGACATACACATTCACCTGGGTACATAGACACACAGAGACATACACAGACAGACACACACATGGACATGGACATGGACACGTACACACAGGCACACACATACATACATATAGACATACATATTCACCTGGGTACATAGACACACAGAGACATACACAGACAGACACACACATGGACATGGACATGTACACACAGGCACACACATACAGACACAGGCACACACATAGACAAACACAGACACACACATGTCCACTTGGACGTACAGGCACATAGAGACATACACAGATACAGACAGACAGACACATGGACACAGACACATACAAACAGGCACACAGACACACACACACCCACCTGGACACACAGACACATAAAGACAGATGCGCACACACACACATAACGTATACATACACTGAGACACACACAAAGACACACATATACACACAGACACATAAACACGTACACAGACATAGACACACAAACACAGATATATACACAGACACACACACATATGTTTCTCAGCCGGGCACGGTGGCTCATGCCTGTAATCTCAGCAGTTTGGGAGGCCTAGGTGGGCAGATCACGAGGTCAGGGATTCGAGACCAGCCTGACCAACACGGTGAAACCCCGTCTCTACTAAAAATACAAATATTAGCTGGGCGTGGTAGTGTGCACCTGTAATCCCAGTTAATCGGGAGACTGAGGCTGGAGAATTGCTTGAACCTGGGAGGCAGAGGTTGTGGTGAGCTGAAATTATGCCACTGCACTCCAGCCTGGGTGACAGAGCAAGACTCCATCTTAAAAAAAAAAAAAAAAAAAAAGATATTTCCCTTTTGAAAAATCTTTGGATATTTATTTATTTGAAACAGTCTAGCTCTGTTGCCCAGGCTGGAGTGCACTGGCGCAATCTCGGCTCACCGCAACCTCCACCTCCCAGGTTCAAGTGATTCTTCTGCCTCAGCCTCCTAAGTAGCTGGGATTACAGGCACGTGCCACCACGCCCGGCTAATTTTGTATTTTCAGTAGAGACAGGGTTTCTCCATGTTGGTCAGGCTGGTCTCGAACTCCCAACCTCAGGTGATCCGCCCGCCTTGGTCTCCCAAAGTGCTGGGATTACAGGCCTGAACCACCGTGCCCAGCCCTGTTTTGTTTTCTTTGTTTGTTTGTTTCCTTCTTTTCTTTTTTTTTTTTTGAGATGGCATCTCACTCTGTTTCCAGGCTGTAGTGCAGTGGTATGATCTCAGCTCACTACAACCTCCACCTCCCAGGTTCAAGTGATTCTCCTGCCTCAGCCTTCCGAGTAGCTGGGATTACAGGTGTGCGCCACCACACCCAGCTAATTTTTGTATTTTTAGTTTCACTATGTTGGCCAGGATGGTCTCATTCTCCTGACCTCGTGATCTGCCCACCTCCCAAAGTTCTGGGATTACAGGTGTGAGCCACCGTGCCCGGCCACCCTTTTTTTTTTTTTTAAATTCTTTTGAGACAGGGCCTTGCTTTGCCGCCCAGGCTGGAGTGCAATGGCCCCATCTCGGTTCACTGCAGCCTTGACCTCCTGAGCTCAATGGATCCTCCCACCTCAGCCTCCCAAGTAGTTGGAAATACAGGCTTGCACCACCATACCTGGCTAATTTTATTTTTATTTTTTTGAGATGGGGCCTCACTCTGTCACCCAGTCTGCAGTGCAGTGGTGTGATTCCCCCAATCCTACTGCCTCAGCCTCTTAAGTAGCTGGGATTATAGGCGCACACCACCATGCTCAGCTCATTTTTGTATTTTTAGTAGAGATGGGCTTTCACCATGTTGCTCAGGCTGGAGATTTAAAAATCTTTTTTAATAGAAACAGGGTCTCACTGTGTTGCACAGGCTAGTCTTAAACTCCTGGGCTCAAGTGATCCTTCTGCCTTGGCCTCCCAAAGTGTTGGTATTACAGGTGTGAGCCACCATGCCCGGCCTTGATATTTATTGTTTAGAATAAAATACAAATGTCATAGAATAGTATTGAAAGTATTTTCCAGTTTGTTTCCCATTTGATTTCCAATCTACCTTCCTGCCAGGCACAGTGGCTCACGCCTGTAATCCCAGCACTTTGGGAGGCCAAGGTGGGTAGATCACTTGAGGTCAGGAGTTTGAGACCAGCCTGGCCAACGTGGTGAAACCCCGTCTCTACTGAAAATACAAAAATTAGCCTGGCATGGTGGCAGGTACCTGTAATTCCAGCTACTCAGGAGGCTGAGGCAGGAGAATTACTTGAATCTGGGAGGTGGAGGTTGCAATGAGCTGAGATTGCATCCTTGCACTAGCCTGAGCAAAGAAGCAAGACTCCAACTCAAAAAAGAAAACAGCAACAACAACAAAAAGCAACCAGCCTTCCTTCCTTCCTTCCTTCCTTCCTTCCTTCTTCCTTCCTTCCTTCCTTCCTTCCTTCCTTCCTTCCTCCTTCCTTCCTTCCT